>NC_069506.1:58426037-58737703 GCF_027579735.1 Bombina bombina
TGTACAGACTGATGAATTGATGAAATCTGTTTCACTGGCTAGTGACAGAAGGGAAATTAGGTTTACTTGGCTGGCTCCTCCTATTCTCCCCTTACGTCCCCCACCCCCTTATTTAAGGACATTTGAGAGGACAGAGTAGTGTGATATAGGTGTTCAGATATATCACATGCTACATCAGGATTGTGGACAATTTTGTTTTGCTTTCAGTAGGACACATGGTATTCTAGTAAGATATCAGGAGTCAGTTTCAACAATTAATGTTGTTCTCTGCAATTCCTCATTCATTTTGGGAATAATTCGACCTCCTGTAGAAATCCTATAGGCTATTTGCTTTGTAATTTATTTGCCAATAATGAAAGAGAAACCAGTTGGAATTGAAAAAGCCATGGGTAGAATATCTGCTTGGAAAAGTTGGGATCATCTCTCTGTAATAGACGAGGTATTAATGCCGACATTTTCAACTGATGATCTAAAAGTAAGTATTTTGTGTGATTCTCTATGTGCCAGTTTGTTAAGGTTATCATACATCATAAGGTTGGTTTTATGATGATCATAATAAATACATTTTTTGTGTTTTTATTAATTTCCTTAAAGAAATTTACAATTATTTAGTAAGCTCATTTTATGAAATACAGGGATAGACTATTGTATCTAACTGAAAGAAAGTTATTTAAAAAAAAATCTAACTTTAGGAAAATCTCAGTGTTTTCAAATCTAAGTCCTCTGAAATGGCTGTAAATTTGCTTAGGATGAGAAATGTTGATAAATAAAAAAAATGTTCTGCAATATATATTAGCATCAGGGACTCGTTGTAGAGGGTGCCCAAATTGTCCCAAAACTAAATAGCAAGGATTTATGGGATACATGTGAGAAAACCCTTCTTTCTACAAATCTATTCCTACCTTTTTTTTATTACTGTATATAGGCACTGGACACTAAAAAGGCTCTATAGTGGAAATTTAGGACAGGATGGCATCCCCATGGGCACCACTTGGGAAACATCATTGATTACAAACTCTTTTTCTAACTTTCATGTGTTTTTTTAGGCTTTTTTTTTCTCTTTGAGAAATTGCACACTAAAAGACACCTTTAGATTTTTAAAAATGTAAACAAATACATTATTACAGTTAATTCTTGTGTTTTAGTTATGGTATTTTATGTAGTTACAATAAATTGGTATATAACTTATTACATTATAACTCTTTGCATGGTTTTAGCTTCTTTAAAATTGTAAAAAAAATGAACTTATTGGTTCTTACTAAAACAAAGCTGATTCTTTAAATGTGAGCAGGTTGCAGATGTGTACAAATAAATCAATGATTTGTTTCTTTCTTATTCTAAAGTAAAATAGACGTTATAAGAAATAATACTCAGTTATTACATTTAACTGGATTATAAATAACTTTTTAGTAATTAAAGGGACACTGAACCCAAAATTGTTCTTTCGTGATTCAGATAGAGCATGCAATTTTAAGCAAATTTCTAATTTACTCCTATTATCAATGTTTCTTCGTTCTCTTGCTATCTTTATATATAAAAAAAAAGAATAAAAGCTTTTTTTTCTTGATTTCAGCACTATGGACAGCAGTTTTTGATTGGTGGATGAATATATCCACAATCAGCAAGGACAACCTAGGTTGTTCACCAAAAATGGGCCGGCATCTATAACTTACATTCTTGCATTTCAAATAAAGATACCAAGAGAATAAGGAACATTTGATAATAGGAGTAAATTACAAAGTTGCTTAAATTGTCATGTCTATCTGAATCACAAAAGAAAAAGTTTGGGTTCAGTGTCCCTTTTAAGTGACTGTTATTGAGAAGCAATAAGCACCACCAATTTGATATTCCAGCCCCCCCCCCAATTCTGTCACTTTTATTACATAATGTGTTACTCTTTCTAGGACAAGGAATGAGAAATATAGGGGAAAACACACTCCCTTACTTTGAAAGCTTTATTAGTGCCTGAAGTTTGTTTTGTATTTAACATTCACAGTGTATGTTGCAAAATAAACTCCAACCTGCCACACAGACCTGAAACAACATAATGTTTACATTTTGCTTTTCACATGTAAATGAATATAATTTTATTGTGAAAACAAACTCTGAATAAGGATGTGTATTGAAGGCATTGTTGTGTTTAGTTACATAACAGCTTTTACTAAAGTCAGTTAAAATGTAAGTAATTTAAAGGGACAGTATAAGTCATACTTACACATGTATGATTCAGACAGAAATTTAAACAACTTTCCAATTTACTTCTATTATTTAATTTGCTTCCTTCTCTTGTTATCCCTTTGCTGAAAGGTTTATCTAGGAAACCTCAGGAGTAGCAAAGAACTTAGGTTCTAACTGCTGATTGGTGCTGACATATATATACATATTTGCCATTGCCTATCCCCTGTGTTCAGTTAGAAACCACTAGTGCATTTCTGCTCTCTTTCAACCAAATGTTACCCAAGAGAATGAAACAAATTTGATCATAGAAGTAAATGGAAAAGTTATTTAAAATTGTATATTCTACCTAAATTATGTGTATAACTATATATATACTATATATATATATATATATATATACTTTATATATATATATATATATTACTATATATATATATAGTCTTATAAAATTAAATTATATATTATTTTACAAACAGGAAGCAGGGTTGTGATATTCAGTAGTGCTAGTGTTTATGCAAATTCCATCTACCGTTTTCACAATGTTTATTCTGTTGCCTGGGTTTATATATTAGGTGTCAAATCCACTGTTAAGAAAATAAAACACTTTGATTCGTACTATAGTGTTTACTTTAACAAATGAGAAACTAATTAACTGAGAATTCTGATTGTATTAAATGGTAACTCAGTATATTGCTGATATATCAAGGAAAATGCTCTGAGAGCTCTTCATATCTTGTTTTTAATAATGCCTTGATTAAATGACACATCATATATTGTACTGCATAGAACCCCTAATAGTATTAATATTTACACCTACTTAATTTATAAATGCCAGATGATAAGAGTTAGTCACCATTTCACATGAGACCAAGTTATTTTATAGCATTGCTTATATACCACAGTCTAGATAAAACTATATTTATAATATGATAATTTGTGTTTATAAATAAGTAAAATGGTTATTGTGTTATAATATGACTGGTCCAATATTTTGACATTTTGTTATTAAGAAAATGCTTGTTTTTAATAGTTTTTTTTTAACCCTGGTAACTTTTGTGAATAGAATTTGGACAGTGATTGGTGGTATGTATGTATGTCTGATTGGCTGGTCAGCTGTTTCCTGCTAAGAAGCTAACATTTGTGACAAGGCAGGTGAATTGTGGCTTCATGCAAATGCTTTTCCTAAATCCTTTTGTGTGTGTTCAAACACTAGCAAGCCAGGGAAATTATTTCTGCAAAAATATATTTCCATACTAACAAATTAGTGCATGCGATTTATTTTCAATTGTCTGCCACCTGCTTATGATTTGAGATGCATTATAATATATTTACATTACAGTTCTTACAGCTGCAGATGCTCTTTTTACATTATGTAGGAAAAATTGTCTATTCACTTTGTGCTCTCTGAGAATGAAAGAGTTACGAGCCATAATAAGGAGCAGGAATACATTCTCTGTTCACAGCTGCATCTCACAGCTCCCCAACCCACTGTATGCAAATAGACTCAGACTGTTTTGCTTAAAGTTACAGAGTCATATTAGTAAAAAGAGGAATTTGCTATTGCTATGACATCCACTAATACCCATATCAGCAATGTAATCTCTTTTTATTGACTGTTGACTTTTCCCTCATTGTTGATATAAGACTCACACCCTTCTGCATCCTCCTCTCTGATGTGTTCTGCAGACAGATATGAGATGGTTAGGATTGCAAAGCAGAGTTGTCTGTGTGCTTTTTATATAGACTGTAACTCCTTTCACACGCACTTTCATAAAACACAATGCTCATCTATTCTGCTGTTGGGGTGATTACCTTTTCAGACAGAGGTAATGTATTTATGATTGGGTGCAAATATTTCATTTGCTGTCTATTAGATTCATATTAATGTTAATATCAATATTATAGCTATTAAATCTAAAGCAATGTATTAACATAGATTTACATATTGTTGTAATATAGTCACAATAATCTAATTATGTTTTTAGAATCAACGTATGTGTAAGAATTTAAATCTATTTTCTTTAGTGACATCATCTTGTAAATCTTTTTCTATAATACAGTGTGTGTATTGATTAGCTTGTAAATCTTTTTCTATAATACAGTATATGCTATGTATTGATTAGCTTGTAAATCGTTTTCTATAATACAGTGTATGTATTGATTAGCTTGTAAATCTTTTTCTATAATACAGTGTATGTTATGTATTGATTAGCTTGTAAATCTTTTTCTATAATACAAGTGTATGTATTGATTAGCTCTGTAAATCTTTTTCTTAATACAGTGTATATTATGTATTGATTAGCTTGTAAATCTTTTTTTCTATAATATAGTGTATGTATTTGATCAGCTTGTAAATCTTTTTTTTAATACTGTGTGGTATTGATTATATTTTGGTAATAACTATAAAACCTGACCCATATTATCATGTGTTTGTCGTATGTTTATTCTCATGTTTTCTATTATTTTACCGTTCAAGCTACAAATGCTAACAATGACAGATGCATAGTAGGGGGACTTAGAGAGTCCACTAATAATAGACGCATGTGAGATCTAGCTGGATACAGAGACTAGTACGCAGAGGATTTGTGAGCAATTTCTTTTGTCTCACGTTGAGAGTGCCTCTTTTAAAGCACGTTACAAACGTGTTGCATTTTCTTTACTTTTAGTTTTGTCTTGTTAAAAATAATGAATTGAATTGACTTGTTTAGATATTAAATATAATAAATAACTCAGTAAATGTGACTGTTATATATAATGAATAACGATAAATATTCTGTTTGTTTGGCTGTATAGTTTATTTCTCATGTTATGGTGTATTTGAGAATTGACCCATGTTGCTTCCATAAAGTGATACAAATAGAAAATGTGTTTTGGGTTTTTTTTTTACTTGCGGTTTAGGCTCCTGGAAGAAGGAGAAAGAATATGAATGAATTCCTTGGAGATGCAAATTCCCCATGCAAGATTCACCCCAGAATGGTAGCAGATCTCTTTCCTAACAACGGCACAGATACCTGGAAGAACAGAGCCAGCAAGTCGTTTTAGTGGGTTTTTTGGTTCTGGGTCTACAGGTCCTTTTGGAAGGGTAAGGGACTCTGTCTACACTAATTAGTGTTTTTGTGTATATGCAGTATGTATGTATATGTGTGTATATATATATATATATATATATATATACATATACATAGTTATTTAAAATAATATCACTCAAGCACCCTCAAGTTGTTTGGAATGCAGTGAGAGTGCACTTAACTGAATCTATTTATATTATTTTTCAAATTAAAGGATTTGTGGCAACCCTGTGTCTAGTAAGTCTATCAGATGCATCTTTTCCACTATTATATTATATATATTTAACTTTACCAGCAAACAGATTATGACTCACTGAAGATGATGGTTAGCATTTTATAGCGATAAGATTTTTTTAATTAATGTATGTACATTGTTTTTTAGACATAATGTTATTGTACATTTAATAGACTACAGCATAGTTTAAATATAACTTTTATATGCCACTGGGAAACAAAAACAATTAGTATGACTTTATTACTATATTTGCCTTTATTGCGGTGGTCATGAATCAAATTCGTAATATCTCTGAGGTACGCTTGTGTGTGTTATTATATATACTATATATATAAATAAATAAATGTCTGTGTATGTGTATCTCTTATGTATAAACATATATATATATATATTATTATATATATATATATATTTATATATATATATATATATATATATATATATATATTTGGATATAGATAAGATATATTGAGTAATATTGCTAATTAGCAGGTTCATTCTTGACATAATTGAAACCTCACTAACCTAAATCTCCCCAGGAAGGAAACACCAAGAAAATGTGCTAATCATGTTCATTTAGCTTCATAATATAAACACAAAGTCATTCCTAATGATTTATTGTAAAGTACAATAGACATTGTTTTGATTACTACACTTAAGGCCTACAATGTTATTTCAGTTGTTTTCATTTGCCAGGTTGCTAATGTTCATGTGTGCTAACTATTGGTATGCTAAGCGCCTTGCCACACAACCAAACGGATGTTGATTGCACTACGTTTGTAACAGAGCAGTTTATCTAATTTACCTCATATTGTCAAGATTTAGAATGAACAGTTTCAAGTGGAAACTGATCAGTTTATCAGTATCCAGAGATGGAGTTTATGATATAAGAATATCTAGATGATTAAAATCACCAAAGATATGTACTTAATTTTTTATATCAATATCAGCATTAACAAGTATATAAAATTGGTGCCTTAATATTCATACTTGATAGCTCAACAATTAGTCTTGCTGCTAATTTGTTACTAAATGAAGGCATCTCTTGTGCATGATTTATCCCACCATATCCTATATACCTAAAACAAATAAACAACATTGTTAAAGTGAAGTACTTAATGTATTTGCATTGTTATTTTAGCTGCTTTCCTGTAATTTAATTCTAAATTACTGTATTTTGCTACACTGAAGCCTAACCCTGAACATTCCTACAAAGTGATTGTTAGATCAATGCAGAAGATCATATACACCTGTCCCTGACAGGTCACAGCACAGCAGATTATATAAAATATTAAGAGGCATTTTCAAGGGTTATGCTCCTGGACTGCATTTAAATTGTATACAGTTATTCCAGATACTAATTATTTGTATACATATATTACAGGTATTTTGCAATTGCAGCACTTTAATTTAATATTTATATATCTAGTATACTATACTATATAATTTATATATATATATATATATACTATATATTTATATATATATATATATATATATATATATATTATATATATATCTAATATATATATATATATACAGGGAGTGCAGAATTATTAGGCAAATGAGTATTTTGACCACATCATCCCTCCTTTATGCATGTTGTCTTACTCCAAGCTGTATAGGCTCGAAAGCCTACTACCAATTAAGCATATTAGGTGATGTGCATCTCTGTAATGAGAAGGGGTGTGGTTAATGACATCAACACCCAATATCAGGTGTGCATAATTATTAGGCAACTTCCTTTCTTTTGGCAAAAATGGGTCAAAAGAAGGACTTGACAGGCTCAGAAAAGTCAAAAATAGTGGATATCTTGCAGAGGGACTGCAGCACTCTTAAAATTGCAAAGCTTCTGAAGCGTGATCATCGAACAATCAAGCGTTTCATTCAAAATAGTCAACAGGGTCGCAAGAAGCGTGTGGAAAAACCAAGGCGCAAAATAACTGCCCCATGAACTGAGAAAAAGTCAAGAGTGCAGCTGCCAAAGATGCCACTTGCCAACCAGTTGGCCATATTTCAGAGCTGCAAACATCACTGGAGTGCCCAAAAGCACAGGTGTTCAATACTCAGAGACATGGCCAAGGTAAGAAAGGCTGAAAGACGACCACCACTGAACAAGACACACAAGCTGAAACGTCAAGACTGGGCCAAGAAATATCTCAAGACTGATTTTTCTAAGGTTTTATGGACTGATGAAATGAGAGTGAGTCTTGATGGGCCAGATGGATGGGACGTGGCTGGAATTGGTAACGGGCAGAGAGCTCCAGTCCGACTCAGATGCCACGCAAGGTGGAGGTGGAGTACTGGTTGGGCTGGTTATCATCAAAGATGAGCTTGTGGGCCTTTTTGGGATTGAGGATGGAGTCAAGCTCAACTCCCAGTCCACTGCCAGTTTCTGGAAGACACCTTCTTCAAGCAGTGGTACAGGAGAAGTCTGCATCCTTCAAGAAAAACATGATTTTCATGCAGGACAATGCTCCATCACACGCGTCAAGTACTCCACAGCGTGGCTGGCAAGGAAAGGGTATAAAAGAAGAAAATCTAATGAATGGCCTCCTTGTTCACCTGATCTGAACCCCATTGAGAACCTGCGGTCCTTCATCGAATGTGAGATTTACAAGGAGGGAAACAGTAAACCTCTCTGAACAGTGTCTGGGTGGCTGTGGTTGCTGCTGCACCCCAATGTTGATGGTGAACAGATCAAAACACTGACAGAATCCATGGATGGCAGGCTTTGAGTGTCCTTGCCAAAGAAAGGTGGCTATATTGGTCGCTGATTTGTTTTTGTTTTGTTTTTGAATGTCAGAAATGTATAATTTGTGAATGTTGAGATGTTATATTGGTTTCACTCGGTAAAAATAATATTGAAATGGGTATATATTTTGTTTTTTGTTAAGTTGCCTAATAATTATGCACAGTAATAGTCACCTGTACACACAGATATCCACCCCTAAAATAGCTAAACTAAAAACAAACTAAAAACTACTTCCAAAAATATTCAGCTTTGATATTAATGAGTTTTTTGGTTCATTGAGAACATGGTTGTTGTTCAATAATAAAATTAATCCTCAAAAATACAACTTACTAATAATTCTGCACCTCCCTGTATATATTATACTATATATATATATATATATTATATATATATATATATATATATACTAATATATATATATATATATATATATATATACATATATATATATTATTATTATTATTATTATTATTTTGTTTAATGAGATTACCATTTTATAGATGAAGCATGTCATTTTCCCATTTTTTTTAAAAAAAATTATCACAGTTTATTTGGTCCCTTATATTGTCCCATGATGAGATCTGTTGTTTATCCACAGCAAGTTTAAAATCCCTTAATGCAGTAACAGCTGCCACCAGTTAGAGGGTGATGTCATATATATAATATCCTTTAAGTAACGTAGTATCCTCACAAATTACTCCTAATGCAGTTAAAGCATGACATCTTTTTCTAGTCTGTAAATAATTTAGAAAATTCTATCTGTGTTAAAAAAAAATGTTACAAGACATATATGGCTATATATTACAGGTACCTGTAATCCTTCAGTCCCTTTGCATTTTTCCTGTCTTATTTTAACCTATATATATATATATATATATATATATATATACTATATATATATATATATTTATATTATATATATTTATATATATATATATATATATATATATATATATATATATATTATATATATGCCCAAGTATTCCCAGCTCCACTATGCCCATAAAAATACATTTTTATTGTCAGACAAATATAAATAACGCAACGGAAATACAATAATTACAGCTTTATGTTTACAAGCACGTGGATATTGTGTTCTGTCGAGTATTAGTAAGAATCTCCATTTTGGCCAGCCTCATCCCTTATATCATGTCAACTTTGTCAATAATCTAAGGAGGCAAGCTGGCTTCATTTGTTCTAGGTTCATTCAGTGATACATCCATAGCTCACTCTAACAGCTGTTCCTTTTAATGCAACAGTCGTTGGGGTTTGCCAAAAACCCCAACACGAGCCACAGTAACGCATAACAAAGAGGGAATCTGGCTTGGTACCGAAGTGTCACTGCCCCCCTGCTAATCACATTAGATTTGCTGATCTCATTTACATACATTCATTGTGGCTGTCATGCTAAATCAGGGCAGTTCTGGGTTGGCTGGCAGCTCTGCATATATAAGACAGGCCAGAATTTAGAGTGAACCTAGTAAACATCTTGCTAACTCACTCACAATGCTGCTCTCGTTTAGCCGGGTCTCTTTTTTTATAAAGGTAAGATCTAAAAATCAGTTCCATTTGTCTATTGTCACAATATTGATTAGGCTGGTGGGTATGTAACTGAGCCATTTAACATTATACTTGTAACTAATTATGCACAGAAAGATCTTGTTTAATGTGAGTTATGCTTGCTGATTTTTGTGATTTATCAGATAAAAAAAAACTATTTAACTGTTTGATACATATAAAACTATTTATGTTTGTTTTTCTCAAGGAAATAGACAAGATGAAGCAATTGGAAAGCAAGTTGCATTCATATAGTATGTTCGGTCTCCAAAGCTGCCCCAGCAACTTTGTTATGATCAGGATTCATGGGAGGAAGAAGAAGACGATACAAACCTTAGTCCTTGAAGACAGCTGGCAAGAAATCACTTGAGGTTCCCGAGGTAAATGTTTGTTTACCCATTGAAGGATGTTCCAGTGTATAAAATATAATGTTCTGTTTATGTTAAAGTAGATTCATTTTTTTTGTCATAGATTTGCTTGTTTTAATAAGTAGCTGGTCACTAGTGAGGATTTTGTGCACTCCCAGGATGCTACAAGTGAGCCAATCTGAAGCATGTATATGTCAATTAGTTTAATTAGATCAAATTTCCGGCTGCATCAACATCTGCCAGCAACATAGAAGTGCAGCGGCTGTGCAGCTTTGACTATGTGTTTTAAACATATTTATGGGGCTCAAACTCACAGCGAGATAAGCGAATTTGATTGAAAATAAAAATGCTCTAATTAAAGGGACATGAAACACATTTTTTTTCTTTCATTGATTCAGAGAGAGCATGCCATTTTAAATAACCTTCCAATTTATTTGTATTATCTGCTTTGTTTTGTTCTCTTTGTATCCTTTGTTGAAAAGTATACCTGGGTAGGTGGCTGCACATATATGCCTCTTGTCATTGGCTTTTAGCTAGCTCCCAGTTAGAGCACATGTTGCTCCTTCAACAAAGACTACAAAGAGAATGAAGCACATTAGATAGTTTAAGTAAATTGGAAAGTTGCTTTAATTGAATGAATTATCCGAATCATGATATAAAAAATGTTGGGTTTCATCTCCCTTTAAATATCAAATATGTATTTTTCATCTATCTATTATCTCTATCTATATATCTATCTATCTATCTTTCTATCTTTCTATCTAACTATCTATCTTTCTATCTCTCTATATGTTGCGTTTGTGTTTTTAATATAAAGGGATTGAGAAGCAAGAACCTATATTTAATTCAAATAAATCTGACTGAACAATTAGACGTTACACTTCAAAAAGCTTTATACGAAAGTTACATGACTGGCAAATATGCATGAATAATTATGCCTTAATATAAAATAGAAAAAAAAAATATTATTGTATTGTGTTAAAATCACTTTGGAGTTCACCCAAAATAATTTTTCATTAATTGCAATTAAATTATGAATTTGAGTACAGCATAATTCGTTATATATTCTCATCTACATAGTATGTTTCTGATGCACCTTTTAATGGGTTTTAAAAAACCTGCCCATAATATGTTTATAATGTTGCATAAAATAATTCAATTTACACCAAATGGTAAAACGTGACTGCATGTTTGTGCTTAGAGTCACAATAAATTAGCCCTGTAATAAACTGTGGCAATATGTTTAAATTAAAAATTGATAGACTTGAAGTATATCCTTCATTTGAGAATTCTTTCATCTTCTGACAGACTTTAACCAGGAGACAATGCCACCAGCAGGAAGCATCTGGGAACTATTGCACACAGAAGCTACTTATATCAAGAAACTGAAAGTGATCAAGATGTAAGATTATAATATTAAAAAGAAATGTAATTGTATAATACATTTATTGTTAATTATGTTATTTTTTATTAAGCTAGAAAGTATATATAGTTAGTTAGGTATACATTTTATTCATTTTAATTTTCTCCCCCCCCCCACAGCATATTTCTGTGTGCCTTCTGAATCTTCCAGGAGTCAGGATTAATATGCGACGGTAAGAGTTAATTATTTTATATTTAAAAAAAAAAAAAAAGCAACATTGTGTTATAGCTAAAGTAGGAAATATTTCTGATAAGCAAAAGTGTGTATATATATATTAATATATATATATTGCAATTCTAAAGCTATGGGCATCAGTAGTACTCAATATTCTATATCATATTTTCTATTTATATGGAGAAACTAATTTAATATTTTTTTATGAGTAGCATAAAGCTAAAGTTGTATTTTTCATATATTCAATGTAATTTTTTTAGATATTAAATTTTTTGTCATTTTTTCATTCTATATTTTTTCACAAGGTACAATACATAAAATTGAAAAAAAAAAAAATAAAAAAAATGTATACAATACATAAGAAAAGGGAAACTGCCAAAACCAGTGTGTACTTATCTATACAACTCATTAAACAATACGACCAAAAAACCTATTTTTTAACTTTTATTTTTTTAAATTGATTTGCTTTTAGTTAACTGGAATTATAATTTGTGTTAATATACTTTGAAGTATTTGACATATAATAAACATATTATTCAGAAAAATCAGGAAATAATTAAAGCAAAAGTAAATATGCATATTTTGTTTTTGAAGGTTGAGCCTGAAAAAACTGTTCAGCAATGTTCAGGAGATTATTCAGATAACAGAACGTTGTGGAGAAGTGTGATAGGCTGCCGGTATTGGAGAAAAACCAGAGAAACAAAGAGCTTACTGAACCCATGGACTTCCAGAAAGGATTCAAAATGGTACTACCATAAATTTAAATAATTAAAATTAGAGCATGTCATATTTGCAATTTGTAATAGTTGCAATTCTGTCTTAAAGGGACAGTCAACTCCAAAAATGTTGTTGTTTAAAAATATAAATACTCCCTTTATTACCCATTTCCCTGTTTTGCATAACCAACATAGATATATTAATATACTTTTAACCTTGTTATTAGCTTGTATCTAAGATTCTTTTGACAGCCCACTGATCACATGACTTTTTATTTGTTATCTATTGGCTTGAATTTTAGCCAATTAGTGCATTGTCATGCACAACTCCACGAGAGAGAGCACAATGTTACTTATATGGCCCGCATGAACTAGCTGTCTCCTGTTGTGAAAAAAACAAATAAAATGCACCTTAGATAAAGGTGGCCTTGCAGGGGTGTAGAAAAGGCAGAATTGTAGAGGTTTATACTGTTATAAAGTATATTCATATAACAATGTTGGTTGTGGAAAGCTGGGGAATGGGTCGTTAAAGGCGTTGTCTATCTTTTTAAACAATAACAATTTTGGTGTAGACTGTCCTTTTAAAATGTGTAATATTTTTCTTCTCAGTTAGATTTTAAAATATTCCTAACCTAAACTCACCAACCTAAAAAGTGTTTCAAAATATGTAAGTGATAAAATCTATAGAGACATAAAGTTCACTTTGACAGAATAAACCAAATGAATTCTCACTATCCACACGCTGCCCAAGTGTCTAGCTCCAGGCCTCATAGTTTGTAACCAAGTAAAGGTTTCCGCTAAGATTGAGAAACTGTGGCCTTTTTTTTTTTTTTAACAATTTGAGAACCAGAATTAGACATTTCTGCACTGTAGTATAGGAAAAAAATAAAATAATTTTCAAACCTTGTGCCACCTTTGTTATACAGAATATGGCACAACATATTACTAAAAATATAGATTTCCTCCTTAAATATTTCTCTTAGCTGTAACAATGTTAACTTTTTTTTTTATTATTTTAATTTCCAGTTTGAAACACTTTTCAAGGCCATACATCAGATATTGTATGGAAGAGGTGGGCTGTATGGAATATATGAGGAACCTAATCGTGACAATGATCTTTTTAAAGCTTATGTAACGGTATGTTTTATTATTAAATTAGATTTGCTTCACAATTAATTTACTTGTTTGTAATTTTATTAAATATATAATACTTTCTTGCTGACCATTCATTTCTTATTTTATTTATCTTACTGTAATGTGTTTTCACAAAATGGCCTCATGGTAAATTCTAAAAAACAATTAAATTGTTTATGTTTGCTTAGTAGTGATTTTTTTTTTTTTTTTTCTTCATAGTGGGCTGAGAAACACAAGCAATGTAATCGCTTGAAATGAGTGACATGTTGGTTAAACCACATCAACGTCTGACCAAATATCCTTTGCTATTAAAGTCAATTCTAATGAAGTCAGATGATCACAATGAGGAGAGTCCTTTATCACAATGGTAAAGAACTGCTTTGAATACTTTGTTATCATGTGGCTAAAGAAAATACAAACTTAAAGGAATACTAAACTAATTTTTTTCTTTCATGATTCAGATAGAGCATGAGATTTTAAGCAACTTTCATAATTTACTCCTATTATCAATTTTTCTTTGTTCTATGCTATCTTGATTTGAAAAAGCTGTACTGTAAGCTTTAGAGCCAGCCCATTTTTTGTTCAGCATCTGGGTAGCACTTGCCTGATTTGTAGCTAAATGTAGCAAACCAATTGGCAAGCACTACCCAGGTGCCTGAACTAAAAATGGGCTGGCTCCCTAACCTTTCATTACTGCTTTTTCAAATCAAGATACCTGAGAACAAAGAAAAATGGATAATAGGAGGTAATATTAGAAAGTTGCTTAAAATTGCATGCTCTATCTGAATCATGAAAGAAAAAATTTGGGGTTAGTATCCCTTTAACACTTAGTGACCAGAGCACTTTTCCATTTCTGTCCGTTTGGGACCAAGGCTATTTTTACATTTTTGCGGGTTGTGTTTGTGTTTAGCTGTAATTTTCTTCTTACTAATTCTACTGTACCCCAAACATATTATATACCGTTTTTCTCGCCATTAAATGGACTTTCTAAAGATACCATTATTTTCATCATATCTTATAATTCTACTATAAAAAAAATGATAAAATATGAGGAAAAATGGAAAAAAACACACTTTTTCTAACTTTGACCCCAAATCTCGTTACATATCTAAAACCACCAAAAAACAACCCATGCTAAATAGTTTCTAAATTTTGTCCTGAGTTTAGAAATACCAATGTTTACATGTTCTTTGCTTTTTTGCAAGTCTATAGGGCCATAAATACAAGTAGCACTTTGCTATTTCCAAACCATGTTTTTCCAAAATTAGCGCTAGTCAACATTTAGAACACTGATATCTTTCAGGATAATCTGAATATCCCTTGACATTTATATATTTTATTTTTAGTAGACATCCCAAAGTATTGATCTAGGCCAATTTTGGTATATTTCATGCCACCATTTCACCGCCAAATGCGATCATAATACAAAAAATTGTTCACTTTTTCACAAATTTTTTCACAAATCTTTAGGTTTCTCACTGAAATTATTACAAACAAACTTGTGCAATTATGGCATAAATGGTTGTAAATTCTTCTCTGGGATCCCCCTTTGTTCATAAATAGCACACATATATGGCTTTGGCGTTGCTTTTGGTAATTAGAAGGCCGCTTAAATGCAACTGCGCACCCACATGTTTATCATGCCCAGCAGTTAAGGGGTTAATTAGGGAGCCTTTAGGGAACTTGTAGGGTTATTTTTAGCTTTAGTGTAGTGTAGTAGACAACCCCAAGTATTGATCTAGGCAAATTTTGGTATATTTCATGCCACCATTTCACCGCCAAATGCGATCAAATTAAAAAAAACTTAAAATTTTTCACAATTTTAGGCTTCTCACTGAAATCATTTACAAACAGCTTGTGCAATCTATGGCACAATTGGTTGTAAATGCTTGTCTGGGATCCCCTTTGTTCAGAAATAGCAGACATATATGACTTTGGCGTTGCTTTCTGGTAATTAGAAGGCCACTAAATCCTGTTGACGCCTCAACGTGTATTATGGCTAGCAGTGAAAGGGTTAATTAGGGAGTTTGTAGTGAGCTTGCAGGGTTAATTTTAGCTTTAGAGTAGAGATCAGCCTCCCATCTGACACATCCCACCCCCTGATCCCTCCCCAAACAGCTCCCCTCTCCCTCCCACCACCCACAATTGTCCCCGCCATCTTAAGTACTGGCAGAAGTCCTGCCAGTACTAAATAAAAGGGTTTTAAAAAAAAAAATTAAAATTTTTTTTCTAGCTATTTACATATGCTACTGTGTAGGATCCCCACACCTTTGCCCCCAACCTCCCTGATCCCCCCCAAAACCGCTCTCTAACCCTCCCTCTGCCTTATTGGGGGCCATCCTTGGTACTGGCAGTGTCTGCCAGTAACCCAGTTTACAATAAAAAGTGTTTTTTTTTCTCTTTGTTTTTTTTTTTTCTGTAGTGTAGCTTCCCCCCCACCACCCCCACCCAGACACCCCCCCCACCCAGACAAACCCCCCCCCACCACTTTGATGATTATTTTATTTTTCGATTTTTTTAATCTTTTTATTTGCCACATTCTTCTGCCAGTGTAGCGGTTCCCCACCCGCTCCCTCCCCGTGCACGCGCCCCGCCCCCACCATCCCGTGCACGGGCTGCGCGCCCCTGTGCGCGCCACCAGCACCCCCGCCCACGATCCGCCCCCCTTCACTTCCACAGGGGCCATCGATGGCCGCAACCCGCTCCCGGTCCGGCTCCCACCCACCAACGAGGTAGCCACCGATCTCCGGTGCAGAGAGGGCCACAGAGTGGCTCTCTCTGCAACGGATTACTTAAAAAGTTATTGAGGATGCCTCCCATATCGAGGCATCACTGCAATAACCGGAAAGCAAGCTGGAAGCGAGCAGGATCGCTTCCAGCTGCTTTCACACTGAGGACGTGCAGGGTACGTTCTCAGGCATTAACTGCCTTTTTTCTGTGGACGTACCACTGCACGTCCTCAGTCGTTAAGGGGTTAATATAAATTGTAGGGGAACATGTATCTATTATCTAAAAGTATGCATTAAAACCATCTGTAACATACATAACACACACACACATATATATTTACTGTTATATATTATATTTATATATATATATATATATATATATATATATTTATATATATATATATATATACACAAACGCAAACAGAATCGCATCAAAATCTATAACCAAGCTAGTGAAGCCTTTGGCTTAGCACACCTAGTGGGCATTTGTGAGAAAGGAAGTCGTGTAATATTGAAGAGATTTAAAAAAAATGAAAAAAAAATCTGCATATGTAGAAAATTTCAAAGAATTTACTTTATTTAAAACCTATTTTTAGATAAATGAATATGACTGAATGGAATATACTATAATAATAATATGCTGTTAACAATGAGAAGATTATGAGGGAATATTAATGACTTATTTTAGCCATTTAAATCTTGTATGGAGTTTCCACATTCATATTGTTGTTATAGCCTCAGATTTTCTTAATTTTCATAGTTACTTTTTAGCAGCAGAATGAAAAAAAACCACAAGTAAACCGCTCTCTCTTAAAAGTGCAGGTGTAGTGTACTTTTTAACTTGTCCTAATATGGATTTATGTTTTTAGTATAACGTGTTTAATGTAATTCTTTTTAAAACTTTTAATTGTGTAATATATATCACATTTAGCAATTATAGTAAATTACTAGTATAATGCAATTTTCATAAATGAACATGATTATTGTTTGCAATATTATTATTTTTTTTAGCAATAAACAATAGACTATTGTAGTTAGAAATGTGGTCAATAACAGCTATTTTTTTATTGTTCATTATTTTAATAGCCAAAATAGAGAAATAATATTTCTACAAAAATATGATAAGGTATTTTTAATCGTGGCAATGCTAGCACCAGTATGTTGACATTATAAACAGAGATAACAAAATTATCCATTGGTTATGAGTAGGGATGGGCGAATGCGTTTATATACGAATTGTAATGTTAGAACTAACTGTTATTGTAGAAATTCGATTTATCATTAATAGAATGTTGATAAGAACGAATATTCTTAAAAATTCGATTTTTCGAATGTTATTTACAGTTTTCGAATGTCACATTCGAATTCCAATGTCACATTCGAATTCCAATGTTATATTCGCATATCACATTAAAATTCGAATATTACATTTATAAAACACAATTGTAGACTAGACTACACTATTTTGAATTTGAATGTCACATTCAAATCGAATATCACATTCAAATCGAATATAACATTTAAAACACAGTATTAGACTAGAAATACTATTTCAAATTCGAATGTGACATTCGAATTCGAATGTAGCATACGAATTCACGAATATTACATTTATTAACACAGTGTAGACTAGAATACTATTTCAAATTTGAATGTCCACGTTCGAATTCGAAAGTTCCATTCGAATTCGAATATTACATTTCGAAATTGAATGAATCATAGCTAAACATTCTATTATCTCGAACAAATATTTTCGCATTTTATTGAAAAATTCGAAAACGAAAAATTCGAAAATAGAATGTTAGAATGTTATATAAACATTCGAAATTCGATTCGAACGAACGAATGTATCAAATTCGTTTTAAATTTCGAATTTTTAGAACATTCGCCCATCCCTAGTTATGAGATTTCAGTAGGATGATATATCATCGGACCCCAGGAATTTAAAGGGACAGTATACACTCATTTTCATATAACTGCATGTAATAGACACTACTATAACGAATAAGATGCACAGATACTGATATAAAAATCCAGTATAAAATGGTTTAAAAACTTACTTAGAAGCTCTAAGTTTAGCTCTGTTGAAAAGGTAGCTGGAAAGCCACTGAACGTGGCAAATAAGACACTCCCCCTCCCCCTTCTTTTGCATATGAAAAGACCCTTTACACAAACAGGTGCAAGCTAAAGTAGGTAGCTGACGGTATTCACATAAAACTTTGGGGCTTGGTTAGGAGTCTGAAAATCAGAGCAATGTTCTTTAAAAATAAGCAAAACTATACATTTATTTAATAAAAAAACTTTATGGGCTATATAAATAGATCATCTACAAAACATTTATGCAAAGAAAAAATGAGTGTATAATGTCCCTTTAATGACTTCCAGCACTGACTTATTTATTTTTATATTTCTTAAAATCGCAGGTATATTTTTAAAAATGTTAAATGGCTGTTTTTACACTAGTTGTAGATAAATTCAGTGGAACGATTTATTAACCATGTGAATTCACGTATGCGCCAAGACAAGAACAGCAGCGACTGGCAGCCATAATCAGCCGTATTGATTCTTACGAAGCTGTGGACAGTAGCACAGACGAAGTGGATAAGGTAATTAACTACATATGAAAAAAAATCCTTTTTTTATAATTTTGGATTTTTATTTTAATTTTATTTTTCAATATGTGTTGTTATTATTTGTTTCCTCCTGTCCTCTTAGATTCTGAAAGAGTTCTGTAGGTTGGATCTTACTTCTCCCATGATTGGAACCTCCACAGATGAAAAAAGGCAACTGCTCTTGGAGGGAAGTCTGACAATGAAAGAAGGCAAAGATAGCAAGGTGAATAGAATTTATTGCATTTTATTTTATTAAACAAATTCGCCGGAAATCAACCTGATCGAGTACGATTGACACCCCCTGCCTGGCGGCCGAGTTGGACGCGAGTCTGCAGGGGGCGGCGTTTGCAACAGCAGCTCACAAGAGCTGCTTGTGCAATGTTCAATACGGAGAGCGTATTGCTCTCGCATTCAGCTATGTCTGTCGGACCTGATCCACAGTGTCGGATCAGGTCCGACAGACATATGATAAATAGGCCCCAGAGAACGCAAATTTTAAGCAATTTTCTTATTTACTCCTATTATCAATTTTCTTTATTCTTTTGCTACTGGCCCATTTTTGGTTCACAACCTGGGTTGTTCTTGCTGATTACTGGCTAAATGTCAGCCACCAATAAACAAGTGCTGTCAGTGTACTAAACCAAAAATTGTCTGGCTCCTTAGCTTAGATGCCTTCTTTTTTAAAATAAAGATAGCAAGAGAAGAAGAAGAATTGCTAATAGGAGTAAATTAGGAAGTTGCTTAACATTTCATGCTCTATCTGAATCATTAAAGAAAACAAATTGGGTTTAGTATCCCTTTAAATAACCATTCAACAGGGTTTTACGGCAATTTATCCACAGGAATAGAAGCTTAGGTATTATTGTAATATATTTCCCCATTTTTTTTGCAGATGGATGTCTATTGTTTTCTGTTCACCGATCTCTTCCTCATCACAAAACCAGTAAAGAAAGCTGAAAGAACTAAAATTATTAGACAACCTTTATTAGTGGATAAAATTGTGTGCAGAGAACTGAAAGACCCAGGTATGTTTAATATTGTTATTACAGTCTAATGCTATTATATGTATTCTTTTCTTTTAAATATGGCTATACTCTATTATATGTGTATAGTCAAAATTAGGATCCGCTAAGGACAGGATTATCGAACACAAAAGTAATATACGGACTGGTAATACAAATGCCCCCCCTAGCTGCCACTTCTTTTAAAGGCTGGCCATTCCATTAGTCAATTTAAAATTTCAGATCATTGACAGTATTGACACTCACGAAGAGGGGGTAATAGGGAGTTAATGCTTAAACAAAAAGAGTCCTATTGGATATATGAACTTGAGTGTTTAGAACCAAAAGGGTTAAATAAAGACTGGGATCTCACTGTACTCTTATGATGAATTAATGTTGATTATAAGTATTGAATTTCTTATGATGAAATGATTTTCTATGATGAAATGATGTTGATTTAAATATTTTTAACACATTGTTTGCTGCTGTACATGTCAGGACGTGATGAATTGATAATATTGTGACTTAAAATTATATAGTTAAATTGTGAATATATATATAAGGA
This sequence comes from Bombina bombina, assembly GCF_027579735.1. NCBI lineage: Eukaryota > Metazoa > Chordata > Amphibia > Anura > Bombinatoridae > Bombina > Bombina bombina. Next base: position 58,446,553 of record NC_069506.1, read on the forward strand.
ATGGGTTAATTGCTCTTGAGCGCCACCTAGTGGTACACCTGTATATAAATCACTCTGTTGTTTGTGTTTGGCATGGCATGATTAAGGGATAAGGTCCCGAAACGTTGCCCTATTTTTGTCTTATTTAATACATTTATATTGGGAATTTGCTGTCACCCTCTTGCTATTTTTTCAAATTAGGATTGCCAGAACTACTAAATAATTAATGCTTAAAACAATGGGTATCTTTCAACTTCTTAAGGTGCATTCTAGTCTAATAATAACATGCTCAGATTTTATAGTATTAAACAAATCACATTATTTGCTATGGTCACCATTTATTAACAAGTAGGCAAACAAGTAACATCCTTGTGAAGTCCGCCCCTGCAGAGGCACGGCTTGTCAATCACACTGGATAAATTCATCCAGGATGATTTAAAGAAGGCTAGGAAAGAGCAGTTCATAACTTGTATTTTGCAGTCCTGCATCCCAAGAGCTCCCCAAGGTTAATAATTGGAGCCCTATGAGTTTTTTACCCCTGCAAATGATCATTTGTGCTCAGTTTACCATTAAAGGATACTAAACCCCAATTTTTTTCTTTAATAATTCAGATAGAGCATCGACATTTTAAACAAATTTCTAATTTACTCCTATTTTAAATTTTTTTTGTTTCTCTTGCTATCTTTATTTAAAAAGCAGAAATGTAAAGCTTAGAAGCTGGTCCCATTTTGGGTTCAGAACCCTGGATAGCACTTGCTTATTGTAGCTACATTTATCCACCAATCAACAAGTGCAACCCAGGTTCTGAACCAAAAATGGGCCGGCTCTTAAGCTTTACATTCTGCCTTTTTAAATAAAGATAGCAAAAGAATAAAAATAAATTATAATAGGAGTATATTAGAAGTTGCTTAAAATGGCAAGATCTATCTGAATCATGAAAGAAAAAAATTGGTTTAGTATCCCTTTAAGTCCATTAAAAACTTTAGTCGTCTTGAATGCTGTAATTAATCACACTCAAGTGTTTGTCTTTCGCTAATTGGCATAAAGGGTGAAATTGCTCGTTATAACTAGTATTACAGAATGGGATTTTTTTTTTTTAAACGTTATCAAATCAAACTGAACATTGGATATTTATGTATACTCAATATTTTATTAATAAAAAGTACATTGTTGCAAATCATATAGAAAAAATATTAAGCTTAGGAGGTCTGACATTTATGTTAATTAGTTTAGTAATTGTTGTTGAACGTTTAAATGAAAATGGAGGTGGGGTTACACTTAAAGTGAAGGTAAATTTTCATCAATGAGTGCCCGGTTTTTAAAAATATTTTTAAAAACAGGGACACTTTCATTGATGAAAATGAACATTGCACTGGATTTGAAGAAATAATTACCTTTTACTCTGCAAAACGGATCGCCGATCTCAGCCTCAGTTCCTCTGTACTGACGTCAGAAATGACAAAACCGATCTTTTGATAGACTTGCAGTCTAGCCAATCAGTGCCTGCTCCCAGATAACCTTCACGTGCACGTGCACAGTGTTATCTATATGAAACATGTGAACTAACACCACTTAGTGGTGAAAAACTGTTCAAATGCATTCTGAAAGAGGTGGCCTACAAGGTCTAAGAAATTTGCATATGAACCTCCTAGGTTAAGCTTTCAACTAAGAATACCAAGAGAACAAAGCAAAATTGGTGATAAAAGTACATTGGAAAATTGTTTAAAATTACATGCTCTATCTGAATCATGAAAGTTTATTTTGGCCTAGACTGTCCCTTTAACATCTGTCAAATTCTCTGTACACCTGTCAAAGAATCGATAAAACTATACAGCTGAATATCTTTAACACACTCTTTGGCTCAAGATTAACAACAGTATTTAAATCACCCATAGTTTGTAATAAGCATTCCTTTAAAATAAAACACTAATTATTAGACCAGCATGTTTCTTTATAATGGATCGTTAAAGGGACACTGAACCCAAATGTTTTCTTTCATGATTCAGTAGAGCATGACACAACTTTCTAATTTGCTCCTATTATCATTTTTTCTTTGTTCTCTTGCTATCTTTATTTTAAAATCAGGAATGTAAATCTTAGCAGCCAGCCCATTTTAGGTTCAGCACCATGGATAGCGCTTGCTTATTGAAAGCTTACATTTACCCTACCAATAAGCAAGCATAACCCAGGTTCTCAACCAAAAATGGGTCCGGTTCCTATGCATCACATTTCTGCTTTTTAAATAAAGATAGCAAGAGAACGAAGACAAATTTATTATAGGAGTATATTAGAATGCTGCTTAAAGTTGCATGCTCTATCTGAATCATGAAAGAAAAAATTTGGGTTCAGTGTCCCTTTAAGCCCTTAGATTTCAGAAAAGCCTGCAAATAATCTTCATACGAATTAATACAGCCCCTACTGGCAATCAAATGGTTAAATGTTTAATTCTCAATATTCTCTTTCAGTTTCATAAGAGGAAAACTTTGTAACATAGCTTATTAAAGGGACACTGAACCCAAATTTTTTATTTTGTGATTCACATAGTGCATGCAATTTTAAGCAACTTTCTAATTTACTCCTATTATCAATTTTTCTTCGTTTTTTTGCTATCTTTATTTGAAAACTAAGGCATCTAAGCTTTTTTATTAGTTCAGCACTCTGGACAGCACCTTTTTATTGGTGGATGAATTTATCCACCAATCAGCAAGAACAACCCAGGTTGTTCACCAAAAATGGGCCGGCATCTAAACTTACATTCTTGCATTTCAAATAAAGAAACCAAGAGAATGAAGAAAATTTGATAATAGGAGTAAATTAGAAAGTTTCTTAAAATTACATGCTCTATCTGAATCACGAAAGAAAAAATTTGGGTTCAGTGTCCCTTTAATTGTCGTATATTTTGGTTCTGACCAATCCCCTTTTTAATTAATTGTATTATACTATTAACAGAAAGAAAAGAGTTCTGTTTGCATTCCGTGCAGCAGATGCTCTGCGAGTTGAAAGATAAATATTTTACCTTGTTTAGTCAGCTCTAAAACAAACATGCCATGGTTTTTGTTTTGCAAGAAAATTCTTCTCGTTTTGCTCTTTTCTCTACGCACGCAAATATCAGTTATACAATATATAGCATCATACAATGAAAGCTGTCGGTAACTTAGGACTTGCATAAAAGGATTTTTTGTTCTTTGTCCTGACAACAGGAATTAATTACCAAGTCCAGCATGAGTTTTATTTTGAAATATTTGGATAACTAGAAAGATTTTAATACTTTATTATTATAATAATAATCATGATCATCATTATATAAAAAGCATTTTTTTTTTGCATTAGAAAACATTATTTGTGCCCAAAACATTTCTACAGAAATTATGGAAAAACTTTTAATCTACATGCGCAGATAACTTTCCAAATTCTAGGTATTCTCTTTATATATAATGTACCAAAGAGTAATATACAGATAACTTTAGCATCAGATCTTTTTATGTTCTGCTGCTTTCTTGTAGCAGTAGCACTAACTACTACTTTAATTTACATTTTAAGTTTAAGCTGCCTTCCTTTTTTTAACAAATTAATTATGAAAAACCCATACACGATGAAACATTTTTTTTTAATTTTTTTCGTGAAATAATTATTTGTACAAAACAATTGCACATTGTCTAATAATGAACAGTGCTTTTTGGAGTGTAGATTATATCATTTCAGTATCTTCTAACTTTCTTTCTTTTTTTATTCAAGGTTCCTTCTTGCTGATTTATCTGAATGAATTCCGAAGTGCAGTTGGTGCATATACATTCCAAGCCTGTGGCCAGAACTTATGTAGAGGATGGATTGAAGCCCTTTACAATGCACAGGTAAGCTTTGCAGAGCATCATTACAGGACAATTGTGGCCTATTTTCTATTGCAAAGGAAAATGTCACTGGTAGATGAAAACATTTCATCATTTATGTTATGACTTTTGTTGTTACTGTAATGCTTCTATAATGCACATTAAAAAGCACCAATTACCAGCTAGCTCCCAGTAGTGGATTGCTGCTCCTAAGTATGTTTTTTTAACAAAGGATACCAAAAGAACAAAGTAAAATTGATAATTGAAGTAAGTTGTAAAGTTGTTTAAAATGTCTTGCTCTATCTGGATCATAAAAGTTTAGTTTTAGCGCTGCAGAATCTGTTGGCGCTCTACAAATAACCGATAATAATAATAATTTTAACTAAACTTGTTTAAATTCATATTAAAAGTAAGAAGAAATGTAGGTTTGGGCAATAATGGGATCTTAAAGATTGCTTACTGATTGATAAATTTCTGTGTGCTATAACAAAGAACAAAACCGAATAAAGTCCTTGAAGTTGATACACCCTATCCTCTGTGGTCATTGCAGACCCAATTGTAAACATAATGAAGTGAATATTTAAAAATAAAATATATATATATTATATATATATATAATCAACAATTTAATTGCTTTCTGATAGACATTATAGCCCCTGCAATCTGCATGCTAAGCAGAATCATGCAATATAGAATAGTTTTGTGTCACTGTGGTGTTAAACTAACCGTCATGAATAACAGAAATTCTCCTTTCAGAATATTAATTTATAACCATAATACTCAATAGTTATTCATATCCACATGTGACAGTGATCATATTATTTTACATATTTATTTTAGAATCTGTTGCAAAGACTGCGTCAGGAATATCAACAGAATCAGCAACAAGTGACTAACTTGCAAGAAGAGGAAGATATGGAAAGTGGAACATCTACAGCTAGTTCTCCAACCATTCTACGGAAGAACAGTGTTGATATGCTACACAGGTAAGCGTAATGCAATGTTCATAAAAAGTAAATAATAAAATTATTTAGCATCTATAGGAAAACATTTATGTTCATACACTTTCTTTATTTTGAATACTATGGGTAGATTTATCATAGTACGAGCGGGACATGATAACAACTGTAGCGTATCTGTCCGCTGGCACATCGATAAAGGCCGACAGCATACGCTGTTGGCATTTAATCATTGCACCAGCAGTTCTTGTGAACTGCTGGTGCAATGCCGCCCCCTGCAGATTCGCTGCCAATCGTCCGCTAGCAGGGGGTGTCAGCCCGATCGTATTCGATTGGGTTGATTTCTGTCCACGACCTCAGAGCAGGAGGACAGGTTATGGAGCTTCATAACTTCTGTTTCGGGCGACCCTACAGGCTCTCGCAGAAACAGGAGCATCAGGCTCCATACGGAGTTTGATAAATCAGCCCGATATTGGTTTCATTTTTATTGTAACCCAAAATTATATATTTATATGAACAATTATGACAATTATATATGTAATTTCTATTGCTTTTTATAGTGCCAGTAACACTTATGTTGCCCTTGTTTTTCAGTCAATCGGACAGTTCAACAGAAACCATCTCGGTCGTGGTGATTGATGCTAGTGAAGAACTTTCATCTCCAGATGTTGAGCAGGACCCTTTGGTTCTCAGTCAGATGAGACATCTATTAGTACTACAGCATCATCCATCACACCAACTGGAGACATGATTGAAAGTTTGGAAACTTCAGAAACACTTCCCATTGGGGATTCTAATTATCTTCAACTGGAACAAAATGGATGCCGATCATCATCTTTTGACAGTGCCTACGGAACTCTCTCACCCACGTCACTGGAAGAGTTTGTAGAGCGTCAGCATCAAGATTTAGCAGAGGAAGAGAGAGAATCTGTTTGTTCCCAACGTTCATCTTCTCCTAAACTCCGTAGGCGTACTCCAGTGCAACTACTGCCATGCAAGTCCAGGGTCTTAAAATCCAAATCAGAAGCTAATCTTCTTCACCTAATATCTACATGCCCTTCCTCAGATGCTTGTGAGGATACTCAACTTACTCAAAGTAAAAGTCTGTGTGAACTTTTTATGTCTCAAAGCACAGATACTTTATTGCATTCAAATAGCCACACCAACGGCAGTGCTCGTTATATAGCCAAAAGGATTAGCATGGTGGAAAGTTCATTACATGAATCTGAAGTACACTTAATAAAACCCAGATCAAAATCTGACTGTACACATTCTAGAGTGGTTAATTTGAGTAGTTGTAGTAGTAGTTCATCTGAACTTTCAGAACCCGAAAACATTGGATTTACAAGTGTTGCTGCACATGGGGAAGAGAATCAACATTGTATGGAGCAATTGTCTGAAAAGCGTCGGTCACTGCAAGAAGATGAGATGGGCACTATCACATATGTGCGCAGTAGTTCATTCACTGAACATTATGTTGAGATGGAAATGGACAATACTAATGGTTCTGGCAACGCGAGACGGACAGCGTCGGATCCACAATCATCCCAGCATAGGAAACTGACATTGGCTCAGCTCTACAGAATAAGAACCACTTTATTGCTTAATTCTACCCTGACTGCTTCGTAAGTGTTTTATATATTTATATGTTTTTAATTAAGGGAAAATATTTTCGTTTATATTGTCAGGTAGTTAAGGCTTTCCAGTGCCAAATGCTTACAAATTGTAAAAAGTGTTTACAGTACTGTATAACTTACTTTGACACTCTAATACCTTTTAAGTTTTTTAAGATTATTGCAGAAAAGTAAGAGAAAAGAAATACAATCTAGATGGGTGAAATTATTATTATCATCTTTTTTTTTTTTTAAATGGAATTAAATTGTTTTAATTACAATGGTATCCCAGCTATATATATATATGGACATACATACATTTACACACATAGAGAGAGACGGGTAGATACGATAGATAGATAGATAGAAGATATTATATTTTAGATAGATTGATAGATAGAAATTAGCTGAACCAGTGAGCTTGCATAACAACAAGTCATATGATCTGATATCTTGATAAATGTTGTTTCTAATTCATCATATTTTTTTCTTTTCAGAGAGGTTTAATTACAAGAAAATGAAACGAGTAGAATGTTTCTGAACCAGCATGTGAGGAAATGTAAATATTTTGACATGAAGTAACTCATTTATGCAGGACATTTTAAGATTCTTGATCTAGCAGATGCTGAAACGCGCTGTCCCCTGCAGATTTTCAAGAGTAATGCACCTGAGAGAGGATGACGCATTTCATCTGCTCACTGGTTAAGGGTGTAAGTGAGTAAAACTGGATTACTCTGAGAAACTAACAAATATTAGCAGGGTGTGTATTTCCAGAGATTCAGCATGGCATCGATTTCACTTGTTTGCACTTTGAGCAACTAAGGAGTTACATGCCAAAACTCTTTATAGGAGCACTGAGTTCTGGCGAAAAACAAAATGGTTGCCCCATGTTCCTGACAGGTTCTAGAAGTAAATGAACAGAAGATTGGAAAACAGACTAGGCTTCATACCTCATTGATGCATCCCAAATGTCAAGAAGATCCAATGTCGTGAGGATTAAACTCATACACATTTTAATATTTTGGAAAATCTGTTGGGCAGTTCTTACAGCGAACATTACAACGATGATACGGCTGAGGATAATTGCCTGTTTGTACAAGCAAAACTTTATTTAGAATCAGAACAAACTTTACTAAAAGCATGTTTAACTAAGTTATGGTAATTCATAATCTATACAACTATATGAAATTGGAATCCACATGGTGCTGGCCTTTATTTTTCTTAAACTTAAACATCAACTTGATTTTAAGTTCTAAAATATTATGAATTGTAGAAAGTGCTGAAATGACTCAATACGTATATTAAATGAATTGCTTACGGTGAGTTTGAGATTAGCTTGTTAAAGGTTTCCAAGTAAGTGCATTTTGTATAGGAATGTCTTATTGTACAGTAGGAGTTTTGCCATATTCAGGAGGTCGGCTATAAAAAAAAGGAAAGAAAAAAAAATGAAATTTTTGTATAGAACCAGTATTATCATTATTATGACAAATGGTGCTTGCCAATGTTTAAATTATTTACATTTAAAAATATTTGCTTAGCTGCATTTTTGTTTTTATATTTTAATGTTATTTAACGTTTTAAATGCACTTTATTTGTAATATTGTATTAATTACCTGAATATTAATGCTTAAAAAGCATATTAATTGGACGAATATATCAATTTTTACCTTTAATGTTATTAATTTTCTGTATTTTTTGTAAATTATGCTTTTTTTTTTTTTTTGCTCAGTTTCTTTTTTTGTATAGTGTAGATATACTTGGATGCAATTTTCTGTCAGTATGTCATATGTACAGAAAGAAAGAGTAGTCTTATGCCGAGTATTTTTGTATTTATTGAATAGAAGTACTGTTTCTTAATAGTGGTAATATTTGGCATTGTAAAAAAAAAAACCCATTTATATTATACATTTTGAAATTATTAAAATAAAAAAATGTCATGTTAAAAAAGTTTTTAAATGTCAGATATACAGTTTCTTCATACTTTATAATAAATAAAAAAACAACTAATTTTACTTAAGGTGACTACACATTAATACTATTATTTTTTATGCATAAATAAATTAAAATAAGTCATGTAAAGCAGCAGCACTGCCATGATAACTCCATTCTGATCCATTCTAATTTCCAAGCGTAAATAATGTACACAAGCTCAGGTAATTTTTGTAGCTTTTTTTATGACATTCCTGTCTACTAAAAAAATAGTGAAACTGCTCAAATTATGCAGGAAAGATGAAGAAATGTAAGAAACAGGGGCCGATTTAACAAAGTGCGAGCGGACATCGATAAAAATGCCGACAACATACGCTGTTGGCATTTATCATTGCACAAGAAGTTCTGGTGAACTGCTTGTGCAATGCCGCCACCTGCAGATTTGCGGCCAATCGGCCGCTAGCAGGAGGTGTATGCGATCGGGCAGAATGATGTACGCCACCTCAGAGGAGGCGTACAAGTTAAGGAGCAGCGGTCTTAAGACTGCTGCTTCTTAAATTCTGTTTCCGGCGAGCCTGAAGGCTCGTGCGGAAATAGTTACATTCAGGGACATTCGGCCCTTGTTAAATCGGGTCCATAGTCTTTTCAAGGTGGCCAAAGCAAAAATAAAAACATGATGGCTAATTCATTTACTAATTGGTAATGATTGCCAAATATGTTCAAATACACTTATTGTTTTTTTCATACTTTAAAAATATGATTTGAGCAGCTATATTTTTAATGTTTTATATAACCGGAATTGGTCACTTTGTGTGATTAGCCATATGCCACTTGAAACAGGCAAACATTGAGTTTCAGACGGTCAAGACTTTTTAATTAGAACAATAAAAAAAGAATTACGTGAAACATTGCTCAAAGTGTTTTTTGATGGACTGGAATCTTACTTTAAAATTCCCTCTATGGAAAGTATTGGTGAGGTTAAAGGGACAGTAATCACCAATTTTCGCTTAACTGCATGTAATACACACTACTATAAAGAATAATATGCACAGATACTGATATAAAAATCTAGTGTAAAGCCTTTATAAAACTTACTTAGAAGCTCCCAATTTAACACTGTTGATGTGATAGCCTGGGACACCCACTGAAAGGGGCTGATAGCAGAACCTCCCCCCTCCCTTGCATATGAAAAGACCCATTGTAGAAACAGAAGCAATGTGAAGTAGTCTGTATACATCAGTATACATCTAAAACTTTGGTGGTTAGTTAGGAGTCTGACAATCAGCACAATGTTATTTAAATTTGATTATGATTTTTTTTTTTTTTAATTGTATACTCTATTTTAATCATGTACGATTACTTTTGAAGTTAGTGTTCTTTTAACATATGGAGAATATCTTTACATATGTCCCATTTCAAAAATGTTGCCAAAAATAATATTGATAGACTATGGACACGTGCATATACATAAATATCCACGCCAGACGCTGTGCCCGTACCCTTTGAAAAAGCCAAGAGTGGCAAAATATGTCAGGGCACAGGGGGGATCAATATAAATAGAATTTTAACTTGCGAGGATATGCTGGCTAATTTGTAGACTAAAGCCGAAACCGATTTTGACTTTAATCACGGACACGCTGCGGATGTATGCGCGTGTCCATAGTCTATCAATATTATTTTTGGCCAATACAATTTAGGTTGAGCACGCTCATAAAGAATTAGATGGGTATATAAGAGGACAAAGTTGTATTCAGCGGTGCTAGTATTTGTATGTGATAGTATCACAAGAGCACACTAACGATCAGAGCAAAAGCATTGCTGACATTCACGCTATCTCAAAGGCAAAATAGGAACTGTATAAATCACGCTGCAATCCCAACATTATTTAATATAAACTATGTAAGGTTGTATTTGGAGAAGCAGCGTTATATGAATATTACCAGATACAATTAGTGTTTATTACTATTCACCCTGAATATACCCCAATAGACACTTATTTGAATTATATATATCTAAGGGCCATGGATTAATATCCACATCCTAGGTTTGGATTGCAATATATATTGAATTATCCCATCTACTAGATAAGTGCGTTATCACTTGCTGACAGCCATACTCCTTTGTGTTTTTAAGCTGTGTGTGCTGTTTACCATTTTGTTTTAAACGTCCTAATAAAGGTTAGAATTTAAATTAGCTTATTTCTGTTACAATCATATTCCTCTATACTTAATAGCCCTCCAGGAAAGTGAGTGCTTTTCATGTATACACCAGTATCAGTCACGTACTGATTTCCAGTACATTTGCAAATAGGTTGAGCTTTCTCCCACTCCCCAAAAGGAAGTTGACTTCTGCTGTTGCGGTCTGTTTAAATAGCCTTTTATATAGGGAATACTGGAATAATGATATTTTCAGTAGAGGTGTCGGTTTCAACAAACAAATGCAGCTATTTCAAATAAAATACATTTAAAGGGATATTAACCACACATTTTTTTATTTCAGGATTCAGATAGAGCATGCAATTTTAAGCAACTTTCTAATTTACTCCTATTATCAATTTTTCTTTGTTCTCATGTTATCTTGATTTAAAAAAAGCAGTAATAAAAGGTTAGGAGCCGGCCCATTTTTAGTTCAGCACCTTGGTAGAGCTTGCTGATTGGTTTGCTACATTTAGCCACAAATCCGCAAGTGCTACCCAGGTACTGAACAAAAAATGGTCCGGCTCTAAAGCTTACAGTACTGCTTTTTCAAATCAAGATAGCATGAGAACAAAGAAAAATTGATAATAGGAGTAAATTAGAAAGGTGCTTAAAATCTCATGATCTTTCTGAATAATGAAAGAAAAAATTAGGTTTAGTATCCCTTTAAGTGAGCTATCAGTAAATGGTTGAATACATTCCAATATGTAATATGGATCACTGGTTACATATTAAAGCACAGGAAATTGTAATGTACAATGTCACTAAGTAAATGAAAATATTAGATAACTGTTTTTTAAAATATTTAAATAAAAATCTAATCATTTATTAAAAATAATTCCATGTGACATGTAATCATACTATATGTAATAACACAGTTTGAAAGAAGATAAGAAAACACAACTTAAATGTACAACAAACAAAAACTTGATAAAAAAGAAATAAAATATATTATGATATAAACCAGTGTTGGGGGCTGCAGAATAATATTTTAGAAGCCTTAAACTAAAGGTTAATTTTGACGAATTAGTGCCCGGTTTTTAATAATCCTATTAAAAACAAGGACACTTTAATTCATCAAAATTGACATTTCAAGCGTTTTCTTCAAAACCGTACCTTTTAATCCTGAGAGCCGCTACAGCGCTTCCTCCACCTGTCGCAAGCCCTCTTCGCGGGTCCAAAATGACGAATCCGTCTTCATCCAATCACGGCGTTCCCTCAGGCCATGATCCCCGGGGGGAACGCCGTGATTGGAGGAAGCCGGATTCGTCATTTCTGACGTAAGCAGAAGGTTCCGACAGCCAGGGGAATCGATTGGAGCAGCTTTCAGGATTAAAACGTAAGTTTTTGAAGAAAATGCTTGAAATGTCAATTTTGATGAATTAAAGTGCCCTTGTTTTTAATAGGATTATTAAAAACCAGGCCCTAATTCATCAAAATTGACCCTCACTTTAAGGGCCGTATACAGATTAATAGCTATTAACATCTTAAAGGGACATGAAACCCAACTTTTTTCTTTCATAATTCAGATAGAACATGCAATTTTAAACCGCTTTCCAATTTACTTCTATTATCTAATTTGCTTAAATCTCTTAATATCCTTTCTTAAAAAGCATATCTAAATTGGCTCAGTAGCTGCTGATTGGTGGCTGCACATAGATGCCTTATGTGACTGGCTCACCCATGTGCAATGCTATTTCTTCAACAGAGGATATCTGAAGAATGAAGCAAATTAAGCAATAGAAGTAAATTAGAATGTTGTTTAAAATTGTATTCCCTATCTTAATCATGAAAGAAAAATATTGGGTTTCATGTCCCTTTAAGGACCAGCGACGTAGCCTGTAGACAGCGCTATTTGCGTTGACCAGCTGGAAGGAGGGAAGGTATAATAGCGAGAATTATAATAAACAAGAAAACCCTCAACGACCAGCAACGAACATGGTACGTCACAGTCGTTATGGGGTTAAAGGGACTATAAAGTAATAAATTAAAGTTAAATGTATTGGCTAGAGCATGACATTTGAAACAACTTTCCAATTCTCTTTTATTATCAATTTTGTTTAGTTCACTTGGTATTCTTTGTTAAAGAATAACCCTACCTGAGCTCAGGAGTGTGCACGTATCTTTAGCCATCTGGCAGCAGTGTTTGCAACAATGTTTATAGACATACTATGCATAGTTGCAAACACTACTGCCATTGACTGCATACATGCTCCTAAACTCCTATCAGTTAACCTAGCTTTACTCTTTAACAAAGTATACCATGAGAACAAAGCAAATTAGATAGAAGTAAATTGGAAAGTTGTTTAAAATAACATGCTCTATCTGAATCATGAAAGTTTAATTCTGATTTTACTTTCCCTTTAAGCACACACATTTTCTTAATGTGTCAAGTGGCACAGGGGTAGATTTAGGTTGCAGGGTACCCTTTGTTGGCTGTTCTCCCCTCCAGAGGGCTATTTTGAGTTCTGGATTCCTTGTTTTCTCACCCACAGAAGCCCCAAAGAACACATTTTAGTTTTTCTTTTCATTGTGGCCACAAAGACTATGGCACACATTTTTAGTTATGCTCCTTTCCAGGGGCTACACAAAATACTGCAGGGGCCACGGGGGTGGCGCATGGGCCCCTAGTTGGTCATCTCTGATATAAAGAATAACGGTTTGAACTCCCCAAGAGCTCAAAACTGGTTAGATCACTCACAGAACCATCACCAATAATTAAGGTGCAGTTTTTAATTCTCTCTTTTTCCAATAATGTAAAATTATTGTTATCTCTTTATTTACTGGGACAAAATAGCGCAATAGTAATAATGTGCTTAACCCCCCCCCCCCCCCCCCCCCTCAAATTGATAGAAGTAGTTAAAGGGATAGTCCGGTCAAATTTAAATGCACATAGATGAATTGCATCTTTGAATAGAAACATATTTGCAATATACAGGTATTTGCAAAAATGCTTCTAGTAAAATTTTTCTCTGTTTTTGTGTTAACATTTTTCTCTGCACGTGCCTGTGAAGGAGAGCTGTATATTCTCAGTGCACCAGCATTTTAAATACTGCGGCTTCTCAGAGTGCCAGTGGGGCTTGCATCATGTTAGCAATTAACAAATTGAGTAATTACCACATGATTCAAGCACCTTAGTTAGGCTCTCTTAGAAACTGATGTGTTTAAAATGCTGGTGCAAGGTGCGTATTTAAATACGCATTTGAAACAGCTATAGCTTTTGTAAGAAACATTTTTGCTAATGCATGCATATTAAAAAAATGCTTCTATTCAAAACTGAAATGCATCCCTGTGGATTCCAGTTTTGGCTGGAATATCCCTTTAAAGTCCACTCTGGAGCACCAGTTCACTTCCACTTCTGAGGTCGTCACCACAGCTGGTGAACCAATCAGGAGGGGCCAATGGGTGTAGCCACCAATCAAAAGCCAGGAGCAGAACTGCATTGTCATTTTGGAGTGGACTTTATCTATGTGTTTTCCTCTGTGCTGGGGTTACAGGCATGCTGTAGTCCAACAATAAAATACTCTTAGGTTTCCTGTAAATATGTAGTATGTACAAGAGAGGAGGTTTGCCCACACTACTTAAAGGGGCACTGAACCCAAATTTGTTATTTCGTGATTCAGACAGAGAATGCAATTTTAAGCAACTTTCTAATTTACTCCTATTATCAATTCATCTTCATTCTCTTGCTATCTTTATTTGAAAAGCAAGAATGTAACTTTAGATGCCGGCCCATATTTGGTGAACAACTTGGGTTGTTCTTGCTGATTGGTGGATAAATTCACCCACCAATAAACAAGTGCTGTCCAGGTCTAAAGCAAAAAAAAAGCTTAGATGCCTTCTTTTTCAAATAAAGATAGCAAGAGAATGAAGAAAAATTGATAATAGGAGTAAATTAGAAAGTTGCTTAAAATTGCATGCTCTATCTGAATCATGAAAGAAAAAAAATTGGGTTTAGTATCCCTTTAATAAAACGGCAACAACATATTATATGTAATAACAAGCACTGATATAGAAAAGAGAACATAGTAGTGTGTAATATTAAACTAATGTGGTATATGCTAATAGGAAGCCAGTGAATAGAAAGGCAGCAGTGTCCCAGTTGCATGTATAAACTGGACCACAGAAAATAGTAGGCAGACAATACTGGTAAATACAAACGCTCAGTGGTCACATACTTTCACTGTTGTTTTATCTTGCTATCTTCATGAGAAACAGCACACCTTAGAAAACAACTACTCCTAAAGGGACAGTTTAGCCTAAACATTTCTCAATTTTAATTTGTTTACAATGATCAATTTTACCTGATGAAGTGGATTAAATTGTTTGTATATAGCACCTTTTACTTTATTTTCAACATTTTAAATAGGTGATTTTGTCTATGGTATCCCTACCTATTCTAAACGTTAATATACTTAAAGGAATATTAAACCTACATTGTTTTCTTTCATGATTCAGATAGAGCATGCAATTTTAAGCAACTTTAATTTATTTAATTTATTTCAAATTTTCTTCATTCTTTAGGTATCTTTATTTGAAAAAGCAGTGATGTAAGCTTAGGAGCTGACCCAGTTTTGATCCAGCACTCTGGGTAGGCTACATATAGCCACCAATCAGCAAATGCTACCCAAGGTCTGAACAAAAAATGGGCCGGCTCTTAAGCTTATATTCCTGTTTTTTTTCTCAAGAAGTAAATTAGAAAGTTGCTTAAAATTGCCTGCTCTATCTGAATCATGAAAGAAAAAAATTGGGTTTAGTATCCCTTTAAGTCCATTAAAAATGTAGTCGTCTTATAGACTCAAGTGTTTGTCTTTCGCTAATTGGCATAAAGGGTGAAAATGCTCTTTATAACCAAAAAATTGTGTTTCATATCGTAAACACAGCAAGCAAAATAAATTACACTCTTAGTATTAGGTAGAAGAGATAAGCAATAAAATGTTAATTTTCAGTTGTTCTAAGTACTGGGCTTTGGTTTACAGAGATAATATAATGAAGCATGTGTGTACAGAAAGTGATAAACTAAGGATATATGATTGCCCTGCAAGTTCAACCTATTTTGATGGGTTGTGGTTTCAAAGAACAAAAACAGTTATTTAAAATTCAAAATAAACCTAAAGCAGTAATGTCTCATACATTTTATACTTTGCAGCTTGTATAACAAGTCAATGGAAACATGTCAAGGTAAAAAAAAATATACAGTACTCTGTCCCTTTAAGAAGGAGTGTAATAGGTATTTTGTGCTTGTAATAGGACAAAGAATACAAATTACACTTGAATAAGTTTAGTAACTTTAAAAGGGGCAGTAAACACCTTAAGATTTTTATATAAAATGTTTGTGTAATGAAACAACTTTGCAATATATATTTTTTTATGTTGCACCCTTTTCATGTAATGTAGCTCTGAAAATTGAGCAATTTCTAGTTCTCAGAATTTGAAATACACCCTGCTCACTTTTTAAGGCTAACCCTGCTACATTAATTTCCCTAATTGGTTTAGATTGCCGAATGCTGAAGAAGGCGGATGCTGTTTTTGAAGCTGGATTTCTTCTTGTGAAAGTGAAACACACAAATATCTGTGCAAATTCACATCTTAGTCTGTTACACTTTTACAAGATGAAATCCGGAAAGAGACGAATACTGTGAGCGTCCGCCTTCTTCCCCATTTGGCAGTGAACAAAACTGCTGAATGCACGTATAGTGGCTAACTTGTTGTCTGTGGACTAAAGATTGGCTCCTTTAAAGGGACACTGTACCCAAAAATTTAATTTTGTGATTCAGATTGAGCATGAAATTTTATGCAAATTTCGAATTTACTCCTATTATCAAATTTTCTTCATTCTCTTGGTATCTTTATTTGAAATGCAAGAATGTAAGTTTAGATGCCGGCCCATTTTTGGTGAACAACCTGGGTTGTCCTTGCTGATTGGTGGATAAATTCATCCACCAATAAAAAAGTGCTGTCCAGAGTACTGAAACCAAAAAAAAGTTTAGATGCCTTCTTTTTCAAAAAATTATAGCAAGAGAACGAAGAAAAATTGATAATAGGAGTAAATTAGAAAGTTGCTTAAAATTGCATGCTTTTTCGGAATTACAAATGAACAAATTTGGGTTCAGTGTCCCTTTAAGGCAAATCATGGGTGGAGTTTGGCTATTGAAAAATAATTGCAGTAAAAAGGATGTTAATTTGTTTTAAAAATGTTAAGACTTGGCTGCTATGTTATTTCATAGCAACACAACAGAAATGTCTTAAAATTACTAGGTGTTTATAGTCCCTTTAAAGAAGACATTTAAAGTGCCATAAAACAGTTTGAGTTATGTGCATATTATTAATGGATTAACTGAGGTAAAACAGTGTGTGGAAAAAAAAAATCTGCAAAATGACAAACTTTAGTGTTCCAAGGTGTAGCTACTCCACCCCCCTTATCAGTGTCTTACTCCAAACCCTTAGGTATCATATAACAGTGTGCATGTGAGGATAATTACTTGTGCAAGTTAGGGGGGGGGGGGGTTGAGGAGGGTCATCAAATATGGATATTGTTTGTTGCCAAGAGGCCTGCTCATTTCCATGGAGATAATGTCACATGCTTTGTGAAAGCTTCAGCATTATACTGTGCACTGCTTTAGTCAGATGTCATGCGACTATGCCCCCTACTGTGCATGTGCACAAGTGCATTCTGCCGTAGCTGTGGCCTGTATAGCACCTTCCATATATGGAATTGCCCAGGGGGGAGCTTGCTGCAAAACTATGCCTGAATTAAAGGGGTTAATGAAGGTAAAAAAATAAACCGTTTTGCAGGTAAGCTTTGGCTGCATTATATATTTAGAAACTTATGTTAGTTCATACTGTTTTATGTCCCTTTAAAGGGATATTAACCCCTTAATGACCACAATGTACCCTTTATGTCACTGGTCGTTAAGTGTTTTTTCAGGACATAATAGCACAAGTCTAGCAAGAACACAATATTAATGCCCTCCCTCCAGCAGGCTTTGTGGAATAGAGCAGTCTCAACGCTGGTGGCAAGACCGCGCTATAAAACAATCAAGTCCCAAAAAATGGCCAGTGACATACAGGGTACGTCGCTGGTCCTTAAGGGGTTAAACTGCTGAGTTCCACTACAGTAGCATGGTTACTATTCACAGTGGGCTAGATTATGAGTGGTGCGCTAACTATAGCGCAAGTCCGATATCAGTTTTTTTTAGGCTCCCTAGAGCTTCTTCAGCCTCTTTAGCATCACCTGTCCTTATGTTATTAAATAGCATCACACTTGCGCTACAGTTAGCGCACCACTCGTAACCTATCCCAGTGTTATTGTTTTCTTCCTGTGCCTTAAAGGGAAATAAAACAAGTTGGGATAGAGACAAAACATAATAATATGTACTTTAATTACTATACCTGCAAATTTATACTGCAGTACCTCGCCATTAACCTTTTCTTTTAAGTTTCTGAATTGTACAGCTCTAAAGCCCCCCACACAATTCCTGGCTGTATCTATCTCCACCTTTGCTTTGGTAGAATGCAAGACTTTAATACTCATTATCTGCTGGAGCATGCCTAGAAGAAAATAAGCTTCTGTGAACTCAGTTGAAATACAATGCCGGTGTTTCTGATGCTAAACACTGATAAGGGAAGGTGGATCAGACTACTCCAGTCAGCAAACTATGTGACTTTTGCTTATTTTTAAAAATTATTTTAAAATACTTGCCAGCAATTTTTCAACAATTTTTTTATGCAAACAATTTTTTTTACTTAATTAGCCCTTTTAGGATATGCACAGATATCAACATGTTTTAAGGCACTTTAAGCTCTCTTATTCTCTTATCTAAACCCTTCAAAAGTATTGGTTAGTGAACTTCTGCGTCTTCACACTGCTAGGCGCCATCTTGAAATGTAAGTATTGCTGCACTCTGCAACAGAAGTGTTTCACATAAACCAGTAAGTGATATTGGTTTGTTCTTCATGAGCCGTACATTGCACTTCAGTTTAGCATGCTCTATACAGAACAGGAGCTGTACGTTTTTGCGGTATCTGAATTTTTCTATATTATTTTTAGTTTTTTTTTTATATTTGTTATGTAACTTTTAAACTGTTAACATTGCAAAACTGTAACTCTTCTGCTTTGTTATGTGAGCTTATCTATAATGCAAGGTAGAGCTTTAAAAAAGCCAGCAACGTCACAGATTTGTGAAAGTTCATTGCTTCTGTCACACAGTGCAACAATATGTGCATACCAAGATGGCGGCATCCAGTAGAAAGATGCAGAGCTTTATCAGCTGGCTTCTATAATGGGTTAAATTAGGAGAGAGGCTTTACAGATATCTGCAGGCACAGTAGCTATACCCAGCCGTTTAATGTCCCTTTAAATAACTCTGGGTGCTTATTTGTGCACAAGGCCACTAAAGCTCTTAAAGGGACAATAAATACTAAATAAATCATTGCTTGAATAATGTATTTAGAGCAAAGATTAGCCTGAGAATAATTTTTAGATGTATTTTTAAAAATTATATTAGTTGTTTAAAGGGACATACTACTCATATGCTAAATCACTTGAAACTGATGCAGTATAACTGCAAAAAGCTGACAGGAAAATATCACCTGAGCATCTCTATGTAAAAAAGGAAGATATTTTACCTCACAATTTCCTCAGCTCAGCAGAGTAAGTTCTGTGTAAAAAGTTATACACAGCTGTTGCTCAGCTGCAGCTAAAAAAAAATATATGAAGAAATGAACAACAGCCAATCGGCATCAACAGTGCTGAGGTCATGAACTCTTTTACTGTGATCTCATGAGATTTCACTTAACTCTCATGAGATTTCATTGTAAATGTCCTTACACTGAATAGGGAAATAACATGAGTGTGCATGAGGCTCAATCCTTCAGCTGTCCCGGGACAGACATACTGATATGCTGCTTAGAAGTCCTTTACAATGGGATGTGGCTACTGAAAAACTTTTGAGGTAAAATATCTTTCTTTTTTTTGAAACTGATGCAGTATAACTGCAAAAAGCTGACAGGAAAATATCACCTGAGCATCTCTATGTAAAAAAGGAAGATATTTTACCTCACAATTTCCTCAGCTCAGCAGAGTAAGTTCTGTGTAAAAAGTTATACACAGCTGTTGCTCAGCTGCAGCTAAAAAAAAATATATGAAGAAATGAACAACAGCCAATCGGCATCAACAGTGCTGAGGTCATGAACTCTTTTACTGTGATCTCATGAGATTTCACTTAACTCTCATGAGATTTCATTGTAAATGTCCTTACACTGAATAGGGAAATAACATGAGTGTGCATGAGGCTCAATCCTTCAGCTGTCCCGGGACAGACATACTGATATGCTGCTTAGAAGTCCTTTACAATGGGATGTGGCTACTGAAAAACTTTTGAGGTAAAATATCTTTCTTTTTTACAGCTATACTGCATCACTTTCAAGTGTTTAAACATTTGGGTATTATGTCCCTTTAAATATTGAAAACTTAAGGGTAACATTGTAATGTCCATAAAGCAGTGGGTGCAGCCATATTGAAACTTAGGTTACACTAAGGCCAATTAGGAATGGTTATAAATGGCTTACTAGAGTGTGCAACCAATGACTGAGTGGAATATAGCTTTGTCTAAACTTCCATGTTTAACATTAATTGGAAAGCTCACAATAATCAGAATCAAAGTACAGGAAAGGAGAACAAAATAAATAATAAAAGTATATTGCAAAGTTGTTTAACTACATGTAATTAAAGAATTTATATTAATATTATGAGGTATTTAATGTCACTTTAAAGTAAAATTAATGTCAAATTTAAACTTTCATTATTCAGATAGAGCATGCAGTTTTAAAAGACTTTCCAATTCCATTATCAAATTGTGCAGTCTTTTTATATGCACACATCTACAGTACTAGCATTCCTGTGCAAGATTTTTTGCACTGCAAAGTAAATTAAAAAAACGGCTCCTTTTTTTTATTTTTATTTTTTAACCCCTTAATGGTATAAATAAATGATGTTTGTATAGGTCAGAGATGTGCATTTGCTTCATTACGAATACACATTAGTAATGATATAATATGGTAAGTAATAATTTTAACAAAACGAATATCTGAATGAATGCGCCAGCGAAAATGAAAGAATACTGATGAAATTTGTCAACATTTATTTGTTTGCTTTAATTTTCTTTAAGGGTTAAAACTTACCTTTTGCGCGTCTGAGAGCACTAACCCGATCCTCTTCGTGCCAGCGCCTCAGCTGCAGTAACAGGAGGCTTAGCGAGAGCGTCTTCCAGGACCTGCACTAAAGTAAATTTCCCCAAATATTCATTATGAATATTTAGTCCGAAATGACATTTTCTTGGCTGCACAAGTCTAGTATAGTTATTAGTCATTCCCATATGATTTCCCAAATTCCATTTTCATTAGTGGAGGAATAAAAATATCTGACACATTCACTGCTATCAGCTAGTTATGTTTTATGTGAATATGCACTATTTATGGCGATGTGCAGCAGCCTGGCTTCCATATGCGAACAGTCATATCATTATGGGTTTTTTCATTAATTGGACTAAGTAAAAATTTACAAAACCTAGCTTTACACCAAAGTGACCACTTAAAATTAGACGTGTGCATGGCGAAAAAATTTGGTTCGGTTTGGATCGATTCGGAATTTTTCGAAGTTCGGTTCGGATCGATTTGAATTCGGAAATTTTTTAATCGATTCATTTCGGATTCATTTCGGATTCATTCGGAATCGAAGAAATTCGGCAGGATTCGGTTCGGTTCGATTCGGTTCGATTCGGTTCGGAAATTCGGCATTTCGGTAAGTGTTAGGTGGGATTAGACTAGTATATGTACTGTATATTAGGTGTTAACCTAACATACTGTACAAAACTAGTGTAATCCAATGGCCATCAGAATTTACAAATAAATTTCAACTAATTCGGATCGATTCGGAAAATTCGGCAGAATTTTAATTCGGAAATTCGTTTCGATCCGAATCGCCGAATTTGCAGAATTTGCCAAATCGAACCGAACCGAATCGCACATATCTACTTAAAATAATTAACTTTTCATATTTAAAGGGACAGGAAACCCCCAAATTTTCTTACATGATTTGTATAGAACATACCATTTACAAAAAACTTTCCAATTTACTTCTAATATCAAATTTGCTTCATTATCTTGTTATCCTTTGCTGAAAGAACAGCATTGAACTACTGGCAGTTAGCTAAACACATCTAGTTAGCCAATCACAAGAGACAAATGTGTTCAGGCACCAATCAGCAGCTAGCTCCCACTAGTGTAGGATATGTGTGTCTTCTTTTTCAACAAGGGATTCCAAGAGAACAAAGCACATTTGAAAATAGAAGGGAACTTAAAAGTGTCTTAAAATTACATGCTCTATCTGAATCCTCCAAGTTTAATTTTGACTTTTCTATCCCTTTAATTATTCAATAGAACATAGATAAGGTGTGAGCATTTATTTTTGTTCTGATTATTATGTTAAAACTTAATATAAATTAAAGGATATATGGATACATGGAGATTAATTTAGACTCATTGCTGTAAATGTATTTAGTAGAATACATATGGCTGTCTATATTTCCTCTAATAATGTTATTTCACAGTTATTTCTATAAATTTGCAAAATGCATTTTTAATTCAGAGATTCATTAACAAATCAGTTAAAGGTGCAAAATGAAACATTCATTTAGTTTGACATAGGATGAGGGACTTTGCAAGTGAGACAAACGTCTGGAGTTATTGTTTGGAAGTTTTTTTACTAAATAGGGTGATCTCTTTAATCCGAAAAACATTCTCAGTCAGTTTAAAAGGACCACTCGATGCAGTAGAATTGCATAATTAACAAGTGCATAATAAAAAGACAATCATTTAACATCTACTCTGAATTCTGAATTTCAAATAAGCATTAGATTTTTTTTCTGACAAATATTTTTTGTTTCCCATTTTCCAGCCCCCTGTATCATGTGACAAACATCAGCCAATCACAGACTAGTATATGTATACCCTGTAACCTTGTGCACATGCTCAGAAGGATCTTGTCCCCAGAAAGTGTGAATATAAAAAGACTTTGCAAAATGTGATAATGGAAGTAAATTGGAAAGTGTTTTAAAACTGCATGCTCTTTCTGAATCATAAAAGTTTAAAGGGACATGAAACACATTTTTTTCTTTAATGATTCAGATAAAGAATGTTTTAAACAACCTTCCAATTTATTTCTATTATCAAATATACTTCATTCTCTTGGTAAATATATTTAAATAAAATTAACTGTAATTTTATATTTGTCCTAAAAGGACTACATTTCCCTAAAAGCTTAGCTGCACACTGCCACATACCATTCCTTCTTCATTTATACTGATAGTTGCTTGTTTGAGGTTCCATGCTCTAAGGGGCAAGTCTAAGCAATAATGTAAAGCAGCAGTTAGTCTGGGCAGAATATTAGACACGTATAGGATCTCTCTAGCAATTTTATAACTGTTGGTACTTGTGAACGTTGGAATTGGTAACCATAGATATTGGATGTACTGTAATACTCCCAATACCTTCATTGGACCGAACTATTTAAGCTCTTGATATTAATCTTAAAATAATGGCTCACTGTGACTCTGAAACATAAAGGAAAAAAACAGGCATTATCAATAAGTTACATAGAGCTGATAAAGGTGAATATCTGACTATACTAGACTAGACTTCAGTTAACATGAGAAACTGAGAATGTTATGCATCATAAGGTATTTTTAAATACTTGTATTGAAAGTCAAGATGCCTTATGCACTAGGGTAGATTCATTAACTCTCTTTCTTTTCTATGTTATTCTTTGGAGGCCACTCACTAAATAATTGTTCATAGATTAACATGGATATTGGTTAGACTAGTTAAAGTTTCCTTTAAAGTGATATCTACCCCACTATGATTATCTACCATCATGACATGAAGTAAATATTTTAATGAATTACTCATGGTCTCTTTTATACTGAAAGAACTTATTAGCCAGAACACATATCTATCTATCTATCTATCTATCTATCTATCTATCTATCTATCTACCACTCTGACATTGTTAACCTTGACCGTTATGAGTTACACTTGCACAGGGTATGCAGGAAGAAACATGTTCCTCCTTGTGCACCCTGCACCATGTATAACTCATAATTGTCCTTGTTAAAGGGACATTAAACAAGTTGGAATAGAGACAAAATATAATAATATGTACTTTAATTACTTTACCTGTAAATGTATACTGCAGTGCCTCACCATTAACCCTTTCTTTTTAGTTTCTGAATTGTAAAGCTCTAACTCCCCCCACACATTTCCTTTTATGGCTGTATCTATGTTTATTGATTTTTTGGTAAAATGCAAAAGTGAATAGGGATTATCTTCTGGAGCATACCTAGAAGATGAGAACTCAGTTGAAATACAATGCCTGTGTCTAAACACTGATAAGAGGGGTGGAGTTAGCTGCTCCAGGCAGTTTAGCTATGTAATTCATTTTGCTTATTTTTTAAAATTATTTTAAAATACTTGCCAGCAATTTCTAAACAATTTTTTTATGCAAACTATTTTAAATTAATTAGCCCTTTTAGGATATGCACAGATCTCAACCTGTTTTATGGCACTTTAACATAGCAGATATGGGAACCCTAGTCTGTTTGTCAGTCTGCCTGTCTGTCTGTATATTTATACAACGCAAATTTTAGTTCTCAGGTTTATGCACAGTTTGCCTGTTCCCTACCAGAGAAGATTGCAAGTAATTCTGGCAGTGAAGAGGTTAGGAGGTGACCACTTTATACAAATTCAATAAAGGATTTGTCATTTTTCCCCATAAAGACCAGCACCATGTTACTTTAGTGACACTCCGTTTAGTTTTTTTTATTGCCTAAAACAAAGCAAATATTTAACCCCTTCAGTGTTTCAAGATCTTACAATAAAATGCAGAGCAGTAATTTTCCAATGAATTATGCACAGAGGTGTTTTATTTTTTTGTGTAAAAATATTCAATATTTATTAAGCTTTTTTGTTTATTTTATAAAATGATTTATGTACATTGTTTTATTTTCAAACCATTAACTGTAAATTTTTGTATGCCACTTATATATTGATTTTTTTTTACCTAATGGTATGCACTGTTGGTGAAAGTTTATTTCAGTATTTTATTTTATTTGCTCATTTAGCTAAAACATAATGCTGCATTATTACTGATAGAACCTAACATTGTAAAATGTACACTATTTTGCATTATTACAGGACAATAAATATTAAATAGATGAGCAAATTCGTGTTTCTTTTTTTCCCTTTCATGTGAACTAGTCAGACCACTGTCATGACGTTCCTCCTCCTGATCTTTCCACCTTAAACCCCGTCCCAAATGCAAAGAGATTGTTTAGTTATTTCCATGCACACCCTGACTCTGCCCCAGCTTCTTGGTCCCTAGAAGAACAACATAAATGTTTGGAGGCATAACTACAAATTTACACCTAACTATGAAGATGACTGATGATGTAGAATTGTGTATGGATAAAATGTAAAAGATAAAGCATTGCCTAAGATATATGATTATAACAATGCCAGTAGTAATAAAATTATATTTTTATTTTTACAACAACAGATAATTTTATGCTTGAAATGTCTGTAATGTAGAACTGCACTGTAGAAATACAACACCTAGATCATAATCAACAAGTTAGTACATTTTGTTTAGTTATACTGATCAATATTTGCATAACTATCAAATACCCAGCTTGTTTTGTATTCTTTTTTTATTTGTATATGTAAATATTTTTTTTTATGACAGCACTGCTGTAACAACCATCTAGTAATCTGACCCCTGATCCAATTTATGAAAAAAGTACAAAAATAAGCACTGGTTCCTATGGTATACAGATTGGAGGAACCTTTGTTTTTTCAGCAGGGGTGGGGCTATAGGGAATGCAGCCGAAGCATAAGAGGTGCCCACCTTCAAGCTGTTGTGAGAGAAAGAGAATCTGTGTTAACATCCCACAACAGTAGTGGTGTCTGTCTGCAATCTATCCACAAATGTAGAAAACATTTTAGGTCTAATTTTATTATATAGCCTGTATGAGAAGGGGAAAGTGCAATGCATATTTATCTGAGGTCTAATTTAGGCATATAACTGGCATGAGGGGGGTGGATGATCCATCCATATTATAAGAGGCCTAATTTTGGGTAGACATCTGGTGTATGAGGCCTATAGGAACACATCTATATGTCTAAATTGGGCATATATAACTGGCATGTGATATGGGTCTTAATCCATACTTTTAATCGAATGGCAATTCAGTGATAAAGCTGGCATAAGGGGTCGGATGGTCTTGATATCTGATATGAGGTCTAATTTGGCTATATATATATATATACAATATAATTTCTATAGGACCTGCCTCTGATCTAGGGTTTAATTTGGTCACATAGCTGGCATGAGGGTCTGCAAGGTAAATCTCTGTTTAACCCACTGACACTGCTAGACCATATTTACATAGCATATAATTCCATATATGATGACCATATTTTTTTTAAAGACTGCTATCCTACACCAATTGCTATGCATCAAATAGAAATTAGCAAAGTCTAAACAAATACAAAGAACTAAGTGTAAACTGAATAAAACTAAAAATATAAACACTAAAATGTGTCTAAAAAGAACAAAACTCATTTTATTGAAACTATATTGTACCTAATTTGTCTGTCTGCTTTGTGAAAATAGTGTTGCCCCATGGTTTAAGGCAATGCAAAATTTCCCTTTCTAGAGTTTTTTTTTAAAAGATCTCATAATTCTTTTGAATGTTATTATTTAATCATGACGAATAAACATGCAATATATGCAGTCTCTATGTTATTCTATGAAGACTAGAGAGATAATGGAGACTTAAAGGAAAATTACATAGAATAATACAATAGCTAAAGAAATACAGGTGGCCCTCAGTTTACAACGGTTTAATTTACACCGTTTCAGAATAACAACCTTTTTTTCCAGTCATGTGACTGCTATTGAAAAGCATTGAGAATTTGTTAAAATAGCCAGTAGGTAGAGCTGTCCGCTTGTGTTGCAGCAAAGCCAAGCAAGCTGAAATTAATCAATTTAACCAGACCTGAGCTATCAAGCAGATTTCAAAGGAACAAGATCTTCCTGTCTATACATCAGTCCAGATTAGAATGCATAGAAAGAACTGTTTGTAGAAAAAGTCAAGTGAAGTCTGTGTTGTGTGATTATTTTATTAGGGTTATAATGCTGTTTAGCAAATGGTTTTGTTCATTTAACTTAGTTTAATTATATATTCTGTATTGTGTGATTATTTAATTAGGTTTATAATCCTGTTTAGCATTTAAAGTCTTTATTTCAAAGCTTTAAAAATAATGTATTAGGTGTTACTTAGGACAATATTGAGAGGTGCCTAACTCCCTCACTTCCCTTTGACTTACATTATAAATTGGGTTTCAATTTACAACGGTTTCGATTTACAACCATTCCTTCTGGAACCTAACCCCAGCGTAAACTGGGGGCTACCTATATAGGCAAAAGACTGGCAGCTATTAGATTTAGCCCATATATTGAGTGTATTCTCCAGACCAGATCATACTATTAACTCACTATGGGCAATACATGGTTGAAGGAGATGTTATAAATGTCAAAGTCCTGCATATGGTGTTTTATCGAGATACGTTTTTAAGTTACTTTTAAAAATTAGTATGTTTGGAAGAGTATTGCATGGATATGATTAAGGTTATATCTAGGGGGGGGGGGAAGAGTTTATCACAGAGGATTTATTTAGAAATGAGAGCAGAAATTAGGTTAAAAGCATTTTAGTATGATTTAAGAATGCCAACAATGAGAATAAAAGTGATTGTACAAAATAGTGAATATTAAAGGGACATGAAACACAATTTGTTTCTTTCGTGATTGAGATAGATTGTACACTTAAAAAAAATACACTTTCCAATTCACTTCTGTTATTCAACTTGCATTGTTCTCTTAGTATCCCTTGTTGAAGGAGTAGCAAGAGGCATGTATGTGTAGCCACCAATCTGCAACTAGCTACTAGTTGTATATTGCTGCTTCGTAGCCTATCTAGGTATGTGTTTCAACAAAGAATATCAAAAGAACAAAGACAATTATATACTAAAACTTAATTTGACTGTTGTTTAAAATTGTATGATCTACCTAAATCACAAAAGAAAAAAAATGAGTTTCATGTCCCTTTAATGAAACTTAAACTTAATTGAAAAAATGACTGCCAAGTGCTATAAGAACAAAACAGTTGCTAGGTGGGTGAACTCATCTGTGTTTTTCCTCATCTTTCTTGATGATGTCACTTCTGGCATATGTGTTATCTTTGGGAATACTCCAAATATAAGACAAGGAAGAATAGCAAAATGAAAAATGAACAAGGTAGATGACAATAATATTTATAATTGTTTTCAATGATAATCATCAAAGATGCATACGGTGCAACACTCCTAAGTATTCTCCAATGGACCACAACTTTCTCCAATAAATCGAAATGTACCTCTATTAAGATTCAACAAAGTTTAAACAGTTTAATGAAACATATACCTCTACCTATACAGCATTCCACTGGCCTTACTTGCTCCAATTCTGCATTGTTTACCAAATTTCAAATAATCTAAAATAATAATTCCTGTTCCTCATTTGTAATTAACCTTTAGATTTTTAATTCCTAAATGCATAATTTTGCATATTTGTTAGGTTGCACTTTATATTGTCTAACCCTCCGATTTTTTTTTTTTTAATTCACTTCTCATTTGATTTACCCCCTGGAACATCAACTCTATTACAACTTTGTATATGATCTGCAAACCCTGAAGCCCTTTGTTGATATCACTTATAAATATGTTGAACAAAACAAGCTCTAGAAATAACCTCTGAAGAACACTACTAGTAATTGCCTCTCCACTGAAAGCACTCCCTTTATTAAGACACTCTTTCATCTATCCTAAAGCCAGCATTCTACCCATTTCACAACTTTTGAGTCTAGACAAAGGATGTACAGTTTATAAATTATATTCTTTTGACATGATCTTCTTAAAATAAAATAATATTTTTTTTGTTTGTCTTTATGTGTCATAATTCGTCACAATTCATAATTCTTCCCTTTAATAGAGTTTCTATTAATTTCCCAACTACTTAAGTTAAACTGACAGGCCTGTAGTTACCAGAGTCTTCCCTACTGTCCAACTAAACACAGTAGAATAGCATAATCAATAAATGCATAATAAAGAGACCATGCAAAAACACATAGATTACATTTTAAATGAGAAGCAGATTTTTTTTCTGACAAATGTCAGTTAGTTACATTTTCCTTCCTAATGTATAACGTGACAGCCATCAGTCAATCACAAAATGCATATAAGTATATCCGTTGAATTTTGCACATGCTCAGTAGTAGCTGGTGCCTTAAAAAGTGTGCATAGAAAAACAATTGTGCAGATTTAGATAAAGGAAAGAAAATTGTTTGCTCTATCTAAATCGTAAAGTAAAATTTTTAATTAACTGTCCATTTAAACTATAATTTTGACTTGAACGTCCCTTTAAGGGCTTTAGGAATGCCTGAAATAAGCATAAGCCCATCCTACAAACTATACTTTATAGAAATAAGGTCAGACTTGATGTGCCTACAGTTCCAATCTGCTTTCAAAATCTCTGTCTTAACTTACCAAGAAAGCCAAAGGTTGATATTCCTTATCTATTCTTCTATATCTATCTCAGACTTTCTGTTTCTTTTATCACTGTCTATCATCGTCTGTTCATGCCAACTCATCAATCTTTTGGCATCATAGCACTGTTATTGTTTTTATTTTAGCCATTTTAAACATAGAAAAATGAAACAAGGAGAAAGGGCTTGTTTTTTTATTTTTCATCATGTTTTGGGGACCATTTTGTACTTTGCAATATGTGGTCTAGATGAATTAAACCTATATTCAACTGCTGTTGTATAGTCGGTCGGTAGTGGGTAAGAGAGAAATTTACACATGTAGATGTATTTAATACACATAAAGGTGATATCTCATATAGCAAGCAAATTCTGAAGGAAATGCAAGAAAACAAAATCACAATTGAAACATTTAGAAATGGCGTCTAGCAATCACATTCTTAAAATGTTTATTTTTATCTCATGCTCTGTCATGATACTGCACCTTTAAAGGGACAGTCAAGTCCAAAAAAAACTTTTATTTTTCAAATAGGGCATGTAATTTTAAACAACTTTCCAATTTACTTTTATCACCAATTTTGCTTTGTTCTCTTGGTATTCTTAGTTGAAAGCTAAACCTAGGAAGGCTCATATGATAATTTCTAAATCCTTGAAGGCCGCCTCTAATCACAGGCTTTTGTATTTGCTTTTCACAGCAGGGGAGAGCTAGTTCCTGTAAGCCATATAGATAACATTGTGAGCACGCCTGTGAATTGTGGCAGACACTGCACTAATTGGCTAAATAGCAAGTCAATAGATAATTAATAAAAAGTCATGTGGTCAGAAGATGCTTAGATAAAAGGTAATCACAGAGGTAAAAAGTATATTAATATAACCGTGGTGGCTGTGCAAAACTGGGGAATGGGTAATAAAAGGATTATCTATCTTTTAAAACAACAACAATTCTGGTGTTGACTGTCCCTTTAAGTGGAATCCTCCTCCTACAGTAACACACCTTTATAAGGAGGTGCTCTCACATACACCGGTTGCTTGTTTATTAGCTAGTGTTAGTTTGCTTATTAGCCTCAATTCTAGCCAAATCTATATGCAAGTTAAACCCATTGAAGATTAGGATCTCAAGAATTAATTCCTATCAAATTCCCACTCTTGCCTACCAACCTTAAGCAAAACCGCTTAACTTCTGCCTCGCAAACCAGTCCGTACTGAGCCACAGATTCCCTACAGCGAAGTACATCCAGCTCACTCCCGACCGGATCTGACGTCATCCTGCCTACCGAAGCCGTTCACTCTCACACAGGATCAAGAGTTGGCGTGTCAGTCGCCATACACCGCAGGAGCTCAGATCTTCAGCGTTACAGACGCTGCCGCATAGCACAGCTGCATCCCAAACATCGTTGTCGCAGCTAGAGAAGTTAACAGAACTGCAAGTATATTCTCTCGTCTCATATTTACTGTTGTTATTTGTACCCATTGAACTTGTGGGAGATACAATTCTTACAAGAGTGGCTCAAGACCGCAATGAGACTGAGAGTTGCTACTAAAACCTATTCAGAGTAAAAGCTACTTAGAATACACACATTCTCTGTTAAGGTCCTGACTCCTCCTTGACACATGCGGCGCCACATTTTGCAGGGTTGTGGCCACTCCCACATGCCGCTTAGTACCAGGAAAATGACTCTGAGTGAGACAGAGAGAGAGGGAAGATTCAAAAAGCAAACTGCCACTGTGTCCCTGGAGCTTTATATTCAAAGGTAAAGCCCTTTAACCAGCACCTGAGGTTTATTATAAATAGTATTTAATTAGAAAGAAAAGATATAGTAAGGTTGTGATTCACAACCTTAGTATATCTTTATTTCTGGTTAAATAATAGGAAAGGGAGAATATGTAGTGTGAATAAAGTTAGTGGCTTGTCTAGAGACTGCTTGCGATATTGGGTGATAAGTTTTGGAATAAATAAAGCCTGAGTGAAATACTGGATGTGTATCTGCATCTGTATAATAACACCCAGTTCTATACAAAGACACAGTAGTGACACTGGCACATGCGTATAGCCAGACAAGGGCAAGGGCTGGTTATAGGATCGGTGGTATCTGCATCTGTATAACACCCAGCACTATATGACACAGTAGTGACACTGGCACATGCGTATAGCCAGACAAGGGCAAGGGCTGGTTATAGAATCAGTGGTATCTGCATCTGTATAACACCCAGCACTATATGACACAGTAGTGGCACAGGCACATGGGTATAGCCAGACAAGGGCTGGTTATAGGGTCAGTGGTATCTGCATCAGTATAATAACACCCAGCGCTATATAATGACACAGTAGTGGCACTGGCACATGGGTATAGCCAGAGGAGGGCTGGTTATAGGATCAGTGGTATCTGCATCTGTATAATAACACCCAGCTCTATACAAATACACAGTAGTGACACTGGCACATGGGTATAGTCGGAGAAGGGCTGGTTATAGGATCAGTGGTATCTGCATCAGTATAATAACACCCAGCACTATATAATGACACAGTAGTGACACTGGCACATGGGTATAGCCAGAGGAGGGCTGGTTATAGGATCAGTGGTATCTGCATCAGTATAATAACACCCAGCACTATATAATGACACAGTAGTGGCACTGGCACATGGGTATAGCCAGAGGAGGGCTGGTTATAGGATCAGTGGTATCTGCATCAGTATAATAACACCCAGCACTATACAAATACACAGTAGTGACACTGGCACATGGGTATAGTCGGAGAAGGGCTGGTTATAGGATCAGTGGTATCTGCATCAGTATAATAATACCCAGCACTATATAATGACACAGTATTGACACTGGCACATGGGTATAGCCAGAAGGGGGCTGGTTATAGGATCAGTGGTATCTGCATCTGTATAATAACACCCAGCACTATACAAATACACAGTAGTGACACTGGCACATGGGTATAGCCAGAGGAGAGATGGTTATAGAATCAGTGGTATCTGCATCAGTATAATAACACCCAGCACTATATAATGACACAGTAGTGACACTGGCACATGGATATAGCCAGAGGAGGGCTGGTTATAGAATCAGTGGTATCTGCATCAGTGTAGTAACACCCAGCGCTATATAATGACACAGTAGTGACACTGGTACATGGGTATAGCCAGAGGAGGGCTAGTTATAGAATCAGTGGTATCTGCATCAGTATAATAACACCCAGCACTATATAATGACACAGTAGTAACACTGGCACATGGGTATAGCCAGAGGAGGGCTGGTTATAGGGTCTGTGGTATCTACATCAGTATAATAACACCCAGCACTATATAATGACACAGTAGTGACACTGGCTCATGGGTATAGCCAGAGGAGGGCTGGTTATAGAATCAGTGGTATCTGCATCAGTATAATAACACCCAGCACTATATAATGACACAGTAGTAACACTGGCACATGGGTATAGCCAGAGGAGGGCTGGTTATAGGGTCTGTGGTATCTACATCAGTATAATAACACCCAGCACTATATAATGACATTGTAGTGACACTGGCTCATGGGTATAGCCAGAGGAGGGCTGGTTATAGGATCAGTGGTATCTGCATCAGTATAATAACACCCAGCACTATATAATGATGTTTTTAATTTGAAATGTACCTTGGTGTCCTTCACTAAGGTCTTTACTTTAGAAAATGTCCGTCACAGCCTTTGTTCGTGCCTATCCCTGGTTCATTGCATGCTCACATTTTTCTGATAGCAAGTTATGATATCTTTTAAAATTAGATATGTATTGGCAATTGTGTTGTCGTAATCAGGATTTAACAGCTTGTTGACCCATCATGTTTGGTGTTGACCAAGATCTTTTGCTCAGGTTTTAAAAAAAGTCCCAAAATTTGTGTTTTGAATAATCATGATTTAGAACCTTGTGTCACCATCTTCTTATGGTAATCATGATTTAGAACCTTGTGTCACCATCTTCTTATGGTAATCATGATTTAGAACCTTGTGTCACCATCTTCTTATGGTAATCATGATTTAGAACCTTGTGTCACCATCTTCTTATGGTAATCATGATTTAGAACCTTGTGTCACCATCTTCTTATGGTAATCATGATTTAGAACCTTGTGTCACCATCTTCTTATGGTAATCATGATTTAGAACCTTGTGTCACCATCTTCTTATGGTAATCATGATTTAGAACCTTGTGTCACCATCTTCTTATGGTAATCATGATTTGCAGTTTCTAGAATGTCAGTGTGAGTCTCAGCACCTGATAGGTATAACTGGCTGTGGTTGAGATATATACAAAGGCATATGTTAATACTCAGGAGACCTAAGATTTAAGATTGCTGCTAAGAAGTATGCTGCTAAGTGTGGACTGATACCCCTTCCATATACGTAGCGGTCTGGGTCCCAAATCACTATATATTTATTGAGTGAAAAAATTGCGCTGAAGTGCGCCTGAGGCTTACCGGTCTGTCAGATTCTGTGTGCACTCATCTTGTTCCCGGCTAAGTCGGTCCACAGGAGCAGGTAAAACCCTTTTACCACAATACCTCACTTGGACGCTCCCACAGAGCCTGCTTCTGTCCTGCTGCAAGTGAGTAACTCTCTCTCCCTTCCTCAACCTCCGACTGTAATGCTCGTGGGATATTCCTCTATCAGACCAAACTTGGCCAGTAGTCTTCTTATCCCGGCGTCAAGTGGAATGATAGGAGATATCCCAGAGCAGAGAGAGTTTGTAAAATGAGGTAAGCAGTACTCACAGTAGGCAGGGTAGTCCTGAGCAGTAACAGGAAGGCAATCCAACAGTATAGCAGTTCAGGGGTAAACCAATAGAAGGTCCAGGGACAGGCAGGAGTCAGTAACAAAAGGAAATCCAGGAGCACAACATTTCAGGTGTAAACCACTAGGATGGACTGACAGGAAAAGTTCAGCAACATGATAGCAATCCAGCAGTTCAGGGGTAAAGCAGGCACAGTGGTCAGACAGGCAGAGTTCAGCAACAATATAGCAATCCAGTAGTTCAAGGGTTAAGCAAATAGAGTGGCCAGACAGGCAGAGTTCAGCAACAGTATAGCAATCCAGTAGTTCAGGGGTTAAGCAGGCAGTGTGGTCAGACCGGCAGAGTTCAGCAACAGTATAGCAATCCAGTAGTTCAGGGGTTAAGCTGGCAGAGTGGTCAGACAGGCAGAGTTCAGCAACAGTATTACAATCCAGCATTAAGTATAATAACACCAAGGAGCACACTAAGTAACACCTATACTTGTGCAGTGATAGGTAGAAAGTGAGCAACTTACATTGCGGCAATGACATCCCCGCTGCATGCACACAGGAACCGACTGTTCCCTGGCAACGGCCAGAGCAGCAAGCGCTGCGTCCCTGGCAACAGCCAGAGCGGCGTGACACCGGCGATGTCTGATGATGTCACACCCACTTGATCTCCATACTCTCCTTTCCTAGGTCTCCTTAATCCTGATCCGTTTGCTAGAATGCCTATGCTCACCTTCCCCAGTGATAATTGAAGGTAGATAGCAACAAACCGGAGCACCAGGCTTAGTATGTGATATAAAATTCAAATTTATTTCATATATTTTTAAAAGCAATACAAAATGTTAGCCAAATTGGGAGGGTATATGGCAGACCCAGCTAACGCGTTTCGGCATCGGCCGTAGTCATAGCTTGGGGTACCTGCCATCACCCACCTTTATTTAAAATACACACAGTGTTCTGATTGGATAAAAGACATCTTAACTTCCATTCCTATTGGCTATGCTAAACTACAGGTTCATTACCTATTTCCTATTAAGAAACTAATGTTGCTCTGTACTTCTAACTGGTATAGGTGACAAGGAGAATTGTTTATATACCTTATAAAGTTCAATTCTATTAGAGATAGTAGGTTATTATGATGTCTATGATTGTTTATTATATATTTATTTTTCAGAGTTAGTCTATTTTTGGGGGGTTCAAATAACAATTAGACAGTTTGTTCCTTTCTCATTTAGATAGTTTAAATGAGTTCCGTTAGAGACCTGCTGTATGCGGATATCAAGTGATGTAATGTTTAAAAGAAAAGCTTCCTGTCTGTGTGCTAATACCTACCCATGCATAAAGATTAATAAGAATTATCTAATTCAGTTTCCCCAATGTATAATAATGTATCCTTTAATACTGCTCTACACGCTATACACAAAGTATCTCTCTAAAGGTTTGCTACGTATAATATAATAATTATAATAAACTCCTTTGCAATTTAAAGCTCACAGTAACACACTTGTCTTGTTCTTACATCATTCAGAACATGTAATTTTGT
The DNA here is from genome assembly GCF_027579735.1 of Bombina bombina. Lineage (NCBI taxonomy): Eukaryota > Metazoa > Chordata > Amphibia > Anura > Bombinatoridae > Bombina > Bombina bombina. Next base: position 58,482,049 of record NC_069506.1, read on the forward strand.
CCTATATGTTTATATGTACATATGATTAATTTGACTGATTCACATCTGTAGTGTGTAACTAGATATTATTACAGGCAAGAGAATCTCTAACTTCTCTGGTATTGAGACCTATGTATTGGACCTCACAGTGCGTACATGTCAGTAAATAAATAGCGTCATTTGCTCTACAGTTATAGCACCTGTCATGGTCAAATCTTTCTCCTGTGTTTGTACTTATAAATGTGTTGCCCCCATTGAGGAAACCACATGCAACGCACGTTGTCTTGCTGCAACCGTATGTCCCTTTCAACCTTAGCCATGAGCTTGTTGTCGTTTCTTTTCTTTTTAAGTTAGTGGGAGCTACCTGGTTTCCAGTGATCTTCCCTTTTTCAAAGAGAATCTACATCCCTGTTTAACTGTGTTTACTGTGTTATCTGCCTGCAACAAAGGCAAATGTTTCTCTATGATTGCACAAATGGGGTGATATTGGTTGCTATATTGTATCAAAAAAGTTACTAGATCATACTCTTTCTTTGTGAAGACTTGTGCTTTTTCTCTCAGTAATTCCTCCCTGTTTGTTTTGCTTACTAAAGTCTCTAGCTGCAGTGATTGTTTTAGAGGGATATCCTCTGTCCCTGAGTTTGTTAGTCAGTGTTTTTGCATGTTTCGTGTAGGATTCAATTGTAGTGCAATTCCTTCTAAGCCGCGTAAATTGTCCTTTAGCAACTGAATTGAAAACCCTTTTGGGGTGATTACTGTGGGCGTGGAGCAGAGGGTTCCCCAAAATGGGTTTATAAAAAAACTTCTGTATGAATAGCTCCACTATTTAGGCCTTTCATTTTCACATCTAAGTAGTGAATATCTGTTTGATCAAATTCTGATGTGAATTTTATTCCTACCTCATAAGCGTTGAGCATAATAACAAATCGCTCTGCACTATCATGCACTTCATTATCTTTGAGGGGGTTTAGTTGTCCATAGATGTGGGACAGCTCCCACCACCCCATAAAGAGGTTAGCGTAGGAGGGGGCAAATTTCGCCCCCAAAGCTGTCCCACATCTCTGGAGGTAATAAACCCCCTCAAATGAAAAGAAATTGTGTGTAAGGAGAAATTTAACACCCCTAATCTGCCCCCCCCCACACCGCCGCAACTAAATAAATGTATTACCAACTAAACCGCCGCTCCCGGTCCCCGCCGCAACTATAATAAACTTATTAACCCCTAAACCGCCGCTCCCGGAGCCCACCGCCACTCTAATAAACTGATTAACCCCTAAACCGCCGTTCCCTGTCCCCGCCGCAACTATAATATATGTATTAACCCCTAAACCGCCGCTCCCGGACCCCGCCGCCACCTACATTATACCTACTAATCCCTACCCGGCCCCACTATACCGCCGCCACCTAGAATTAAGTTATTAACCCCTATCCTGCCGATCCCGGACCCCGCCGCAACTAAATAAATAGTTTAACCCCTAAACCGCCGCTCCCGGACCCCGCCGCAACCTATATTAAACTTATTAACCCCTAATCTCCCCCCCCTACACAGTCGCCACCTATAATACATTTATTAACCCCTATCCTGCCACCCCCTACACTGCTGCCACTGTAATAAAATTATTAACCCCTAAACCTAAGTCTAACACTAACACCCCCCTAACTTAAATATTAATTAAATACATCTAAATAATATTTATCTTATTAACTAAGTTAATCCTATTTAAAACTAAATACTTACCTTTAAAATAAACCCTAAGATAGCTACAATGTAATTAATAATTTAGCTATTTTAGGATTTATATTTATTTTACAGGTAACTTTGTATTTATTTTAGCTAGTTAGAATAGTTATTAAATAGTTATTAACTATTTAATAACTACCTAGCTAAAATAAATACAAAATTACCTGTAAAATAAATCCTAACCTAAGTTACAATTAAACCTAACACTACACTATCATTAAATTAATTAAATTAATTACCTACAAATAACTACAATTAAATACAATTAAATAAACTAACTAAAGTACAAAAAATAAAAAAAGCTAAGTTACAAAAAATAAAAAAAATAAGTTACAAACATTTAACAAATATTACAACAATTTTAAGATACTTACACCTAATCTAAGCCCCCTAATAAAATAACAAAGCCCCCCAAAATAAAAAATGCCCTACCCTAGTCTAATTTATAATGTTACCAGCTCTTTTACCTTACCAGCCCTTAAAAGGGCCTTTTGCGGGGCATGCCCCAAAGAAAACATCTCTTTTGCCTGTAAAATAAAAATACAACCCCCCCCCGCGGATCCATCCTCTTCTTCCCGACGACTAACGACGAATGACGGTACCTTTAAGTGACGTCATCCATAGAATCCTATAAGCCAATCAGAATTCAAGTGACGCCATCTTGGATGATGTCACTTAAAGGTACCGTCATTCGTCGTTAGTCGTCGGGAAGAAGAGGATGGATCCACGTAGGCTCCTCTGAAGATGGCTCCGCTCCGGATGGATGAAGATTGAAGACGCCGCCTGGATGAAGACTTCTATCGGATGGAAGATTTCTTCAGCGCCGCCTGGATGATGACTTCATCGGATGGAAGATTTCTTCAGCGCCCCTTGGATGATGACTTCTGCCGCTCCGGATCTCCTCTTCGGTTCCATCGGTGGTCGGCTGGCTGAACACGACTCAAGGTAGGATGATCTTCAGGGGGGTAGTGTTAGGTTTATTTAAGGGGGTTTGGGTTAGATTTGGGGTATGTGGGTGGTGGGTTTTAATGTTGGGGGGGTTTGTATTTTTATTTTACAGGCAAAAGAGATGTTTTCTTTGGGGCATGCCCCGCAAAAGGCCCTTTTAAGGGCTGGTAAGGTAAAAGAGCTGGTAACTTTTTAATTTAGAATAGGGTAGGGCATTTTTTTTATTTTGGGGGGCTTTGTTATTTTATTAGGGGGCTTAGATTAAGTGTAAGTAGCTTAAAATTGTTGTAAGATTTGTTAAATGTTTGTAACTTATTTTTTTTATTTTTTGTAACTTAGCTTTTTTTATTTTTTGTACTTTAGTTAGTTTATTTAATTGTATTTAATTGTAGTTATTTGTAGGTAATTAATTTAATTAATTTAATGATAGTGTAGTGTTAGGTTTAATTATAACTTAGGTTAGGATTTATTTTACAGGTAATTTTGTATTTCTTTTAGCTAGGTAGTTATTAAATAGTTAATAACTATTTAATAACTATTCTAACTAGCTAAAATAAATACAAAGTTACCTGTAAAATAAATATAAATCCTAAAATAGCTACAATGTAATTGTTAATTACATTGTAGCTATCTTAGGGTTTATTTTACAGGTAAGTATTTAGTTTTAAATAGGAATAATTTATTAAAGTATAGTGTAGTGTTAGATGTAATTGTAACTTAGGCTAGTTTTTATTTTACAGGTTAATTTCTCTTTATTTTAACTTGGTAGCTATTAAATAGTTAATAACTATTTAATAGCTATTGTACCTAGTTAAAATAAATTGAAAGTTGCCTGTAAAATAAATATAAATCCTAAAATAGCTACAATATAATTATTATTTATATTGTAGCTATATTAGGGTTTATTTTAAAGGTAAGTATTTAGTTTTAAATAGGATTAATTTAGTTAATAAGAGTTAAATTTATTTAGATGTATTTAATTAATATTTAAGTTAGGGGATTGTTAGGGTTAGTGTTAGACTTAGGTTTAGGGGTTAATAATTTTATTAGAGTTGCAGCAGTGTAGGGGGGGCAGGATAGGGGTTAATAATTTTATTACAGTGGCTACGGTGTAGGGGGGCAGGATAGGGGTTAATAAATTTATTATAGGTGGCGACGGTGTAGGGGGGCAGATTAGGGGTTAATAAGTTTAAGATAGGTTGCGGCGGGGTCCGGGAGCGGCGTTTTAGGGGTTAAACTATTTATTTAGTTGCGGCGTGGTCCTGGATCGGCAGGATAGGGGTTAATAAATTTATTATAGGTGGCGGCGGTATAGGGGGGGCAGGATAGGGGTTACTAGGTATAATGTAGGTGGCGGCAGTGTCCGGGAGCGGCGGTTTAGGGGTTAATACATTTATAAGAGTTGCGGCGGGGTCTTGGAGCGGCGGTTTAGGGGTTAATACATTTGTAAGAGTTGCGGCAAAGTCTAGGAGTGGCGGTTTAGGGGTTAGTAACTTTATTTAGTTGCCGGGGGCTCCGGGGGCGCCGGTATAGGGGGTAGAACAGTGTAGTTTAGTGTGGGTGCTTAGTGACAGCTTGTCAATAAAGCTGTCAAAAAGCCCAAGAGCTGCTCATCGCCCCGTACTTGGTGTACTGCTTTTTGACAGCTTTTTTGATAACTTAGGTGAACATATTAAGGTCCGCGGTGGCGATGGTAGGCGAGCTTAGGTGGGCGTATTGGTCCGGCGAATGCAAAGTAAAGTAGACGGCTTGATAAGTACCCCTCATAGTGTGCGGGATTGAAGAATATAAGAGAACTAATGCATTTAATAGATGATGGGGTAGAGCAAAATTTTTATAGACCAACAAACAAGAGAATTTTTGACAGTGGACAACCCAACGGTACACACTTTAAATCACTTACCCAAAATTCACAAAGGCATTGAAAACATGACAGGCAGATCCATAGTGAGCGGGATTGGTTCATTAACAGAACATCTATCCCAATGGCTTGATGAAATTCTGCAGCCGCTAGTAGCCAATCTTACCAGCTATCTAAAAGATACTAAACAACTCTTAAGAGAACTTGAATCTATCACATGGGACCCAGAGTTTGGTTGGCTCACAATAGATGCCCAAGCTTTATATTCTTCAATCCCACACACTATGGGTCTTAAAGCCATAGATTTCTTCCGGACTAGAACAGAAGGCTACAATCAAACGCTTAGTCAATATATAGTTCATGTAACCAAATTTCTCCTTACACACAATTTAATTTCATTTAAGGGGGTTTATTACCCCAGAGATGTGGGACAGCTATGGGGGGAAAATTTGCCCCCTTCTACGCTAACCTTATGGGGGTGGTGGGAGCTGTCCCACATCTATGGACAACTAAACCCCCTCAAAGATAATATAATCTATTACCGGAGATTTACAGTTGTGCTCATAAGTTTACATACCCTGGCAGAATTTATGATTTCTTGGTCATTTAAAAAAAAATATGAATGATAACACAAAAACTTTTCTTTCACTCATGGTTAGTGTTTGGCTGACGCCATTTATTATCAATCAACTATGTTTACTCTTTTTAAATCATAATGACAACAGAAACTACCCAAATGACCCTGATCAAAAGTTTACATACCCTGGTGATTTTGACCTGATAACATGCACACAAGTTGACACAAAGAGGCCCATTTATCAAGCTCCAGATGGAGCTTAAGGGCCCGTGTTTCTGGCGAGCCTGCAGGCTCGCCAGAAACACCATTTATGCTCTATAACCTGTCCGCCTGCTCTGAGTACGATCGGGTTGACTGACACCCCCCTGTTGGCCGCGAATCTGCAGGGGGTGGCATTGCACCAGCAGCTCACAAGAGCTGCTGGTGCAATGCTGAGTATGGAGAGCGTATTGCTCTCCGCATTCAGCGAGGTCTGTCGGACCTGATCCGCACTGTCGGATCAGGTCTGACAGACCTTTGTTAAATAGGCCCCAAAGGGGTTTGAATGGCTATTAAAGGTAACCATCCTCACCTGTGATCTGTTTCCTTGTAATTAGTGTGTGTGTATAAAAGGTCAATGAGTTTCTGGACTCCTGACAGACCCTTGCATCTTTCATCCAGTGCTGCACTGACGTTTCTGGATTCTGAGTCATGGGGAAAGCAAAAGAATTGTCAAAGGATCTGCGGTAAAAGTTGAACTGTATAAAACAGGAAAGGAATATAAAAAGATATCCAAGGAATTGAGAATGCCAATCAGTAGTGTTCAAACTCTAATCAAGAAGTGGAAAATGAGGGGTTCTGTTAAAACCGAAACAATGGTCAGGTAGACCAACTAAAATTTCAGCCACAACTGCCAGGAAAATTGTTCGGGATGCAAAGAAAACCCCACAAATAACTTCAGGTGAAATACAGGACTCTCTGAAAACATGTGGTGTGGCTGTTTCAAGATGCACAATAAGGAGGCACTTAAAGAAAGATGGGCTGCATGGTCGAGTCGCCAGAAGAAAGCCACTACTATGCAATTGCCACAAAGTATCCCGCTTACAATACGCCAAACAGCACAGAGACAAACCTTAAACCTTCTGGCACAAAGTCATTTGGAGTGATGAGACCAAAATTGAGCTTTTTGGCCTCAACCATAAAAGCTACATTTGGAGAAGAGTCAACAAAGCCTGTGATGAAAGGTACACCATTCCTACTGTGAAACACAGAGGTGGATCGCTGATGTTTTGGGGATGTGTGAGCTACAAAGGCACAGGAAATTTGGTCATAATTGATGGCAAGATGAATGCTGTATGTTATCAAAAAATACTGGAGAAAAATTTGCATTCATCAGCCCGGAAGCTGCGCATGGGACGTACTTGGACATTCCAACATAACAATGATCCTAAACACAAGGCCAAGTCAACCTGTCATTGGCTACAGCAGAATAAAATGAAGGTTCTGGAGTGGCCATCTCAGTCTCCTGACCTCAATATCATTGAGCCACTCTGGGGAGATCTCAAACGTGCAGTTCATGCAAGACAGCCCAAGAATTTACAGGAATTGGAGGCTTTTTGCCAGGAAGAATGGGCAGCTTTACCATCTGAGAAGATAAAGAGCCTCATCCACAAATACCACAAAAGACTTCAAGCTGTCATTGATGTTAAAGGGTGCAATACACGATATTAAGTACTGGTGTATGTAAACTTTTGATCAGGGTCATTTGGGTAGTTTCTGTTGTCATTATGATTTAAAAAGAGTAAACACAGTTGATTGATAATAAATGGCTTCAGCCAAACACTAACCATGAGTGAAAGAAAAGGTTTTGTGTTATCATTCATATTCTCTGAAAAATGGTCAAGAAATCATAAATTCTGCCAGGGTATGTAAACTTATGAGCACAACTGTATAGATGATCTTCTATTCATTTGGAAAGGTGACAAAAAAAGTGCGGAGCAATTTGTTATTATGCTCAACACTAATGAGGTAGGAATTAAATTCACATCAGAATTTGATCAAACAGATATTTACTACTTAGATGTGAAAATGAAAGGCCTAAATAGTGGAGCTTTTCATACAGAAGTTTATATAAGCCCATTTTGTGGAACACTCTGCTCCACGCCCACAGTAATCACCCCAAAAGGGTTTTCAATTCAGTTGCTAAAGGACAATTTACGCGACTTAGAAGGAATTGCACTACAATTGAATCCTACACAAAACATGCAAACACACTGACTAACAAACTCAGGGACAGAGGATATCCCTCTAAAACAATTACTGCAGCTAGAGACTTAGGCCTCGCTTCCATTGAGTCGTTAAAAATGGAGCCGTAAGCTACCGAAGCGGACGACAGCTAAAAGTAATTTACGGCTCCATTTTAGTACCAGGTTTCCATTGAAAAGATTAGCGTGTTGCGCGCAGTCGCTCTTTTCGGCCGTACGTAAGTTTGCGTTGCCAACCGATGTCGGATTTGTCGAAAAGCGCGCCATAACAAGTGCATTGCCATGGTAACCCGACCTCTGTCTATAAGAATAACGGTTTGCGCCTGCGCTCTTTACCTGTGATCGCCTCTAGAGAGAAAGACACGGGAGCTAGTTGCGTTGGTAGGAGTTTTGGGTTTTTGAGAGTTGTTTGAGAGTTAGTGGAGAGTTTGATATTTGATTTTCATATATTCTTATTGTAGGCCTCATATAATATTAGGAACACACACACACACATCCATACATTAGTTAATTAACACACATTAGTTTATACACACAAATACACACACACACACATACACACTTTTATTTGATACAAACACATTCACATTTTTTTTTTCATTAACCCCCATATCCCCATCTTCCTTTATTACTCCTTTCATTAATCCCCTTATTCCACTTCCCATCCCCCCTTTGACTACCCTTCCCTTCCTCACTATATAACTTGTTTTTTTATATATACATTTTGCCCATCCTATTTTTTTTTTTTTAACATCCCATATTTTTTGTTTCATTTGACTATATAGCTCACCCCTTTCTTAATTTGCATCCCTTATTATTTTTCTATAATTTTGTTCTAATCCTCCTTAGTTTTTCCTTTTTCATTTACATCCCTTTGTTTATTTTCACCCCCACATTTTATTTTTATTTTGAGGGATATAGAATAGAGATAGTTAGGGTCTAGATAGGTTAGGTAGTTAGTTTTGGGGCTATTTAATTTAGGGTTTAGTTAGGTGAATTAGTGTAGTTAGGTAAGCTAGGGACTTTAGTGTTAGGTTAGAGTTAGGGAGGAAGGAGAAAGGGATGGATAGGCCTAGTGGAGTTGGGAAGGGGGTGGCTAGGGGGAGGGCAGTGGTGAGGGTGGATAGAGGGAGGGGGAGGGGGGAAGTAGGGAGTAGTATGGGCAGGAATAGGGGCCGAGGTTTGGGTGGAGGATTTGTCCTTCCTCAAACCCTGGCAGAGGAGGGAAGGAGAGAGGGTGGAAGAGGAATGGAGGTGGGAGGAGTGAGGAGGAGTCAGCCTCAGCTAGGCACAAAAAGAAAAGGGAAAGTGGGGCAGACTGTGGCAACTGGGGGTGGGGCTGGTGGTAGCCTGTCACAGCCTGCAGGGACAGAGGAGGTAGAGAGGGCTGGTCCCCAGTCACAGGAGGGAGAGTCTGTGTCTGCTGGCCCTTCAGGTGTGAAGGGCAGGCTAAGAGAGGAGAGGTACTCTGAGGAGGAGAAGGAGGCTCTTGTTGAGGCATACTTGGAGAGGGCAGCTCAGCTGGAGAACCCTAACCTGAGGCCGGCTGTCCGGAATAAGCTGTGGGAGGAGATTCGAGTGGCAGTCAGCTGCTTAGGACGTAATCGTTCTACTGCCAGCATTAAACACCGCTATCATGACTGCAGGAGGGAAACCAAAGCTAAGCTGGCACAGCAGGCCAAATATGCACGTGGGACAGGTGGTGGTCCTAGCAAGAGAATACACCTAAGGTCATGGGAGGAGATGCTGTCCAATGTCATCTCGGATGAATCTGTTTACGGATGTAAGGGGACAATGGACACCTCTGTGCCACCTGAAGAGGTGTATGAAGGTGAATATTCAATATTAAATATAACCATATATGTGATGTATATATGTTGTATATCATAAATACCCATCTGTGTTTAGCTATGAATCTAAATTTACATAGTTGTATTTAATATGTTCAGCAAGCACTCTGTATTGTATATCTGCTCCGACAAGCAAGAATATTGATAATATAATATCCAAGAATATTAAGCATTTCATATAAATCATGTGTCATTGTCCTTAAAGGGACACTGTACCCAAAAATTTTATTTTGTGATTCAGATACAGCATGCAATTTTAAGCAACTTTCTAATTTACTCCTATTATGAATTTCTCTTCATTCTCTTGCTATCTTTATATGAAAAATAAGACATGTAAGCTTTTTTTTCTAGGTTCAGAACTCTGGACAGCAGTTTTTGATTGGTGGATGCATTTATCCACCAATCAGCAAGGACAACCTAGGTTGTTCACCAAAAATGGGCCACCATCTAAACTTACATTCTTGCATTTCAAATAAAGATACCAAGAGAATAAAGAACATTTGAAAATAGGAGTAAATCCGAAAGTTGAATAAAATTGCATGCTCTATCTGAAGCACAAAAGAAAATATTTGGGTACAGTGTCCCTTTAACAATGTTCCTTTAAGACACAGTCTATAAAGATTCCTCAGTTATGGTCATATATGCTTTGATTTTGTGTGTGTGTATGTGTGTGTATGTGTATGTGTGTGTGTGTATGTGTGTGTATGTGTGTGTGTGTGTGTGTGTGTATGTGTGTGTGTATGTGTGTATGTGTGTGTGTATGTGTATGTGTGTGTGTATGTGTGTATGTGTATGTGTGTGTGTATGTGTGTATGTGTATGTGTGTGTGTGTATGTGTGTGTGTGTGTGTACATATATACACATAAATATGGAATATAATAGTCTGTGTTGTTATGCTACAAAGTAATATATTCTATTAGATAGATAATGTAAACATACCGTATATTTATTTGTAGGTTCCGAACAGGAGGAGTATGAAGCTGCACCAACACCACAGCAGGATGTTCCTACATTCACTGAGGAGGATGAGGATATCTATGGTGACACTACCTCCTATATCAGCCTCTTAGAAGATGATATGCAGCAGCCTAGGGCATATGAGGTGGAGGATGTATCATGCCCTTCTCCATCTACTTCGGAGACAACATTTCATGTTTTGGGTTCTGAACCCCAGCAGACTCATCCTCCTCAACAATGGCAGTTCATGCATACTTCGCAGCAACAAATGGCACAGCCCCCACAGCTGCACCCACCGCAGCAGATGATGCACCCCCCACAACATCCTCCTCAGCAGCAGATGATGCACCCCCCACAACATCCTCCTCAGCAGCAGATGATGCACCCACCACAACATCCTCCTCAGCAACAGATGATGCACCCACCACGACATCATTATCCTCAGCAGCAGATGATGCACCCACCACAGCAGCATACAGATCTGCATCATCTGTACTATATGCCTCCCACTCCTATGGCACAACAGGAATCCACACCACCACCCACTGCACCCACCAATGTATTGCCAACAGTGCCATCACAGACAACCTCACAGTCACCAATACGGAGAGACAGCCCTGGAACCAGCCAATTATTAGTTCCTGAGACACCAAATGTACAACAGGGTCCGGCACAGTCCCAGCAGGATGATCTACTGAGGCTCATACATAGAGAGCTTAGGCTGTCCAGGCTCCAGCAGCAGCAGGATTTGAGAAGGATACAGAGCCAAATGGACATCCATAATGCCTCACTCGTCCGCCTGGCAGAGGCAGTGGAGAGGCTCGCGGATAGGCCCCAAACTCCATCCTCCCTTGCATCCTCTGTCATCTCCCTGCAGGACCCTGAATCGCGGTTATTAGCCTCACATTCAGCTGGTGGGCGTCGCACAAGACGCCACACTGCCCCCCTAAGTACCTCTCCTCCAAAGGCAAAATCCCGCCGCAAGAATTAATTAATATTCTTTTTTTTCAACCCAAGATATATCATATCTAATTTTTGCACTAAAGCACTTTTTTAAGTGCGATTTTCATCTCATAAATATGCATCCATTTTTCTAATCCAAATTTGAACATATATCTTAATATTATTCTAATAGCTGTTTATCTGCTAAAAATGAACAGCTTTATTCATTTTTATTTCACATGATGTCAATTAATATGCAGGTGTACATTGTTGATAAATTTATGTGTCCTTTTATTGAGGATATCATATTATGCCGTTTAAGAATACTTGGGGATACGTGTCTGAAATTTATACAGTATATGCTATCTAACATAAGTCAACGTGACATGTGTAATTGTTATGATTTATATTCCACAAGCATATGTTGTTTGCTCCTTCAGATGAAGCTAATAAGGGTTATACAGTTATAGAAGAGTTGAAAAGTAAATACTCCTTCCTGTTGATATGGCCAAATACCTTGCATTCATTCTTATAGTCCTATGTGGAATGTAATATCTGAAATATATACCTATCATGACTAATACCTATCATGACTAATGCACTCCTTTTTGTCAAGATTATTATTCAATATTTAGAATAATTAGATAAATGTATCTTTAGGATATTTAAGCACTGATGTATATACAACATATATGTGATTGCCATGATATAGAGGTGATTAATACATTTTAATTGACATCATATGAACAGACACAGACTCTCCCTGGGACCAATGCACAATGCACTTTTAAAATGTTTCAATAACTCCATGTTAAAGACAATACTTCATATCTCTTGAAGTATGTAATATTAAGCACTTATGTATTTTGGTTAATAGTCTAAATATTGCAAATGTATTATCTGCTTTAGCAGACATGACATTACATATATTTTATAAATATTAGTACTATGACACATTATAACTTTAATGTGTCATCGTTTTGTATTGAATACATATGATTTTCACATTGAAAATTACATTTGAATGAGGGTAAATCTGTAATAATAAAACTCATCTTCATGATAAACAACTTATTTCCTTTGAATTTTTTTTCTATATGTATTGAGATTATATATAGCATCCCTGGGCAAAGGTTTCATTTTGAATAGGTAGATATTTTATTTATTTTTATAATATTTTACCAGGAAAGATACATTGAGATTTCTATGGTTTTCAAGTATGTCCTGGGTCCACAAAACATTGCATTGATACAATGGGTACAATAAAATAAAAAAAAATAATAATACACCATATATGCACAAACATTTAACATAGAACCGGTAGGAAATATATAATCAACAATGACAGGTGCATTCTGTTTTGAGATATGTAGAGAGGGATCTCTTAAAGGATATTAGGCATGGGGAAGGTTTGAAAGTGTGCGGGAGGTCGTTCCATAATTGTGGTGCTTGCATATATTTTTATATGCACATACATATTGAAATTTCTATGACAACATGGGTGCAAATATTCCTATACATAGGACCAATAAATGTAGCATATATAATGTTATTTGTACATTGAAACACTCATAATTTTTTTGTGATTTGCTATTTCAATGAGAAACAGGCCTCAAAAAGCTCTTTTTTCCTCCTTTACACCTAGTTGAGCTGGGGGTAATATTTCTCAATGTATCGACAGCCTCCGACAGTGTATTAACGGTTAGCGCTTTCAATGGAAACCTGGTATAATTTATCGATTAACGGCTTCTATTACTTTCTATGGGACGCGAAAATCTTTTCGGCAGCCGAAGTCCGGCAGCCGATATTGAGGTATAACGCGCCATTGGAAACAGTCGTTAAACGCTATTGCTTTCGACAGCATATTTAACGGTTTGCGAGTGCACGCAAACTGAATTACGACTCAATGGAAGCGAGGCCTAAGTAAGCAAAACAAACAGGGAGGAATTACTGAGAGAAAAAGCACAAGTCTTCACAAAGAAAGAGTATGATCTAGTAACTTTTGTGATACAATATAGCAACCAATATCACCCTATTTGTGCAATCATACAGAAACATTTGCCTTTGTTACAGGCAGATGACACAGTAAACACAGTTAAACAGGGATGTAGAATCTCTTTAAAAAAGAGAAGATCACTAGTAGCTCCCACTAACTTAAAAAGAAAAGAAACCACAACAAGCTCATGGCTAAGGTTGAAAGGGACATACGGTTGCAGCAAGACAACGTGCATAGCATGTGGTTTCCTCACTGGGGGCAACACATTTATAAGTACAAACACAGGAGAAAGATTTGACCATGACAGGTGCTATAACTGTAGAGCAAATGACGCTATTTATTTACTGACATGTACGCACTGTGAGGTCCAATACATAGGTCTCAAGACCAGAGAAGTTAGAGAGCGGATTAGGGCGCATATAATAATATTAAACATGGAACATTGTCCAATCCGCTAATAAAACATTTTAAAAACAAACACTCTAAAAGCCCTAATTCTTTAAATGGACAATTATAGAGACAGTTCAAAGCAAAACAGGAAACCAGAATAAGGATGCCAGATTGGCACTTAGGGTAGTATTTGGGATTCATAGGCTAAAAACAAGAATGCCGCAGGGACTAAATTCAGAGATCGATGTTATTAACCACTGGCAACACTAATCAGCTGGCATACAGTGTATGTGCATTTTGCCTATACTGTTACTTCCATTTAGTTTAACTTTGTTTAAACAAGTGTCAACTATGAATCTCAGTCTTAATCTTTGCATATTACCCTCTTTAACACCTTTACTAATACCTTTACCATTACTGTTATTACATATGCCATAACAATGTGTATATATATATATATATATATATATATATATATATATATATATGTTATCATTTTGTATCAAGCAATATATACACATTATGGATATTTCTCAACAAATAATAGTACCATGTATTAACGGCGATTCTCTTGCCTGTAATAATATCTAGTTACACACTATAGATGTGAATCAGTCAAATTAATCATAGGTACATATAAACATATAGGACAAAATCACATGTTCTGAATGATGTAAGAACAAGACAAGTGTGTTACTGTGAGCTTGAATTGCAAAGGAGTTTATTATAATTATTATATTATACGTAGCAAACCTTTAGAGAGATACTTTGTGTATAGCGTGTAGAGCAGTATTAAAGGATACATTATTATACATTGGGGAAACTGAATTAGATAATTCTTATTAATCTTTATGCATGGGTAGGTATTAGCACACAGACAGGAAGCTTTTCTTTTAAACATTACATCACTTGATATCCGCATACAGCAGGTCTCTAACGGAACTCATTTAAACTATCTAAATGAGAAAGGAACAAACTGTCTAATTGTTATTTGAACCCCCAAAAATAGATTAATTCTGAAAAATAAATATACTGTATAATAAACAATCATAGACATTGTAATAACCTACTATCTCTGATTAATATGTCAAAAGAAAGACTAACAGAATTTAACTTTATAAGGTATATAAACTTTTTTCCTTGTCACCTATACCAGTTAGATGTATAGAGCAACATTAGTTTCCTAATAGAAAATAGGTAATGAACCTGTAGTTTAGCATAGCCAATAGGAATGGTAGTCAGGATATCTTTTATCCAATCAGAACACTGTGTGTATTTTAAATAAAGGTGGGTGATGGCAGGTACTCCAAGCTATGACTACAGCGGAGGCCGAAACGCATTAGCTGGGTCTGCCATATACTCTCCCAATTTGGCTAACATCTTGTATTGCTTTTAAAAATATATGAAATAAATTTTAATTTTAAATCACGTATTAAGCCTGGTGCTCCCGTTTGTTTCTATCTACCTTCAATTTACAGTTTCTAGAACCTTGCGTCAACATCTTTTTACAGTAATCATTATTTGCATAGAACCTTGCGTCAACATCTTCTTACAGTAATCATGATTTGCTATATCTAGAACAGTGCTTTCCAAACTGTGTGTCGGGACACACTAGTGTGTCGGCAGGAGTGTGTTGGTGTGTCCCTGCTTCAGCACAAATTTTTTTTAAATGTATTTATTTTTTTGGTTTCTGAATTTCCGCCTGCCCGCTATGCATATCACATGGTTGACACGCGATTGATACCTAGTGGGTCACAGATCATCTTAACCTATTGGCGCAGCTCAGTGGGAACTGAAACTATTTGCATTGGCGGCTTTGACGGCACATTGGCTCCTGACTGCACATGTAGTCTCCTTAATTGGCACGTGACTGCATGTGTAGTCATTGAGTGGGACAGCAGTGTGTTTGCAGAGTGGGCAGTAGTCAATCGGACTCACCGAGCTCTGAGGGCGGCAGCTTAAACGCTGAACTGAAGTCATAGGGTTTTTTTGCAACTAGCTCCCAGTAGTGCATTGCTGCTCCTGCTCTTGATATATGGATAGGAAGTGGAAACTTAAAAATGCTTGATGATGAAATGCGAGTGTCTTTATCTAATATTCCACCAAATATTAAGAAATTGTGTTCATCCCATCAACCTCATACATCCCATTAAAATAGTAAGTAGCTATTGGTGTTATTAAACTTTTTTTTTTAATTCTTGCACATACATACTGTTACGTGTAAATTTCATTATTATATCATTTATGTATGTGTCCGTATCTCTTAAAACAAGCTAGTTTAACCTCCTTTTTGCTAGTACAACTGAATTAATTACTGTGTCGCAAAATGATGTAGGTCTAAAAAGTGTGTCACCAACATAAAAAGTTTGGAAAGCTCTGATCTAGAACCTTGTGTCTCCATCTTCTTACAGTAATCATGATTTGCAATATACAGAACCTTGTGTCTCCATCTTCTTACAGTAATCATGATTTGCAATATCTAGAACATTATGTCTCCATCTTCTTACAGTAATAATGATTTGCAATATCTAGAACCTTGTGCCTCCATCTTCTTACAGTAATCATGATTTGCAATATCTAGAACCTTGTATCTCCAACTTCGTATAGTAATCATGATTTGCAATATATAGAACCTTGTGTCTCAATCTTCTTACAGTAATCATGATTTGCAATATCTAAAACCGTATGTCTCCATCTTCTTACAGTAATCATGATTTGCAATATCTATAACCTTGTTTCTCCATCTTCTTACAGTAATCATGATTTGCAATATCTAGAACCTTGTGTCTCCATCTTCTTACAGTACTCATGATTTGCAATATCTAGAAACTTGTGTCTCCATCTTCTTACAGTAATCATGATTTGCAGTATCTAAAACCGTATGTCTCCATCTTCATACAATAATCTTTTACAGTATAAGAAGTGTTAAAATCACAATATAGAAGATAATATAAGTTCTGCAGACTGCCCACATATCTCAGTTCTTTTGACAGACTTGCATTTTAGTCAATCAGTGCTGACAGGAGTGAGCACAATGGTATCTATATGGCACTCATGAACTAGCACTGTCTAGCTGTGACAAACTGTCAAAATGCACTGAGATAAGAGCCGGCCTTCAAGGGCTTAGAAATTAGCATATGAGCCTAGCTCGGTTTAGCTTTCAACAAAGAATACCAATGGAACAAAGAAAATTTGCTGATCAACAAAAATTGAAAAATTGTTTAAAATTGCGTGCCCTATCTGAATCATGAAAGCTTAATGTTGACTAGACTGTTCCTTTAACAGAAACACCACTCCAACTGCAACATGCATACATGGACTCCATTATCTCAATTTTATTTCAGTTTTTGGTGAGCGACAGCCATTATTGGTTATTACAGTGTTATGTTTTTTTGTTTTTTTTTAAATCTCTTTATTATTTGCCGAATCATTCAATGTAACAAAAAACAATGATTAATAATACAACAACAGTGAAAAAGATATACAGTACAATATACAAAGAATCTTGTCGTATTGTCATTTACATAATTTTTCAATCTTAAACAAATTAAAAGATACTCGACACCTGAGTCTACAAAAACATATAACAATCATTTGTCGGCTTTTTTTTTTTTTTTTCTCTTTCTCTAGCTTACATATTGGACCTCTCATGGCACTAGGCCGTGGGGGGACAAGGAAGGGGCAAAAAAAAAAAAATTAAATTATTTTTTCTTTTTCCTCCCCTTCCCTTTTAAAGGGGGAAAGAAAAAAAAAAAAAAAAAAAAAAGAAAGGGGAGGGGAAGTAATGAATTATAATAAAGTATTTTCTTGAGTTGATCTTATTACTCTCTACATTTATACCTCGGTTGGATTTCTAATCCAGGTATATGGAAACAATTCTAATACAACCATCTCAATGAAACTAAGAGAGGAAAGGAAGGGTGCTAATATCTGTTTTTGAATAGTTAGAGGATATGTCTTAATGATGGGGTACCAAGCATATAAGAATTTCTTAATTCTTTTTTCAGACAAAGACTGAAGATGGTAAGATTCAAAGAGAATTTGTTCCTGTAGCATTTGGGTAACTGTAGAGAGCGAGGGCGCTCTTCTGGCTTTCCAGCTTTTTAGTATACAAAGTCTTACAATTAATATTGTAATATTTAAGGGGTATGTCCAACAACACACTTGACTATTAGAGGTATTAAATAATAAGACAATATCCCGGAATGTGAGGGAAATAGATGAGTTGTGAACTTTATTAAACCAGTATGTGATTTTTTGCCATAACTGTCTTATCTTGGGGCAAGCCCAAAACATATGAAACAGATCAGCATCTTGGTAATGACATCTTGGACACTCAGCGGATCCATCCCGATAGTACTTGGCAATTTTCGCTGGATATTGATAAAAATCATTTATGAATTTCATATGTGATTCCTTCCAATTTGAAGGTATTAAGCACTTATCTAAGTTATTAAAGCTCAGGCAAATTTTATCCTGATCTATATCTGGGATTAACGGTAACCAAAAGTTACAGATCTTATCCATTATGACTTGAGATTGTTTTGACAACATTATGTCGTATATCAGAGAAATTGATGTAATGCCGGCAGTAAATCTTTGTAAGAGAGTCCTGACCTCAGACCATGCAATGGACAAAGGTAACCTCCATTTTTGAGCAGAGATAAAGTGTCTGATTTGAAAAAATGCAAATAAATCGGATCTGGGCAAATTGAATGCGGCAAACAAGGTTTCCCCTTGAAGTACTAACTCGTCCAAGCCAAATAATTGGCAAACCCGATTTAATCCTTTTTCTGCCCATAACTTAAAAACCTTCTGATTAATTCCTGGTAAAAAGAGAGGGTTACCCTGAATAGGAAGAAATTCTGAAAGGGAAGAATCTATCTCCAATATTTTACAAAATTTATGCCATGCAAGAACTATATTTTTAAATGTAATCATTATAGAGACATTAGAAGGGAGCTGTTTAGGTTGACAGTGAATTATAGCTGCCAATGCAAAAGGATGGATCAAAAAGGATTCTTCTTCATATGTGGCATAGATATTTGTCTTTGCCAGCCAATCAATTGCAATTTTCAATAATGAGGCAATATTATACAATCTAATGTCAGGAAATGATAACCCGGCAGCACCTGATTTTTGTGAAAGTCTTGCTAAGGAAATGCGAGGTTTTTTATTCCCCCATATAAATTTTGAAAAATGGGAACACAATTTCCTTAAATCAGTATTACGTAAGTATATCGGCAAATTCTGTAAAGGATACAGCAGCCGAGGGAGAATAATGGTTTTAACTAGATTGACCCGCGCCATTAAAGACAGTGGAAAAGAAGTCCACAATTGTAGATCCACTTAAATTTTTTGAAATAAAGAGATATAGTTATCAATGTACCAGTATTTAGGGTTTTTGTGTAATACCAGCCCTAAATATTTAATGGATTCTACCTCTTTAAAAGTATTAATAGATAAGCTTGAAGGAGATTTGCCGACAATCATCAATTCGCTTTTCCCGGTATTGACCTTATAACCTGAGAACGAGCTAAACTCTTCCAAAAGCTGGATCAAAATTGGAATGGAATGCTGTAAATTCTCTACAAAAAGTAAAATATCATCTGCATATAATAATATATTCAAGCGAGATGTACCCAGGGGGATTCCAGTAAGGTACTTTCTCACTTGAATTGCAAATGGTTCTAGTGCTGTATTAAACAGTAGAGGAGATAGGGGACATCCTTGTCGTGTACCCCGCTGCATAAAGATTTTGGGAGAGATAGTACCGTTTACCACTAGGTGAGATATAGGGTTAGAATATATTCTATGAATGCATTTTACAAAATTCCCTCTAATGCCAAATTTTCCTAGTGATGTGAATAGATGTTCCCATACTATGGAATCAAAAGCTTTAACTGCGTCTAGTGTTAAGACTGCCATATCATATCTTCTATTTGGCTGCTCCTGATTCCAAGCATAATCTAGGAAAGTTGTTAGTTTACGTATATTCTTGCTTGAATTTCTGTTGGTCATAAACCCCGTTTGGTCCGGATGAATGAGTTTCTGTAAACAAAGAGAAAATCTATTGGCTAAAATAGCTGTTAGAATCTTATAATCAGCGTTTAAGACCGATATTGGTCTGTAAGACGCCGGATCCTCTGCATCTTTATCTTTCTTTAATATAAGGGAGATATTGGCCATTGTAAAATAAGCTGAAATCGGCATGCTTTCTGTATAATACTTATTAAAAAGCAATTCTAATACTGGTACTAACTCTTCCTTTAGATACTTATAGAATTCAGATGGAAATCCATCAGGGCCAGCTGCTTTATTGCCTTTCAATTTATCAATAGCTTTATCAATTTCTTCTTTAGTTATAGGTTTGTTTAATGCCATCAAATCCTCAGCTGGAATTTGTGGAGTCACTATTTTAGCCCAGAATCTCTCCTGCTTATCCATGTCTATCTCTACTGTGGAATATAACCTCTGGTAGTAAGAAGCCAAACTTTCGCAAATTTTCTCAGTTTCAAAATATCTATTCTCATTATCTTTAATGGCGGATATGAAATTTTTCTTCTTTCTACATTTAGTAAGACTAGCTAGAAATTTAGCTGACCTCCCATGAAATCCCCTATAGAAACGATTTAATCTAATTTCCTCAGCTATCAGTTTTTGTTTTAGGAAAAGATCGCGTTCTTTTCTAGTAACAGTATAATTGTCCCAATTTTGCTGTGAGGGATCCCGTTGTACCCGTATATACATCTCCTGTACACTTGTTGCTAGCATGACTTCCCTAGCTTTAATCTTTTTTGACCGAACATTTAGATAAGCAACGATCTCACCTCTCAGCACGGCTTTAGCCGCTTCCCAAAAAGTTTCAATTTTATTTCTATAGTCTGCATTATTCGTCGCATATTCCTGCCATTTTACTAGCAGCCATGCACAGAATCTAGGCTCAGAGCATAGAAAACGGGGAAAAGAAAATACCATATTCTGAGAATTACATTTGTTCGAAAGAAAAACTGTTAAAGATATTATTGCATGGTCCGATATCAGGACCTCTCCAATATCGGGCTTGACTTGCCGAATAGACAATGGTTCAGAGATCAGGAATAGGTCAATCCTAGAAAATGTTCTGTGTGCTCGAGATTCACATGTGTACCTAAGACTGTCAGGGTTTTGGATCCGCCAGATGTCTGTCAATTTTAATTTATTACAGAATTTCTTAAAATACTTTGCACTATATCTATTACTAACTATATTTCTTTGTGAAAACCGATCTAAAGCTGGATCTAGCGTCATATTAAAGTCTCCGCAAATTACTAAATTTTGATTTTTGTATGGAAATACCTTATTTTGAATTTTTTCCCAAAATTTCACTGATAGTCTATTCGGCGCATATATGTTGCAGATTACAAACTTAATATCATTAATTACTATTTGAAGTAAAATATATCTTGCTTGACTATCGATCTGTGTCTTGATTATTTTATAATCTAGTTTTTTGTGTAATAGTATGACTAATCCACATTTTTTTTGTTGAACCTCTAGTACAGTGTTATGTTATGCTGTGTTAGACTAGCTAAGGTTGTGATCACTATGATATATATATATTTATTATTTTTTTAATACACTCCTGTCTCCGTCTCCAGACAATCAGGTCTCATCTTTGACAACAAGAGGCATGTGAGATTTATAGGGAAACGCCACTGGCAGAGACAACTTTGTGCTGCTTCACAGAGATTCCACATTATTCACAAATAGGAAAATGGTAATTTCTAGAACATTGAAATATGGGGGGCAATGCGTTAGGGAAGCCAAAGGGCATAATCATGAGTGTTCTGTGGGAGAAGTCAGGGTGGACAGAGGCAGTCAGGAATGTCTCTTGGCAGAAGTGGGTGGTTTGGGTTTGTGGATAAATTACTAGCCTGTCCCTGGTTTGGAAGAAGAATGTGGGTAGGTCAATTTTCAACCTCTCCCCCAGCTTCTAGGGACATGAAACACAACATTTTTCTTTCATGATTCAGACAGAGCATACAATTTAAAAAAAAAATCCAATTTACTTCTATTATCAAATGTGCTTCATTCTCTTGGAATCCCTTGTTAAAGGAGAATCAAAGTGTAATGTCTGTGGGCTATTTCCCTATCAGACCAATCCTAGCCAGTAGTCTTATTATACCGGTGTCAATCGGCAAGATAAGGAAATATTCCAGAACAATAAGTAAAGGTTGAGAAAATGAGGTAGAACACAATAGCCAAAAGTTGCAGCAGCCACCAAACAGTTCAAATTAAATACTCACTTGACAGAAAAGGAAATAGTCCAATCCTTCACAGGGGATAAGCAGAGTCCTGTAATGAGGAGATGATCCAAGTCTCACAGTAGTGAAGGGGTTAAACAGGAGAGTAGTCAGACAAGCAGAGTTCAGCAACAAGAAGGCAATCCAATGTATCACAGCAGTTCAGGGGTTAAACAGGAGAGTAGTTAGTGACAAGCAGAGTTCAGCAACAAGTAGGAAATCCAAT
Organism: Bombina bombina; assembly: GCF_027579735.1. Lineage (NCBI taxonomy): Eukaryota > Metazoa > Chordata > Amphibia > Anura > Bombinatoridae > Bombina > Bombina bombina. The sequence continues at coordinate 58,504,044 of NC_069506.1, forward strand.
GTATCACAGCAGTTAAGAGGTTAAACAGGAGAGGGTAGTCAGTGAGAAGCAGAGTTCAGCAATGAGTAGACAATCAAAAGTATCACAGTAGGGGGGAACTTCCAGGTGGTGGCCATGACAGGTCGCAAGATTTACAGCTCCTTCACCTCCTGCCACAAATCTATGCAAAATTCACTCTCAACTACTTCACTGACTTCATATTGCAAATAAGGCTTCCTAGCATAGCAAGCTCTTTACCAGCATAATACTCTTTTTGGATTTGAGGCAATATTTAGCTCACCGGAGTATTTCAAAGGTTGCGGCCTACCATCTTTACCCCCCGGCAGGATACTAGCTAGCCCTGTTGTTAGGAAGCAGTGATATCCCGCAAGACAATGCATATACCTTCCTAAATAAGACATAATTTAAAAGTGTCATCCACCTCATTCCTGATTAGCCTCTACTACTATACATTGGACATGGAGATTCCCTTAAACTTTCTAGATGAGCTGCGCAGCTTACTCGCTTCCCACCATGCTGCTTTGGCGGACAACCTCTATACAGTGGCCAACCACAACGGAACCTGCTCGAGCCAATCACCCATACAGCCTAAAAAGTATGAAAGGGAGGACAGGAGTGGCATCGCTTTGGGGCCCCAGCGTCCACATCCTGCCTCCAAAACATCAATGGGAGATCGAAAACTTGGACTCACAGAAATGGTGGCGCAGCCTGAAACGGCGAGGGAGACTGAGGAGGTGATCACCTTGCAGTGTTCTAATAGACCGCCCCAGATCTGTGCTACCATCCGGGAGGTGCTTTGGTCTGAAGTGCCGCTGAATAGAGGAGAAGTAGGGCGCAGCTTTGCAAAGTTTGTACACCAGAATATGTAAATGAGAAACCTGCGGTTATGGTCCTTACAGTAGCAGATTTTGACTTAACCACCAGTGAAGGTTTATCTGTTTCAACAACCGAGTTGCATTCTATACATTCTGATGCAGGATTTGGTGGTGCTTGAGCCAAAACTGGTTTCTATAAACAGAAAAGAGGACATGAGACATGAGGAATCTCTCAAGAGCCAGCTTAAAGGGGATATCACCAGTAGTAGGTCATCAGTTTTTTTTTCAGAGAGGCCAACCAAATCAGAGAGGTGGAGGCACCACAAGATATAGGGTAATCTTAGGAAATAACAGATATGCAATAAGAAGGGGCAATCAAAAGACCAAATACAAGGTTTGGTAGTGATTATCGTGTCCAGTATAGAATTGGAGGATGAAGAGATAAAGGTTTTAAAGTTTGCGTTGGGTTTTGTTCCTTCGGCCAACTTCAATCTCTTTAAAACCTTTAATGACCTGAACAAATTTGTCCACAAATTAACTTTAAAAAAATACTTTAAACAACTTCCATGTGATGATGAACAAATAGGGGAATTTGAAGTAGTTAATGTTGAAAGGGAAGATATTTATTTCATGGAAGATAGAGATTATCTGGCATTATTACAATTGGCTTTAAAGCAAAGTCTTTTTTCTAGCCGACTAAGGGCTAGATTACAAGTGGAGCGGGATTTACCGCTTTCACTATTGTGCTAATTGTGTTAGAAGTAATATTTTTGCGTGCGTAGGGCTGCGCTGGTATTATTAAAAGTTAAAAGTAAATATTTCTAGCGCTCGCGCTAACCTGACATGTCCAAACAGGTTACTTCTAGCTCAATTAGACTGTCGTGCAAAAGATAACCTCTTCCCCTTAGATGTCAATGGAGAAAAAAATTGGAAAAAAACCTGACTCGACTCACCTGTTAATCCAAGCTCATATTCTCATATGTGCTAACCCGACATAAAAATATGAATATTTCACATTCCAAAGTTCTGCACTCTCTCTCTTTATATTTAGAGGATAGAAGCTGTTAAAAATAAGATAGTTCCGATTGCCTGTTAACATAGGCAGAGTATTGTTGCTCCTTGAACCTTTGGATATGATTTGGCAGGAACTTAATCCAAGTGACGAGAGAGGCTTAGAATACTGTGTCAGCTACTGGAACTTAACAAAATACTAAGCAATGCTTAAACTGAAAAGCGGGCTTCAAAAGCCAGCTCAATAAGAGAGAGAACAAATCCTTAAAGGGCCAGAACAAGTATGACACCTTATCACCTGAAAGATAGTGTGTGTATAGAAGTGAGTGCTATTGAAAGGAAACAACTGCTTCAGGAAATAACTAGAAAAACAGATAATATGCAGAAAACTCCCATATTTGTGACCAACTACATTAATCAATTTTAGAAGATATCCAAAATTATCTTTATCCTTGGGTTTCGAATTGATGCAAATATGTTACTAGAAGGAACAAACCCTTGGTAATATTTTAGCCCTTAGTGAAATTAAGGCATCTGGGGAAACAGGCAATAGATGGTTATTTTTTAAAGACCATTTCAATATGGAGCAAAAGAATGTAAAGCAAATTTACATTGGTAAGGAATAAGTTTAAGTCTACAGCTACTCAGAATGTTTTTTTGATGAATAAGTACACAAATTGTTGCTCCACGTATGTAATCTATTTAATTAATTGTGTCTCCTGTGACAAACAATATGTAAGGCTCACTACAAGGGAAGTCAGTCAGAATTAGGGAACACTTAAAGGGACACTGAACCCAATGTTTTTTCTTCTGTGATTCAGCTAGAGCATACAATTTTAAGCAAATTTCTAATTTCCTTCCAATTATCAATTTTTCTTCATTCTCTTGCTATCTTTATTTGAAAAAGAAGACATCTAAGATAAGGTGCCAGACAATTCTTGGTTTAGGACCCTGGACAGCACTTGTTTATTGGTGGGTGAATTTATCCATTAATCAGCAAGAACAACCCAGGTTGTTCACCAAAAATGGGCTGGCATCTAAACTTACATTCTTGCTTTTCAAACAAAGATTCCAAGAGAATGAAGAAAAATTGATAATAGGAGTAAATGAGAAAGATGCTTAAAATTACATGCTCGAGCTGAATCACAAATCAAAAAAAATTGGGTTCAGGATGATATTTCCTTACTTTATCCAGACCCTCAAGCAGCTATTCACTTTAAACAGAGCTACGTGCGCAAACAAGCAAGAGAAAAAACAATATTCGCACAAAACTGTTAGCTCGCCACTCGTAATCTAGACCAGACTATTTAAAAGACTAAATCCAAATGTGGCAGAAGTTAGAATGTTTTTCTTTGTAAAATCTATTTTGCTAATACTTTGAAACTTTTACATTTTAATAACTATTAATGTTCTATATCATACAATGATTATTCTTTTAAAATAGTTACATTATTTCTCCAAATGCTGGGCTATGGCTGCGTAGAAAGTTTGATGATCAACATGAAATAATGATCTATAACAAATATGTATTCACCGCTCTCTGAGAAGAAAATATATGTGTCACCTTCTACATCAGCATGTGACTTCTGTGTAAACTGTATTGTGGACAATGACAAGATTTCCTTTTCAAACACGAAGACATAAATATTTTACATGACTTTGTGGGACATTTTTGTAAATTTTGTCATGGGTAACATGAACCTATTTTTCAGAAACACTTGTATGATGTGGTTATAAAAACCAAATGTCTGATGTCAGCTATGCATTTCCCCTGCTTGTGGGTTTCAAGATATCTGCCTGTAATGAATAATATCAGTTGCAACATTTTTGCAACCAGACTAGGACATCTAACCATACAACTTGATCTATGACTTCCTTCATTTTTTATTTAAATGTCATTTTTAAATTGTTTGAAGACAGAACTATGCATTGTGTTTATTGAAATCGGACCTAATTTAGCTCTGAATTTTTTTTATTTTTTTTTTTGTTGTAAGATATAAATTGTGATCATTATATTATGAAAATTGTGTCTTTCTTCCTGCTGCTAATCTGGGTGAGTAACTAATACATTTCTTCTTATACAGTCAAATAAGTAAGGTATATATATATATATATATATATATATATATATATATATATATATATATACATATATATCATTTTTAAGCATTAATATGTATGCATAACATTCCAATATACATTTGTGCGAAGGCATAGCAGATCAGCCATATAAAAAAAACAAAAAAAAAAATGTACTGTGTATCGATTAGAATATCTGAAAACACAACAAAAATATAATCATACAAAAAATATATTGCAATATAAAACTGGTTAGCTCCTCGTATTTACAGGTGATGTCTTGGTTAAATATTTTTTGTAATTAACATATTTTCTAATCTATTGCTCTGTTTTGATTTTGAATAATATTAGAGATTCTTGCATTTTGTATTTTATGGTTAAAAATATGACAAGACACCAAGATTACTGACCACATACTCAGGTTGTTGAGACTACTTAAAAGGATGCTGTACCCTATTTTTTTTCTTCCTTTTACTTTGTTCCTAATGATCCATGTTATCTGTTCAAGTGTATTACATTTTTACTAATAGCTCCTTTCCCTTTATTTTAGCAATTGATATAGCTGATTTTACCTTTGGTATTTCTACCTTTATTAAAAGTTTCTATACTTAAAGTGACAGGAAACCCCACAATTTTCTTTCGTGATTCAGATAGAACATACAATTTTAATCAACTTTCCAAATTATTTCTATTATCAAATTTGATTCATTCTCTTGATATCCTTTACTGAAGCAACATTGGAAGCTAGCTGAAGACATTGTTAACCAATCCCAATCCTGACAGGAACCAATCAGCAACTTGCTCCCACTAGTGTAGGATATGTGCATAGGGATACTAAGAGAACAAAGCACTTTTAAAAATAGAAGTAAACTTAGAAGTATTTTAAAATGACATACTGTGTCTGAATCATGCAAATTTAATTTTGACTTTCCTATCCCTTTATGTATAGGCTATATAAAAATATAGAAGAAATTACATTCCCAGTAGGGATTAGGAGAGATTAATTAATACAATGTTACATTTTCAATTGTTATTTCTAAGGGACTATTGAGCAAAAACTTGCCGCTATAGAGAGAAATCACACAAAATCTTTGGGGTTTTTCGCCTTATATTGTAATATAGGAGTTTATCCTTCACATGCAAAACCCTGTATAGTGAGCCAAACATCTCTCAAGGTAAAATTTGTGTTTCTAAAATGATTTGAGGGACCTTGCCGTACTGACAAGACTTCTAAGATTATCTCGCTTGAGTGGAGTGCTTTAGATCATCGAACCCTAAGTATTGCGCTTTGGTATACAGACAGAGATAATATAAAGAAGCATGTGTGTGTACAGAAAGTGATAATATAGGGAGATCTTATTTCCCTGTAAGCCCAACACATTTGCGGTTTTAAATAACAAACCCAGCTATTTCATATACACAAACCTAAATAAACTATTTCTCATACATTTTATACTCTGAAGCTGGTATAGCACATCATTGGAAACACATTAAGGGAAAACTATTTTATAGTACACTGTCCCTTTAAATCTCTGAAGTGGTGGGTTTGCACAGGAAGAGTTCCATAGCCGTGCGGGAAATCCAGCTTGGTGCCGTGTTTTGCGGCGCCAAGCTGGATTTCCCACAGGCTATTGGCTAAGAGGTGGAAACGTCACCTCTCAGCCAAATAGCGTTCTGCCGGGGGCAGCCTTTAGCAGCGCAGTGCAGTGAATGCTGCTAACAAATAAAGGGACTTTCAGAATGAAGTTGGTCCCCAACAACTTCCTAGTCGTGCACATCCATGTGTACCATTCCATAGACTCAACAAACAAAACTCTGGTAACCTTACTCACATTCCTCTTGCATCTAAAGCCACTACCCCTTTCACTTGTGCACTCTGGAACCCTCGCTCTGTTTGCAACAACCTCACTTCTATACATGACCTCTTTATCTCCCGCTCCCTCAACCTTCTGGCTCTAACAGAAACCTGGCTCTCTTCCCTAGACACAGCATCCACTGCTGCTCTGTCACATGGGGGTCTCCACTTCAGCCACACTCCTAGGTCTGGTAATAGACAAGGAGGTGGTGTAGGTATTTTACTTTCCTCTCGTTGCACCTTTCAACAAATACATCCCATCTCTTCCCTCACATTTGCCTCAATCAAAACCCACATGATTCGCTTATTCTCTCCCCTCTCTATACGTGTTGCAGTCATATACCGACCCCCTTGCTTTTCAACTCAATTTCACTTGGATCCCTGGCTACCGTATTTCCTTTCCTCAGACACTTCTGCCCTCATTCTTGGCGACTTCAACATCCCTCTTGACAATCCCACTGCCTCCTCTGCAAAACAACTTCTGAAACTTACTTCCTCTTTCGGTTTGTCACAATGGACTGACTCTCCCACTCACAAAGATGACCACTCCCTTGACCTAATCTTTAGCTATCAATGCACTATTTCAAACTTCACAAACTCCCCTTTTCCTCTTTCTGACCACCATCTTCTCACTTGCAACATCTCATCCCTTACTACAACTCTCCCTCCTTCTACTCCAAACTTTACAGAAGCATTATGTCATTAGATCAGCAACAGCTTCCTTATTCACTCGAACCTCTCCTCTCATCCATCTCCTCCTTTTCCTGCCCTGCCCAATCTATCTGCCACTATAATTCCACCCTTACATCGGTCCTTGACAATCTGGCCCCATACCATAGCTCGGAAATCACACACTCATCCTCAGCCCTGGCATACTCCTCTGACACGGTACCTACACAGATGTTCCCATACCGCTGAGCGGCACTGGAGAAAATCCAGGAGTTCAGCTGATTGTCTTCATTACAAGTTCCTCTTGAACTCCTACTATTCTGCCCTTAATCTCTATAAGCAACATTACTTCTCTACTCTTATCTCTCTTTCTTTAAACCCAAAACGTCTGTTCTCTACTTTCAATACTCTTCTCCACCCACCAGCATCTCCTAATACAACTTCTCTGTCAGCTCAATACTTTGCCAGCCACTTCAATAACACAATCAAGTCCATCAGAAACAAAATCAGCTCTCAACATACTTCCATTCTCTCACCCCCTCAAACGCTCGCAGTCAACCACAACCCACATAGCCATAAATTTAGCTCTTTCTCCCCTGTAACCAAAAAAGAAGTTTCTGCACTTATACTGCGCTCTCACCTCACTACCTGTCCCCTTAACCCTATCCCCTCACAGCTACTCCCCTTTCTCTCTTCTACCCTTACCCCTATACTCACACACATTTTCAACCTCTCCCTCAGCACCAATATATTTCCCTCATCTCTGAAACATGCTCTGGTCACACCTATCCTCAAAAATCCTTCTCTTGATCCAACCTCCCCATCCAACTACCGCCCTATTTCTTTTACAGAAATGCCATATAATTTGTCACATTCAAAAACCCAATGAAAAGACATGCAATGAACTTCAGCAGAGGATTCTGCCCAGACTAAACACATTTAACTCAGTTTGCTAGCTAAGCTTTGGTATGAGAACTTTGTTCAAGATTAAAGGGGTAGTAAAGTCAGCATTAAACTTTTATGATTCAGATAGAGAATACAATTTTTAACAACCTTCCATTTTACTTCTATTATCTAATTTGCTTGGTTCTTTTGGTATCCTTTTGTAGAAGAGTAAATCTAGGTAGAGCTGAAGGGTCCTCAGAGCGTGCACATGTCTTTTGCAGTCTATGGCAGTAGTGTTTGTAAGTATGTGTAACATTGCTATAGACAAGGTTGTAAACACTGCTGTCAGATGGCTAAAGACACATGCACGCTCCTGAGCCTCACCTAGGATTACACTTTAACAAAGAATACAAAGAGAACTACTCACATTTTATTATATAATAAATTGGAAAGTTTTTTAAAACTTCATGATCTATCCAATCAATTTAAGTTCAATGTTTACTTTACTGTCCCTTTAATTACCTTGTTATAACATTTTAATACAAACATGTTAATTTTCGGAAGTCTTGGGATGCCCGATATTGTATTATGGTCGAACACTGTATTATAAAGACTTGCAGATTTTTTTTTACTGTGTATTTTTATCACAACTATGTATTATTAAACAACAAATTGATATTGGGTGCATAAATGTATTTTCTTTATGAGGCCAAGGATTATTATTAATGTTGGAACTAATTATTTTGGACAGGTTGTTATCCAGGGCATCATAAATAGAACTGTATTCTTACTGCTTGGATGTGTTCATTTCTCAGGTCTATTCAGCCTGTTTCAGAATACTGTTGATATTTGATAACTTATGTTGATCATGTAGTAAATACAAATTTATTACTAGAGAAATCTACACAAAATTCAACTAATTATATATATATATATATATATATATATATATATATATATATATATATATATATATATATATATATACACACACATACTCACACAATAAAAAAAAAAAGAGGTAAGAAAAATGTAATGTTTGGTTTCTAAAAAATGTAGCGTTTGGTTTAATATTTTAAAATGCAGAATCAATTATCTCAATCCTAATAAAGTAACCAGTTAAAAAACAATATTATTAAATATATATTGTAACAGATAGCCTATCTGTGTGGGTCTTTACCTGCACAGCCCTCTAAGGAAAACACTTCCAAAATCAATGCTAAGTTTAAAAGGCCTGTGGCCTGTTTATTTGTAGCTCACAGCAAATTACCAGCAAATCAACTAAACACTGAGTTTTCAGCATACAGTGAAAATGATAGCAAACTCTGTTTAACATTGGCTCATTACAGTGACAGCACTTTCCTTCACTAAAAATAACAGACCACCCCCATTTATGACTTAAGGAGACCTTTATAGCCTAAGCACAATCCAAAGAGAAAATCTGGACTGGATTCTGAACATGTAATCACCCTGATAGTGAGGTGGAAAATTAAACCACCCATCTCTTCTAAATACTCCACCTCAGGGAACTCCTAATACCCAATAAATAAACAGGTTAGTTTAACCCTTTAAGGACACAGCTTTCAGTTTGCTCAATTGTTTTATGACGGAAAAATTCTGTCATATGTCCTTAAGAGGTTAAACACAGTATTTCCCTGGAGCTGCCTGTATTATTATCCCACGTGTTAAGGACGTGATTTCTTAAGACACTTGGTCCTAAATACACCCCAATCACAGTTCTGCCCATTATATATATATATATATATATATATATATATATACACACTCTATATATATATATATATATATATATATATATATATATATATATATATACACACAATATATATATATATATATATATATATATATATATATATATATATATTACAATGCAAATTACATTAAAAGTATTACAGGAGGAGAAAGGCTTTTCTTCAAGCTGGAAATAGAGCATGCAATGTTAAGCAACTTTCTAATTTACTCCTATTATCAAACACATGACGCATCTATGTGCAGCCACCAATCAGCAGCTATTGAGCCTATTTAGATATGCTTTTCAACAATGGATATCAAGAGAATGAAGCAAATTAGATAATAGAAGTAAACTGGAAAGTTGTTTAAAATTACATGTTCTTTCTAAATCATGAAAGAAAAAATTTGGTTTCATGTCCCTTTAAAGGAACATAAAATCCAACATTTTTAGATAGAATATGCAATTTTAAACGTTTCAATTTACTTCTATTACCAAAGTTTTTTGTTATCCTTTGTTTGAAAGCAGGAAGGTAAGTTCATAAGCGTGCATGTGTCTGCAGCACTATATGGCAGCAGTATTGCAACAATGTTAAACATTAGCAAGAGCACTAGATAGCAGCAGTTTTACAACAATGTTATACATTAGCAAGAGCACTAGATGGCAGCAGTTTTACAACAATGTTATACATTAGCAAGAGCACTAGATGGCAGCAGTTTTACAACAATGTTATACATTAGCAAGAGCACTAGATGGCAGCAGTTTTATTACAGTGTTATACATTAGCAAGAGCACTAGATGGCAGCAGTTTTACAACAATGTTATACATTAGCAAGAGCACTAGATGGCAGCAGTTTTACAACAATGCTATACATTAGCAAGAGCACTAGATGGCAGCAGTTTTACAACAATGTTATACATTAGCAAGAGCACTAGATGGCAGCAGTTTTATTACAGTGTTATACATTAGCAAGAGCACTAGATGGCAGCAGTTTTACAACAATGCTATACATTAGCAAGAGCACTAGATGGCAGCACTATTTCCTGTCATGTAGTGCCCCAAACATGTACACGGTACCTATTTAGATATCTTTTCAAAATTGTATTCTCTATCTGAATCATGAAAGAAAAAATGTGAGTTTTATGTCTCTTTAACTTTAAGTTTCAGTTACTGTCCAGCTGCTCAACTTAAAGGAACACTAAAGTCCCAGATATACAATACTGGGAGCTAGCTGGACATATCTGGTGAACCAATAACATGAAACATGTGTGTAGCTACCAATCACCAGCTAGCTAGAACTAGCAGTTTATTGCTGCTCCTGAACCTATCTACCTATGCTTTTCAACAAACTTTCATCAGTAAACTGAAAAGTTTCTTAAAATGGCACGCTTAAAATGGCAAAGAATTATAAACGTTTAGTTTTTACTTTTATGTCCCTTTAAGCAATTTTTTTTTACCAACACTTCCATCCATTTGAAAGCTTTTTTCTCAAGGTATCAAAAAGTACCTTAAAAACATCTCCAATGTTTTCCACTTCCTCAAACAAGACACAACTAAGACTTTAATCCATTCTCTTATCATTTCCCTCCTTGACTATTGTAACTCAATCCTCTTCCGCCTCCCTAGTTGCCATCTATCTCCCTTACAATCCATAATCAATGCCTCTGCCAGGCTGATCTTCCTTACACGTCGCTTCACCTCTGCTGCACCTCTCTGCCAGTCCCTTCACTGGCTTCCTCTAACCTCCAGAATAAAACATAAAATCCTTAATCTAACTTTTAATGCTCTCGATAACATTGCTCCACCCTATATCTCGAGATACTCGCCCTCCCGTACCCTCCTTCTCTCCTTCTCTCTTGTTACCTCCTCACATTCCCGTCTACAAGACTTCTCCAGACTGGCCCCTATTTTGTGGAACTCTCTGCCTCCCTCCACACGACTTTCCCCTAGTTTTCAAACTTTCAAGAGCTCCATAAAGACTATACTGTTCAGGGATACTGTTCTCTTGAACCCCCTTAGCATGGAAGTCTACGAGCCTAACTGCTTTGTAGATCACCTTCAGGAGAGTTGATTTACAACAATGAACCTCTTGGCAGGGTCTTCTATCCCTTTGTCTCCCATAACTGTCACCTTGCATATTAGACCCATGTCTATATTATTATAATATTATTGTTATAACTGATAATAATAATCATAATAAAAACCATACCAAAAAATAATCACTCATGTTGGTGTGATTAAACAAACTATATTCTTAATTTGTTATAAGAAATATATTGAAACTAGGTTCTATGTCCTCAAATTTTTAAAGTATTTAACAACTCTTACAACTTTAAATAATGAATGAGTAAAACATAACTTGTAAAGCACATTCTGTAGGCATCAGTATTTAAATAGGCTAGTCCATTAACACATCCAAAAATTAGTCTTTTTTGTTTATATTTTTATTTATATCCAACAATTGGTAGAAAAAGTGTGAAACATAGATTGATTTGTCACACAGGGCAATTAACATATTAACAAAAATACAATGCAATCTAAAATGATTCATTCTGTAAAATCCTCTATGTATAAAACAAAGGAAATTATAGAAATAAGTCCTACACCTTTACATGATAACTCAAGTGCCATGTTGTTGGGGTTTTATTGTTCTTTATACACAAAAACCACAGAAAGAGAAAATATATATATATTTTCCTCCCCCCTCTCTCACGCGCCATCGTTTCATAATACAAGGCTGGTAAACTCATTTATGGCTATGGCGTGTCTTAGATAATCTGAACCACAAATTAGCTGTGTATATCTCTAGAATAAGATTGTAATACTTGGTGCCATTTAAAAAAAAATGCCCTGTGTTAAGAAACCAGGGCTTTTTTTTAGATTTACAGTGTTTTAGAATTAAAGTTTGCACTATTAAAATTACAGTATTTATCAAGTGTTTATCAATAATTTCATTTAAACTATTGTATAAAAATATAATATTTTCAAGTTGTAGTTGTGTAGGGTTTGAGAGAAGTTTATTTAGCAAAAAACTAATCTTTGTCCAAATTTTTTGAATTTTTGGACAATGCCAAAAACAATAAACAAGATCTGCTCTAGGATATTGACATTTAGGACATACAAATTATTTTCTCTCATTCCGCTTTGATAGTAGCGCCGGCGAGATATAAGAATTATTTATTAACTTCAAATGTAATTCACGCCAGGCTATTGACAATGTTGCTTTGTCCACTACGAAGAAACTTTTCTTAATCTCTTCCGGTTGAATATTCTTGACCAACAACTGACATTTAGAGCATAAGTTCATTAAATTCTCTTGTCCTTGAGACTTGTACAAACTTGAAATTGAGTATGTCACACTTTTAAATAGTTTGAACACTGGCTCTAAAGGGTACCATTTCCAATAGAACAGGTATGCATCTATAAATAGGCAAAAAGTCTTTGTTGAATATATTAAATGTATTTTAAAAATGATATACAGGACCCAGTTGTCGCATCTTTTAGTTGTGAAACATATATAAGACCCTTATACTTCCAATTGTTGTATACCTTTGAACCCAAGTCTTCTGGGAAAACCGGGTTACCAGTAATGATTAAATAATCAGAGCATTTAACTGAAATATATATTGTTTTAAAAAATTTCTGCCATGCTTCAATGGTATTCCTAAAGATTGATAATGTCTGAATCTCTCATGGCAGAGTTTTTTTTAACAAATAAAGGGACACTGAACCCAAATTACTTATTTTGTGATTCAGATAGAGCATGAAATTTTAAGCAACTTTCTAATTTACTCATATTATCAAATTTTCTTCGTTCTCTTGGTATCTTTATTTGAAATGCAAGAATGTAAGTTTAGATGCCGGCACATTTTTGGGGAACAACCTAGGTTGTTCTTTCTGATTGGTGGATAAATTCATCCACCAATAAAAAAGTGCTTTCCAGATCTAAACCCAAAAAAAGCTTAGATTTATTCTTTTTCAAATAAAGATAGCAAGAGAACGAAGAAAAGTTGCTAATAGGAGTAAATTAGAAAGTTGCTTAAAATTGCATGCTCTATCTGAATCACAAAATAAAACATTTGGGTTTAGTGTCCCTTTAAAGGGACACTAAATGCAATTTTTCTCTTTATGCTTTATGGGTTATGCTTGCTTATTGATGGGTAAATGTCAGCCTCCAATAAGCAAGCGCTATCCATGGTGCTGAACCTAAAATGGGCTGGCTGCTAAGATTTACATTCATGATTTTCAAATAAAGATAGCAAGAGAATGAAGAAAAATTGATAATAGGAGTAAATAAGAAAGTTGATTAAAATTGCATGCTCTATTTTATGAAAGAGAAAATTTGGGTTCAGTGTCCCTTTAAGAAAGTACAGCTTGACCAAGTACTGTTCCAGAGGAAGTAGAGAATAATGGCCACAATCTAGCAGCAATATAATGTGCTTTTTCCTAGACCTACCAAATTATAGAGTTGGAACTCTGGGAAGGTAAATCCTACTTTCTCTTTTATTAAAGTTAGCTTCTTAAGTGTTATAGGTATTCTATCCCTCCCCCCACCACCTCCAGAAACATAAACAAATATGTTTAAAGAAAAGAAGATCTTTCTTGAAAATAAAACGAGGTAAGCTTATCATAAAATAAAACAACCTGGGAAAAATAACCCTGTTAATTAAATTTTCTCTAGCCGCCAATAAAGATAAGGTAAATTTTGACCAAGACTTGAGCTCATCTTCTATATTTCGAATCAAGGGGGAATAGTTTAACTCATACCAATTTCTAGGGTCTAGAGATAAGTTATTTCCTAGGTACTTTAAAGAGTATTTTGCTTCTTTAAAGGGGAGACTCTCCTTATAATTCTTGAATTTATGGATCCAAAAGATTTCTGATTTGTCTATATAAATCTTTTAAGGGAGGGTGGAAAAAGCACTGGATAATATTCGACATTATGTAAGCAAAAAGTACAATACAATCACTAAACAATTTTAGCTAAAATGGCAGTAAATAAAATAGAAAAACAATTGCGCTGCTTAAATTAAATAAATGATTCTTAGCTAAAACATAGAGAGAAATTATACAATTTAATTAAAAAAACATACTAATTAGTTCATGAACACATAATAAACATTAAAATCAGGACACAAAATTAATTTCCAAACAGATCTAAGCACAATATAAAACACAGTTAAAAACAGATCTCAAAAGGCACTCAGGTACTTACAATGCAATGGTATGGTTATGCAGTGTTCACAGACAGGGGTATGTCCATACACAAGATATTCCTTTTGAGACTTTAAATACAAGTCAGGTGTTCTCCAATGCCTATTTTGGATTCTCAGGAATGCTGAAAATACAGACAAACACTTGTCTTAGTGGTATATAGAGAGTTTAAATAAAGTAAGCATATACAAACTTACAGTTAAATAGGCAAAAATCAGCTCCACTACGGATCACAGGAAATCCTGTGTGCTGTGATAGAAACCCATCAGCGTTCGCTGTGTAGCAGTTTGAAGCGGGGCCGGGTGTAGTGCGGTATCTGAACCTTCAGACTACGGCGGCCATAATAGACCAAAAAGAAGCAACGCGTTTCAGATTTCTCCTTTCTCAAGCTTCTATCTCACAAGATGGAAACTGCTCTTTATATAGCGGAATTTCAGTTAAAGTGGCATACTTTATGCTAGCTACTTATTTGATACATATTATTGATGTGAGGTAAATACCCACAATATAATTTAGTAAAATGAACGATAATACATATAGAGGCCTATTTATCAAATGTCTGTCAGACCTGATCCGACAGTGCGGATCAGGTCCGACAGATATCGCTGAATGCGGAGAGCAATACGCTCTCCATATTCAGCATTGCACCAGCAGCTCACAAGAGCAACGTCGCCCCCTGCAGACTCGTGGCCAATCGTCCGCCAGCAGGGGGTGTCAATCAACCCGATCGTACTCGATCGGGTTGAATTGTGGCAATCTCTGTCTGCCTCATCAGAGCAGGCGGACAGGGTTATGGAGCAGCGGTCTTTAGACCACTGCTTCATAACTGCTGTTTCTGGTGAGTCTGAAGACTCGCCAGAAACACAGGCCCTCAAGCTCTATTCGGAGCTTGATAAATGGGCCTCATAGTCTCAAAAACTGTATAACGATACCATTGCACTATAAGTACCTGAGTGCCTTTTGAGATCTGTTTTTAACCGTGTTTTATATTGTGCTTAGATCTGTTTAGAAATTCATTTTGTGTCCTGATTTTAATTAGACATGTGCGATTCGGTTCGGTTCGATTAGGAAATTCGGAAAATTCGGATCGAACCGAATCTCCGAATTAAAATAGTGCCGAATCTACCGAATAAATCCGAATAACTTCGGATTTATTCGGATTTATTCGGTAGATTCGGAAGGCCATGGATTACACTAGTTTTGTACAGTATATTAGGTTATATCACTCTGCTATGGGTTACACCTAATGTACAGTACATAATACTAGTCTAATCCCACCTAACACTTACCGAAATTCCGAATTTCCAAACCGAACCGAACCGAATCCAGCCGAATTTATTCGAATCCGAATGAATCCGAAACAAATCCAAACCGAATTTATTCGAATCCTAATGAATCCGAAACAAATCCGAACCAAATTGATTCAAATTTTTCCGAATTCGAATCGCTCCGAACCGAAATTCGAAAAAATCCGAATCGATCCGAACCAAACCAAATTTTTTCGCCATGCACATGTCTGATTTTAATATGTTTTGTTATGTGTTCATAAACTAATTAGTATGCTTTTTAATTAAATTGTATAATTTCTCAATGTTTTAGCTAAGAATCATTTATTTGATTTAAGAAGTGCAAACATTTTTCTATTTTATTTACTGATTTGTCTATATAACATCACTATCCTTCAAAAGATCCAAAATCATTCATTATTTTTAGAAGACTGTTTTTCTTTAGGTCACTTAAATAAACAAGAAATTCATCCTCATATAGTGATACTATGGAGCATATTTATCAATGTGTGAGCGGACATGATACGAAGTAGCGTATCATGTCCGCCGCACATCGATAAATGCCGACAGCATACGCTGTTGGCATTTATCATTGCACCAGCAGTTCTTGTGAACTGCTGGTGCAATGCCGCCCCCTGCAGATTCGTGGCCAATAAGCCGCTAGAAGGGGGTGTCAATCAACCCGATCATATATGATGGGGTTGATGTCTGTCCGCGGCCTCAGAGCAGGCGGACAAGTTATGATAAATATGCCCCTATAACTTTTTTGTGACCAAGTCACATAGCCACTAGTTATCTTCTTAGCAGAATGGCCAGGGGCTCCAAAGCTAGATTAAATAAATATGGTCATAGGGGGAAACAATAAGTCATATGTACATTAAATAATATATTACTTGGTAATGATGTGTCACATCACTATTGGTTTATAGAAGATCATGTTGGGATTACCTTGCAGAAAGGTCATTGCGGATCCCTTACTACCTTTTCCCTTATCAGAAAATTGAAATCTAGATGTTGCAATACTTATCGATGACATTTATCTAAGATACTAAAGGATTTAATCACTTGAAATGTGTCAGGATGGAGATACAGATTTTAAAAAAATTAACTGCCTTTATTTTCAAGGTAAAACAATAACAGATGACAGTAATGGTATAACTGGAATCTAGAACATAAAATAAATAAGCATAAAATAAATCACAAATATATTCTACGACCAATAACAAATGTGATACAAAATATGCGATTTGCAAACTATAATTTTATAATACAAATTAAACATGCCCCAATATTAAATGATATGCACAATCACACTTCGATGTTCAGTTGTAGCAATCTCAGTGTCTTTGTCATGTTTGTGGAGAGTTTAGTTTATTCTCTGAGTTCTGTCTGTTAAACGGTGCTGGAAAAAATGTTTTTCTTATGGACATGACAGCACTCAAGGAGATATAAAGTGTGTTAACTGGCATTAAGGTACTGACTGAAAGCATGGAATGATTTAGATGCTGTAGAACCACAAATCAGGAAACAGGCTAGACTGAGTGCAAGTGCTGCCGAAACACAGAAAATTGAGCAAGATACTGGCAGCACAGAACTATTGAGCATGATAAAGGAAAGGCCCAGAACTGGTATCTGGTAGCGCAGTAGCCTGACATAGAACAGATTATAGCTGAGGTTTGTTAGAGGTAGGTTGCTGCTAAGGTTTGTCAGAAGCAGGTTACTGCTGAGGTTTGTTAGAGGCAGGTTGCTGCTAAGGTTTGTCAGAGGCAGGTTACTGCTGAGGTTTGTTAGAGGCAGGTTACTGCTGAGGTTTGTTAGAGGCAGGTTACTTCTGATGCTTGTCAGAGGCAGGTTACTGCTGAGGTTTGTCTGAGGCAGATTATTGCTGAGGTTTGCCAGAGACAGGTAACTGCTTAGGTTTGTCAGAGGCAGATTACTACTGAGGTTTGTTAGAGGTAGGTTGCTGCTAAGGTTTGTCAGAAGCAGGTTACTGCTGAGGTTTGTCAGAGGCAGGTTACAGCTAAGGTTTGTCAGAGGCAGGTTACTACTGAGGTTTGTTAGAGGTAGGTTGCTGCTAAGGTTTGTCAGAAGCAGGTTACAGCTAAGGTTTGTCAGAGGCAGGTTACAGCTAAGGTTTGTCAGAGGCAGGTTACAGCTAAGGTTTGTCAGAGGCAGGTTACAGCTAAGGTTTGTCAGAAGCAGGTTACTGCTAAGGTTTGTCAGAGGCAGGTTCCTGCTGAGGTTTGTCAGAGGCAGGTTACTGCTGAGGTTTGTCAGAGGCAGGTTACTTCTGAGGCTTCTCAGAGGCAGGTTACTGCTGAGGTTTGTCAGAGGCAGGTTACTTCTGAGGCTTGTCAGAGGCAGGTTATTGCTAAGGTTTGTCAGAAGCAGGTTACTGCTAAGGTTTGTCAGAGGCAGGTTACTGCTGAGGTTTGTCAGAGGCAGGTTACAGCTAAGGTTTGTCCGAGGCAGGTTACTACTGAGGTTTGTCAGAGGTAGGTTGCTGCTAAGGTTTGTCAGAAGCAGGTTACAGCTAAGGTTTGTCAGAGGCAGGTTACAGCTAAGGTTTGTCAGAGGCAGGTTACAGCTAAGGTTTGTCAGAGGCAGGTTACAGCTAAGGTTTGTCAGAAGCAGGTTACTGCTAAGGTTTGTCAGAGGCAGGTTACTGCTGAGGTTTATCAGAGGCAGGTTACTGCTGAGGTTTGTCAGAGGCAGGTTACTTCTGAGGCTTCTCAGAGGCAGGTTACTGCTGAGGTTTGTCAGAGGCAGGTTACATCTGAGGCTTGTCAGAGACAGGTTACTGCTAAGGTTTGTCAGAGGCAGGTTACAGCTAAGGTTTGTCAGAAGCAGGTTACTGCAAAGGTTTGTCAGAGGCAGGTTACTGCTGAGGTTTTGTCAGAGGCAGGTTACAGCTAAGGTTTGTCAGAGGCAGGTTACAGCTAAGGTTTGTCAGAAGCAGGTTACTGCTAAGGTTTGTCAGAGGCAGGTTACTGCTGAGGTTTGTCAGAGGCAGGTTACTGCTGAGGTTTGTCAGAGGCAGGTTACTGCTGAGGTTTGTCAGAGGCAGGTTACTTCTGAGGCTTGTCAGAGGCAGGTTACTTCTGAGGCTTGTCAGAGGCAGGTTACTGCTGAGGTTTGTCAGAGGCAGGTTGCTGCTAAGGTTTGTCAGAGGCAGGTTACTACTGAGGTTTGACAGAGGCAGGTTACTTCTGAGGCTTGTCAGAGGCAGGTTACTGCTGAGGCTTGTCAGAGGCAGGTTACTGCTGAGGTTTGTCAGAGGCAGGTTACTGCTGAGGTTTGTCTGAGGCAGATTACTGCTGAGGTTTGCCAGAGGCAGGTTACTGCTGAGGTTTGCCAGAGGCAGGTTACTGCTGAGGTTTGCCAGAGGCAGGTTACTGCTGAGGTTTGCCAGAGGCAGATTACTGCTGAGGTTTGCCAGAGGCAGGTTACTGCTTAGGTTTGTCAGAGGCAGATTACTGCTGAGGCTTGTCAGAGGCAGGTTACTGCTGAGGCTTGTCAGAGGCAGGTTACTGCTAAGGTTTGTCAGAGGACGGTTACTTCTGAGGCTTGTCAGAGGCAGGTTACTGCTGAGGTTTGTCAGAGGCAGGTTACTTCTGAGGCTTGTCAGAGGCAGGTTACTACTGAGGTTTGTCAGAGGCAGGTTACTACTCAGGTTTGTCAGAGGCAGGTTACTGCTGAGGTTTGTTAGAGGCAGGTTACTGATGAGGCTTGTCAGAGGCAGGTTACTGCTGAGGTTTGTCAGAGGCAGGTTACTGCTGAGGTTTGTTAGAGGCAGGTTACTACTCAGGTTTGTCAGAGGCAGGTTGCTGCTAAGGTTTGTCAGAGGCAGGTTACTACTGAGGTTTGACAGAGGCAGGTTTCTGCTGAGGCTTGTCAGAGGCAGGTTACTGCTGAGGTTTGTCAGAGGCAGGTTACTTCTGAGGCTTGTCAGAGGCAGGTTACTGCTGAGGTTTGTCAGAGGCAGGTTGCTGCTAAGGTTTGTCAGAGGCAGGTTACTACTGAGGTTTGACCGAGGCAGGTTAGTGCTGAGGCTTGTCAGAGGCAGGTTACTGCTGAGGTTTGTCAGAGGCAGGTTACTGCTGAGGTTTGTCAGAGGCAGATTACTGCTGAGGTTTGCCAGAGGCAGGTTACTGCTGAGGTTTGCCAGAGGCAGGTTACTGCTGAGGTTTGTCTGAGGCAGATTACTGCTGAGGTTTGCCAGAGGCAGGTTACTGTGGAGGTTTGCCAGAGGCAGGTTACTGCTGAGGTTTGTCTGAGGCAGATTACTGCTGAGGTTTGCCAGAGGCAGGTTACTGCTTAGGTTTGTGAGAGGCAGATTACTACTGAGGCTTGTTAGAGGCAGGTTACTGCTGAGGCTTGTCAGAGGCAGGTTACGTCTGAGGCTTGTCAGAGGCAGGTTACTTCTGAGGCTTGTCAGAGGCAGGTTACTTCTGAGGCTTGTCAGAGGCAGGTTACTTCCGAGGCTTGTCAGAAGCAGGTTACTGCTGAGGTTTGTCGGAGGCAGGTTACTGCTGAGGCTTGTCAGAGGCAGGTTACTTCTGAGGCTTGTCAGAGGCAGGTTACTGCTGAGGCTTGTCAGAGGCAGGTTACTTCTGAGGCTTGTCAGAGGCAGGTTACTGCTGAGGCTTGTCAGAGGCAGGTTACTTCTGAGGCTTGTCAGAGGCAGGTTACTGCTGAGGCTTGTCAGAGGCAGGTTACTGCTGAGGCTTGTCAGATGCAGGTTACTTCTGAGGCTTGTCAGAGGCAGGTTACTTCTGAGGCTTGTCAGAGGCAGGTTACTGCTCAGGTTTGTTAGAGGCAGGTTACTACTGAGGTTTGTTAGAGGAAGGATACTGATGAGGTTTGTCAGAGGCAGGTTACTGCTGAGGTTTGCCAGAAGCAGGTTACTTCTGAGGCTTGTCACAGGCAGGTTACTGATGAGGTTTGCCAGAGGCAGGTTGCTGCTAAGGTTTGTCAGAGGACGGTTACTTCTGAGGCTTGTCTGAGGCAGGATACTGCTGAGGCTTGCCAGAGGCAGGTTGCTGCTAAGGTTTGTCAGAGGCAGGTTACTGCTAAGGTTTGTTAGAGGATGGTTACTTCTGAGGCTTGTCAGAGGCAGGTTACTGCTGAGGTTTGTCAGAGGCAGGTTACTGCTGAGGTTTGTCAGAGGCAGGTTACAGCTAAGGTTTGTCAGAAGCAGGTTACTGCTAAGGTTTGTCAGAGGCAGGTTGCTGCTAAGGTTTGTCAGAGGCAGGTTACTACTGAGGTTTGACAGAGGCAGGTTTCTGCTGAGGCTTGTCAGAGGCAGGTTACTGCTGAGGTTTGTCAGAGGCAGGTTACTTCTGAGGCTTGTCAGAGGCAGGTTACTGCTGAGGTTTGTCAGAGGCAGGTTGCTGCTAAGGTTTGTCAGAGGCAGGTTACTACTGAGGTTTGACAGAGGCAGGTTACTTCTGAGGCTTGTCAGAGGCAGGTTACTGCTGAGGCTTGTCAGAGGCAGGTTACTGCTGAGGTTTGTCAGAGGCAGGTTACTGCTGAGGTTTGTCTGAGGCAGATTACTGCTGAGGTTTGCCAGAGGCAGGTTACTGCTGAGGTTTGCCAGAGGCAGGTTACTGCTGAGGTTTGCCAGAGGCAGGTTACTGCTGAGGTTTGCCAGAGGCAGATTACTGCTGAGTTTTGCCAGAGGCAGGTTACTGCTTAGGTTTGTCAGAGGCAGATTACTGCTGAGGCTTGTCAGAGGCAGGTTACTGCTGAGGCTTGTCAGAGGCAGGTTACTGCTAAGGTTTGTCAGAGGACGGTTACTTCTGAGGCTTGTCAGAGGCAGGTTACTGCTGAGGTTTGTCAGAGGCAGGTTACTTCTGAGGCTTGTCAGAGGCAGGTTACTACTGAGGTTTGTCAGAGGCAGGTTACTACTCAGGTTTGTCAGAGGCAGGTTACTGCTGAGGTTTGTTAGAGGCAGGTTACTGATTAGGCTTGTCAGAGGCAGGTTACTGCTGAGGTTTGTCAGAGGCAGGTTACTGCTGAGGTTTGTTAGAGGCAGGTTACTACTCAGGTTTGTCAGAGGCAGGTTGCTGCTAAGGTTTGTCAGAGGCAGGTTACTACTGAGGTTTGACAGAGGCAGGTTTCTGTTGAGGCTTGTCAGAGGCAGGTTACTGCTGAGGTTTGTCAGAGGCAGGTTACTTCTGAGGCTTGTCAGAGGCAGGTTACTGCTGAGGTTTGTCAGAGGCAGGTTGCTGCTGAGGTTTGTCAGAGGCAGGTTACTACTGAGGTTTGACAGAGGCAGGTTAGTGCTGAGGCTTGTCAGAGGCAGGTTACTGCTGAGGTTTGTCAGAGGCAGGTTACTGCTGAGGTTTGTCAGAGGCAGATTACTGCTGAGGTTTGCCAGAGGCAGGTTACTGCTGAAGTTTGCCAGAGGCAGGTTACTGCTGAGGTTTGTCTGAGGCAGATTACTGCTGAGGTTTGCCAGAGGCAGGTTACTGCTGAGGTTTGTCTGAGGCAGATTACTGCTGAGGTTTGCCAGAGGCAGGTTACTGTGGAGGTTTGCCAGAGGCAGGTTACTGCTGAGGTTTGTCTGAGGCAGATTACTGCTGAGGTTTGCCAGAGGCAGGTTACTGTGGAGGTTTGCCAGAGGCAGGTTACTGCTTAGGTTTGTGAGAGGCAGATTACTACTGAGGCTTGTTAGAGGCAGGTTACTGCTGAGGCTTGTCAGAGGCAGGTTACGTCTGAGGCTTGTCAGAGGCAGGTTACTTCTGAGGCTTGTCAGAGGCAGGTTACTTCTGAGGCTTGTCAGAGGCAGGTTACTTCCGAGGCTTGTCAGAGGCAGGTTACTGCTGAGGTTTGTCGGAGGCAGGTTACTGCTGAGGCTTGTCAGAGGCAGGTTACTTCTGAGGCTTTTCAGAGGCAGGTTACTGCTGAGGCTTGTCAGAGGCAGGTTACTTCTGAGGCTTGTCAGAGGCAGGTTACTGCTGAGGCTTGTCAGAGGCAGGTTACTTCTGAGGCTTGTCAGAGGCAGGTTACTGCTGAGGCTTGTCAGAGGCAGGTTACTGCTGAGGCTTGTCAGATGCAGGTTACTTCTGAGGCTTGTCAGAGGCAGGTTACTTCTGAGGCTTGTCAGAGGCAGGTTACTGCTCAGGTTTGTTAGAGGCAGGTTACTACTGAGGTTTGTTAGAGGCAGGATACTGATGAGGCTTGTCAGAGGCAGGTTACTGCTGAGGTTTGCCAGAAGCAGGTTACTTCTGAGGCTTGTCACAGGCAGGTTACTGATGAAGTTTGCCAGAGGCAGGTTGCTGCTAAGGTTTGTCAGAGGACGGTTACTTCTGAGGTTTGTCTGAGGCAGGATACTGCTGAGGTTTGCCAGAGGCAGGTTGCTGCTAAGGTTTGTCAGAGGCAGGTTACTGCTAAGGTTTGTTAGAGGATGGTTACTTCTGAGGCTTGTCAGAGGCAGGTTACTGCTGAGGTTTGTCAGAGGCAGGTTACTGCTGAGGTTTGTCAGAGGCAGGTTACTACTGAGGTTTGTCAGAGGCAGGTTACTACTCAGGTTTGTCAGAGGCAGGTTACTGCTGAGGTTTGTTAGAGGCAGGTTACTGATGAGGCTTGTCAGAGGCAAGTTACTGCTGAGGTTTGTTAGAGGCAGGTTACTGCTCAGGTTTGTTAGAGGCAGGTTACTACTCAGGTTTGTCAGAGGCAGGTTAATGCTGAGGTTTGTCAGAGGACGGTTACTTCTGAGGCTTGTCAGAGGCAGGTTACTGCTGAGGTTTGTCAGAGGCAGGTTACTCCTGAGGCTTGTCAGAGGCAGGTTACTACTGAGGTTTGTCAGAGGCAGGTTACTACTCAGGTTTGTCAGAGGCAGGTTACTGCTGAGGTTTGTTAGAGGCAGGTTACTGATTAGGCTTGTCAGAGGCAGGTTACTGCTGAGGTTTGTCAGAGGCAGGTTACTGCTGAGGTTTGTTAGAGGCAGGTTACTACTCAGGTTTGTCAGAGGCAGGTTGCTGCTAAGGTTTGTCAGAGGCAGGTTACTACTGAGGTTTGACAGAGGCAGGTTTCTGCTGAGGCTTGTCAGAGGCAGGTTACTGCTGAGGTTTGTCAGAGGCAGGTTACAGCTAAGGTTTGTCAGAAGCAGGTTACTGCTAAGGTTTGTCAGAGGCAGGTTGCTGCTAAGGTTTGTCAGAGGCAGGTTACTACTGAGGTTTGACAGAGGCAGGTTTCTGCTGAGGCTTGTCAGAGGCAGGTTACTGCTGAGGTTTGTCAGAGGCAGGTTACTTCTGATGCTTGTCAGAGGCAGGTTACTGCTGAGGTTTGTCAGAGGCAGGTTGCTGCTAAGGTTTGTCAGAGGCAGGTTACTACTGAGGTTTGACAGAGGCAGGTTAGTGCTGAGGCTTGTCAGAGGCAGGTTACTGCTGAGGTTTGTCAGAGGCAGGTTACTGCTGAGCTTTGTCAGAGGCAGATTACTGCTGAGGTTTGCCAGAGGCAGGTTACTGCTGAGGTTTGCCAGAGGCAGGTTACTGCTGAGGTTTGTCTGAGGCAGATTACTACTGAGGTTTGACAGAGGCAGGTTTCTGCTGAGGCTTGTCAGAGGCAGGTTACTGCTGAGGTTTGTCAGAGGCAGGTTACTTCTGAGGCTTGTCAGAGGCAGGTTACTGCTGAGGTTTGTCAGAGGCAGGTTGCTGCTAAGGTTTGTCAGAGGCAGGTTACTACTGAGGTTTGACAGAGGCAGGTTAGTGCTGAGGCTTGTCAGAGGCAGGTTACTGCTGAGGCTTGTCAGAGGCAGGTTACTTCTGAGGCTTGTCAGAGGCAGGTTACTGCTGAGGCTTGTCAGAGGCAGGTTACTGCTGAGGCTTGTCAGATGCAGGTTACTTCTGAGGCTTGTCAGAGGCAGGTTACTTCTTAGGCTTGCCAGAGGCAGGTTACTGCTCAGGTTTGTTAGAGGCAGGTTACTACTGAGGTTTGTTAGAGGCAGGTTACTGATTAGGCTTGTCAGAGGCAGGTTACTGCTGAGGTTTGTCAGAGGCAGGTTACTGCTGAGGTTTGTTAGAGGCAGGTTACTACTCAGGTTTGTCAGAGGCAGGTTGCTGCTAAGGTTTGTCAGAGGCAGGTTACTACTGAGGTTTGACAGAGGCAGGTTTCTGCTGAGGCTTGTCAGAGGCAGGTTACTGCTGAGGTTTGTCAGAGGCAGGTTACTTCTGAGGCTTGTCAGAGGCAGGTTACTGCTGAGGTTTGTCAGAGGCAGGTTGCTGCTAAGGTTTGTCAGAGGCAGGTTACTACTGAGGTTTGACAGAGGCAGGTTAGTGCTTAGGCTTGTCAGAGGCAGGTTACTGCTGAGGTTTGTCAGAGGCAGGTTACTGCTGAGGTTTGTCAGAGGCAGATTACTGCTGAGGTTTGCCAGAGGCAGGTTACTGCTGAGGTTTGCCAGAGGCAGGTTACTGCTGAGGTTTGTCTGAGGCAGATTACTGCTGAGGTTTGCCAGAGGCAGGTTACTGCTGAGGTTTGTCTGAGGCAGATTACTGCTGAGGTTTGCCAGAGGCAGGTTACTGCTTAGGTTTGTGAGAGGCAGATTACTACTGAGGCTTGTCAGAGGCAGGTTACTGCTGAGGCTTGTCAGAGGCAGGTTACGTCTGAGGCTTGTCAAAGGCAGGTTACTTCTGAGGCTTGTCAGAGGCAGGTTACTTCTGAGGCTTGTCAGAGGCAGGTTACTTCCGAGGCTTGTCAGAGGCAGGTTACTGCTGAGGTTTGTCGGAGGCAGGTTACTGCTGAGGCTTGTCAGAGGCAGGTTACTTCTGAGGCTTGTCAGAGGCAGGTTACTGCTGAGGCTTGTCAGAGGCAGGTTACTTCTGAGGCTTGTCAGAGGCAGGTTACTTCCGAGGCTTGTCAGAGGCAGGTTACTGCTGAGGTTTGTCGGAGGCAGGTTACTGCTGAGGCTTGTCAGAGGCAGGTTACTTCTGAGGCTTGTCAGAGGCAGGTTACTGCTGAGGCTTGTCAGAGGCAGGTTACTTCTGAGGCTTGTCAGAGGCAGGTTACTGCTGAGGCTTGTCAGAGGCAGGTTACTTCTGAGGCTTGTCAGAGGCAGGTTACTGCTGAGGCTTGTCAGAGGCAGGTTACTGCTGAGGCTTGTCAGATGCAGGTTACTTCTGAGGCTTGTCAGAGGCAGGTTACTTCTGAGGCTTGTCAGAGGCAGGTTACTGCTCAGGTTTGTTAGAGGCAGGTTACTACTGAGGTTTGTTAGAGGCAGGATACTGATGAGGCTTGTCAGAGGCAGGTTACTGCTGAGGTTTGCCAGAAGCAGGTTACTTCTGAGGCTTGTCACAGGCAGGTTACTGATGAGGTTTGCCAGAGGCAGGTTGCTGCTAAGGTTTGTCAGAGGACGGTTACTTCTGAGGCTTGTCTGAGGCAGGATACTGCTGAGGTTTGCCAGAGGCAGGTTGCTGCTAAGGTTTGTCAGAGGCAGGTTACTGCTAAGGTTTGTTAGAGGATGGTTACTTCTGAGGCTTGTCAGAGGCAGGTTACTGCTGAGGTTTGTCAGAGGCAGGTTACTGCTGAGGTTTGTCAGAGGCAGGTTACTACTGAGGTTTGTCAGAGGCAGGTTACTACTCAGGTTTGTCAGAGGCAGGTTACTGCTGAGGTTTGTTAGAGGCAGGTTACTGATGAGGCTTGTCAGAGGCAAGTTACTGCTGAGGTTTGTTAGAGGCAGGTTACTGCTCAGGTTTGTTAGAGGCAGGTTACTACTCAGGTTTGTCAAAGGCAGGTTACTGCTGAGGTTTGTTAGAGGCAGGATACTGATGAGGCTTGTCAGAGGCAGGTTACTGCTGAGGTTTGCCAGAAGCAGGTTACTTCTGAGGCTTGTCACAGGCAGGTTACTGATGAGGGTTGTCAGAGGCAGGTTACTGCTGAGGTTTGTCAGAGGCCGGTTACTACTCAGGTTTGTCAGAGGCAGGTTACTGATGAGGTATTTTAGTGGCAGGTTACTACTGAGGTTTGTCAGACGCAGGTTACTGCTAAGGCTTGACAGAGGCAGGTTGCTGCTAAGGTTTGTCAGAGGCAGGTTACTTCTGAGGTTTGTCTGAGGCAGATTACTACTGAGGTTTGCCAGAGGCAGGTTACTGCTGAGGCTTGTCAGAGGCAGGTTACTGCTGAGGCTTGTCAGAGGCACGTTACTTCTGAGGCTTGTCAGAGCCAGGTTACTACTGAGGTTTGTCAGAGGCAGGTTACTACTCAGGTTTGTCAGAGGCAGGTTACTGCTGAGGTTTGTTAGAGGCACGTTACTTCTGAGGCTTGTCAGGTGAGGCTTGTCAGAGGCAGGTTACTGCTGAGGTTTGTCATAGGCCGGTTACTACTCAGGTTTATCAGAGGCAGGTTACTGATGAGATATGTTAGAGGCAGGTTACTACTGAGGTTTGTCAGACGCAGGTTACTGCTAAGCCTTGTCAGAGGCAGGTTACTGCTGAAGCTTGTCAGAGGCAGGTTACTTCTGAGGTTTGTCAGAGGCAGGTTACTTCTGAGGCTTGTCAGAGGCAGGTTACTTCTGAGGCTTGTCAGAGGCAATTCACTGCTGAGGTTTGTCAGAGGCAGATTACTACTGAGGCTTGTCAGAGGCAGGTTACTGCTGAGGCTTGTCAGAGGCAGGTTACTTCTGAGGCTTGTCAGAGGCAGGTTACTGCTGAGGTTTGTCAGAGGCAGGTTGCAGCTAAGGTTTGTCAGATGATGGTTACTTCTGAGGCTTTTCAGAGGCAGGTTACTTCTGTGGTTTGTCAGAGGCAAGTTGCTGCTAAGGTTTGTCAGAGGCAGGTTACTGCTAAGGTTTGTCAGAGGACGGTTAATTCTGAGGCTTGTCAAAGGCAGGTTACTTCTGAGGCTTGTCAGAGGCAGGTTACTGCTGAGGTTTGTCAGAGGCCGGTTACTGCTGAGGTTTGTCAGAGGCAGGTTACTTCTGAGGCTTGTCAGAGGCAGGTTACTGCTGAGGTTTGTCAAAGGCAGGTTACTGCTGAGGCTTGTCAGAGGCAGGTTACTTCTGAGGCTTGTCAGAGGCAGGTTAATACTGAGGTTTGTCAGAGGCAGGTTACTACTCAGGTTTGTCAGACGCAAGTTACTTATGAGGTTTGTTATAGGCAGGTTACTGATGAGGCTTGTCAGAGGCAGGTTACTGCTGAGGTTTGCCAGAAGCAAGTTACTTCTGAGGCTTGTCACAGGCAGGTTACTGATGAGGTTTGTCAGAGGCAGGTTACTACTGAGGTTTGTCAGAGGCAGGTTACTACTCAGGTTTATCAGAGGCAGGTTACTGATGAGGTTTGTTAGAGGCAGGTTACTGATGAGGCTTGTCAGAGGCAGGTTACTACTGAGGTTTGTCAGATGCATGTTACTGATGAAGTTTGTTAGAGGTAGGTTACTGATGAGGTTTTTTAGAGGCAGGTTATTGACGAGGCTTGTTAGAGGCAGGTTACTGATGAGTAAATAAAAAGAGAGAAGCGCTCAACCTGGGAACGAACAAAAGCATAATAGCTTGTTCTATGGCTAGTTGCCATCCAAGAAGCAGCCTCTTTTTGCTCAACATATGCCTTTCAAAGAGAAGAACTTTCCTGAAGCATATCAGTCTGATCTTGACTTAAAGGGACAGTCAAGTCCAAAAAAAACTTTCATGTTTCAAGTAGGGCATGTAATTTTTTTTTTATTTTTTTATTTATATTTCAACAGTGTATACAATTAGAAATAAGCAGAATACATTTTTTCTGATCACCTCGCAGGGTGTAAAGAAAAAAAAAAAGAAAAAATAAGAAGAAAAAATCTCTACAGTCGTGGCAAATTAATTTTGTTCTATATCTGAGAACTAAATCCCACGAGGCAATACTTTCATAGTTAAGATATACAATAAGGAACTTGAACAGTTGAAATTCAATATATATTTACATCCTATCCTCCTTAATTGATCCTTCACTGTTGAGCTTTTTAACTAAACTAAAATAACACACACACATTAACCCCTAGTGAAAAAAAAAAAAAAAAAAAAAGGAAATTCCAATCTCTATATTCCAACATATAGAAAACCAATTTTTGATACAACCTTGCTCCTAGAGGAGCTGTGAGTATGACCCAAAAAAGGGTAATATTTCTAAGCTAGCCTAGGTCTGACATGTGTATAATGTTAAAATTTAGTCTTGGCAGCTAGGGCATGTAATTTTAAACAACTTTCCAATTTACTTTTAGCACCAATTTTGCTTTGTTCTTTTGGTATTCTTAGTTGAAAGCTAGACCTAGGAAGGCTCATATGATAATTTCTAAGCCATTGAAGGCCGCCTCTAATCACATGCTTTTGTATTTGCTTTTCACAGCAGGGGAAAGCTAGTTCAGGTAAACCCTATAGATAACATTGTGAGCATTCCCGTGGATTGTGGCAGACACTGCACTAATTGGCTAAAATGAAAGTCAATGGATAATAAATAAAATATCATGTGATCAGGGGGCTGTCAGAAGATGCTTAGATACAAGTTAATCACAGAGGTAAAAAGTGTATTATTATAACGGTGTTGGTTATGCAAAACTGGGGAATGGGTAATAATGGGATTATCTATCTTTTAAAACAACAACAATTCTGGTGTTGACTGTCCCTTTAACAGTACAGTACAGTCCCAAAATACCAGGCAATCCCACTCTGAACGAGTGAAACAGCAAATCCGCAGATGTACGTTTTGACCTATTGTGGGCCTCGTCAGTGAGGTGCAGCCATATCCCTCTAGGCACACTGAGCAACGGGTCCACGACTGGATTCCCGCATCACACTTAGGGAGACTTCCCTAAGTGTCATAATTTGCATAAATGAAAAGAGAGAAGCGCTCAACCTGGGAATGAACAAAAGCATAATAGCTTGTTCTATGGCTAGTTACCACCCAAGAAGCAGCCTCTTTTTGCTCAACATATGCCTTTCACATAGAAGAACTTTCCTGAAGCATATCAGTCTGATCCTGACTTAACAGTACAGTCCAGCCCCGGAATACCAGGCAATCCCTCTCTGAACGAGAGAAACAGCAAAACCCCAGACGTACGTTTCGGCCTATTGTGGGCCTTGTCAGTGAGGTGCAGCCATATCCCTCTAGACACACTGAGCAACGGTTCCACATCTGGATTCCTGCATCACACTTAGGGAGACTCTCGTTCAGAGGGGGATTGCCTGGTATTTTGGGGCTGGACTGTACTGTGAAGTCAGGATCAGACATATGCTTCAGGAAAGTTCTTCTATGTGTAAGGCACATGTTGAGCAAAAAGAGGCTGCTTCTTGGGTGGTGACTAGCCATAGAACAAGCTGTTATGCTATTGTTTGTTCCCAGGTTGAGCGCTTCTTTCTTTTTATTTAGGTTACTACTGAGGTTTGCCAGAAGTAGGTTACTACTGAGGCTTGTCAGAGGCATGTTACTGCTGAGGCTTGTCAGAGGCAGGTTACTGCTGAGGCTTGTCAGAGGCAGGTTACTGCTGAGGCTTGTCAGAGGCAGGTTACTGCTGAGGCTTGTAAGAGGCAGGTTACTGTTGAGGTTTGTCAGAGGCAGGTTACTGCTCAGGTTTGACAGAGGCAGGTTACTGCTGGGGTTTGTCAGAGGCAGGTTACTTCTGAGGCTTGTCAGAGGCAGGTTACTGCTGAGGCTTGTCAGAGGCAGGTTACTTCTGAGGCTTGTCAGAGGTAGGTTACTTCTGAGACTTATCAGAGGCAGGTTACTTCTGAGTCAGGTTACTGCTGAGGTTTGCCAGAGGAAGGTTACTGCTGAGGTTTGCCAGAGGCAGGTTACTGCTGAGGCTTTTCAGAGGCAGGTTACTGCTGAGGCTTGTCAGAGGCAGGTTACTGCTTAGGCTTGTCAGAGGCAGGTTACTGCTAAGGCTTGTCAGAGGCAGGTTACTGCTGAGGTTTGTCAGAGGCAGGTTACTGCTGAGGCTTTTCATAGGCAGGTTACTGCTTAGGCTTGTCAGAGGCAGGTTACTGCTTAGGCTTGTCAGAGGCAGGTTACTGCTAAGGTTTGTAAGAGGCAGGTTACTGCTGATGTTTGACAGAGGCAGGTTACTGCTGAGGCTTTTCAGAGGCAGGTTACTGCTTAGGCTTGTCAGAGGCAGGTTACTGCTAAGGCTTGTCAGAGGCAGGTTACTGCTTAGGCTTGTCAGAGGCAGGTTACTGCTAAGGCTTGTCAGAGGCAGGTTACTGCTGAGGTTTGTCAGAGGCAGGTTACTGCTGAGGTTTGCCAGAGGCAGGTTACTTTCGAGGTTTGTCAGAGGCAGGTTACTGGAGAAGCTTTTTAGAGGCAGGTTACTGGATAAGCTTTTTAGAGGCAGGTTACTGCTGAGGTTTGTCAGAGGCAGGTTACTGCTGAGGGTTGTCAGAGGCAGGTTACTGCTGAGGTTTGTCAGAGGCAGATTACTGCTAAAGCTTGTCAGATGCATGTTATTACTGAGGCTTGTCAGAGGCAGGTTACTGTTGAAGCTTGTTAGAGGCAGGTTACTGCTGAGGCTTGTCAGAGGCAGGTTACTGCTGAGGCTTGTCAGATGCATGTTATTGCTGAGGCTTGTCAGAGGCAGGTTACTGTTGAAGCTTGTTAGAGGCAGGTTACTTCTGAGGCTTATCAGAGGCAGGTTACTGCTGAGACTTGTCAGAGGCAGGTTACTGCTGAGGTTTGTCAGAGGCAGGTTACTGCTGAGGTTTGTCAGAGGCAGGTTACTGCTCAGGTTTGACAGAGGCAGGTTACTGCTGGAGTTCTTCTATGTGCAAGGCACATGTTGAGCAAAAAGAGGCTGCATCTTGGGTGGTGACTAGCCATAGAACAAGCTATTATGCTATTGTTTGTTCCCAGGTTGAGCGCTTATTTCTTTTTATTTAGGTTACTACTGAGGTTTGCCAGAAGTAGGTTACTACTGAGGCTTGTCAGAGGCATGTTACTGCTGAGGCTTGTCAGAGGCAGGTTACTGCTGAGGCTTGTCAGAGGCAGGTTACTGCTGAGGCTTGTCAGAGGCAGGTTACTTCTGAGGCTTGTCAGAGGCAGGTTACTGCTGAGGCTTGTCAGAGGCAGGTTACTGCTCAGGTTTGACAGAGGCAGGTTACTGCTGGGTTTTGTCAGAGGCAGGTTACTTCTGAGGCTTGTCAGAGGCAGGTTACTGCTTAGGCTTGTCGGAGGCAGGTTACTGCTGAGGCTTGTCAGAGGCAGGTTACTTCTGAGGCTTTTCAGAGGTAGGTTACTTCTGAGACTTATCAGAGGCAGGTTACTTCTGAGTCAGGTTACTGCTGAGGTTTGCCAGAGGAAGGTTACTGCTGAGGTTTGCCAGAGGCAGGTTACTGCTGAGGCTTTTCAGAGGCAGGTTACTGCTTTGGCTTGTCAGAGGCAGGTTACTGCTTAGGCTTGTCAGAGGCAGGTTACTGCTAAGGCTTGTCAGAGGCAGGTTACTGCTGAGGTTTGTCAGAGGCAGGTTACTGCTGAGGCTTTTCATAGGCAGGTTACTGCTTAGGCTTGTCAGAGGCAGGTTACTGCTTAGGCTTGTCAGAGGCAGGTTACTGCTAAGGTTTGTCAGAGGCAGGTTACTGCTGATGTTTGACAGAGGTAGGTTACTGCTGAGGCTTTTCAGAGGCAGGTTACTGCTTAGGCTTGTCAGAGGCAGGTTACTGCTAAGGCTTGTCAGAGGCAGGTTACTGCTTAGGCTTGTCAGAGGCAGGTTACTGCTAAGGCTTGTCAGAGGCAGGTTACTGCTGAGGTTTGTCAGAGGCAGGTTACTGCTGAGGTTTGCCAGAGGCAGGTTACTTTCGAGGTTTGTCAGAGGCAGGTTACATCTGAGGCTTGTCAGAGACAGGTTACTGCTAAGGTTTGTCAGAGGCAGGTTACAGCTAAGGTTTGTCAGAAGCAGGTTACTGCAAAGGTTTGTCAGAGGCAGGTTACTGCTGAGGTTTGTCAGAGGCAGGTTACAGCTAAGGTTTGTCAGAGGCAGGTTACAGCTAAGGTTTGTCAGAAGCAGGTTACTGCTAAGGTTTGTCAGAGGCAGGTTACTGCTGAGGTTTGTCAGAGGCAGGTTACTGCTGAGGTTTGTCAGAGGCAGGTTACTGCTGAGGTTTGTCAGAGGCAGGTTACTTCTGAGGCTTGTCAGAGGCAGGTTACTTCTGAGGCTTGTCAGAGGCAGGTTACTGCTGAGGTTTGTCAGAGGCAGGTTGCTGCTAAGGTTTGTCAGAGGCAGGTTACTACTGAGGTTTGACAGAGGCAGGTTACTTCTGAGGCTTGTCAGAGGCAGGATACTGCTGAGGCTTGTCAGAGGCAGGTTACTGCTGAGGTTTGTCAGAGGCAGGTTACTGCTGAGGTTTGTCTGAGGCAGATTACTGCTGAGGTTTGCCAGAGGCAGGTTACTGCTGAGGTTTGCCAGAGGCAGGTTACTGCTGAGGTTTGCCAGAGGCAGGTTACTGCTGAGGTTTGCCAGAGGCAGATTACTGCTGAGGTTTGCCAGAGGCAGGTTACTGCTTAGGTTTGTCAGAGGCAGATTACTGCTGAGGCTTGTCAGAGGCAGGTTACTGCTGAGGCTTGTCAGAGGCAGGTTACTGCTAAGGTTTGTCAGAGGACGGTTACTTCTGAGGCTTGTCAGAGGCAGGTTACTGCTGAGGTTTGTCAGAGGCAGGTTACTTCTGAGGCTTGTCAGAGGCAGGTTACTACTGAGGTTTGTCAGAGGCAGGTTACTACTCAGGTTTGTCAGAGGCAGGTTACTGCTGAGGTTTGTTAGAGGCAGGTTACTGATGAGGCTTGTCAGAGGCAGGTTACTGCTGAGGTTTGTCAGAGGCAGGTTACTGCTGAGGTTTGTTAGAGGCAGGTTACTACTCAGGTTTGTCAGAGGCAGGTTACTGCTGAGGTTTGTCAGAGGCAGGTTACTACTGAGGTTTGACAGAGGCAGGTTTCTGCTGAGGCTTGTCAGAGGCAGGTTACTGCTGAGGTTTGTCAGAGGCAGGTTACTTCTGAGGCTTGTCAGAGGCACGTTACTGCTGAGGTTTGTCAGAGGCAGGTTGCTGCTAAGGTTTGTCAGAGGCAGGTTACTACTGAGGTTTGACCGAGGCAGGTTAGTGCTGAGGCTTGTCAGAGGCAGGTTACTGCTGAGGTTTGTCAGAGGCAGGTTACTGCTGAGGTTTGTCAGAGGCAGATTACTGCTGAGGTTTGCCAGAGGCAGGTTACTGCTGAGGTTTGCCAGAGGCAGGTTACTGCTGAGGTTTGTCTGAGGCAGATTACTGCTGAGGTTTGCCAGAGGCAGGTTACTGTGGAGGTTTGCCAGAGGCAGGTTACTGCTGAGGTTTGTCTGAGGCAGATTACTGCTGAGGTTTGCCAGAGGCAGGTTACTGCTTAGGTTTGTGAGAGGCAGATTACTACTGAGGCTTGTTAGAGGCAGGTTACTGCTGAGGCTTGTCAGAGGCAGGTTGCGTCTGAGGCTTGTCAGAGGCAGGTTACTTCTGAGGCTTGTCAGAGGCAGGTTACTTCTGAGGCTTGTCAGAGGCAGGTTACTTCTGAGGCTTGTCAGAGGCAGGTTACTGCTGAGGTTTGTCAGAGGCAGGTTACTGCTGAGGCTTGTCAGAGGCAGGTTACTTCTGAGGCTTGTCAGAGGCAGGTTACTGCTGAGGCTTGTCAGAGGCAGGTTACTTCTGAGGCTTGTCAGAGGCAGGTTACTGCTGAGGCTTGTCAGAGGCAGGTTACTTCTGAGGCTTGTCAGAGGCAGGTTACTGCTGAGGCTTGTCAGAGGCAGGTTACTGCTGAGGCTTGTCAGATGCAGGTTACTTCTGAGGCTTGTCAGAGGCAGGTTACTTCTGAGGCTTGTCAGAGGCAGGTTACTGCTCAGGTTTGTTAGCGGCAGGTTACTACTGAGGTTTGTTAGAGGCAGGATACTGATGAGGTTTGTCAGAGGCAGGTTACTGCTGAGGTTTGCCAGAAGCAGGTTACTTCTGAGGCTTGTCACAGGCAGGTTACTTCTGAGGCTTGTCAGAGGCAGGTTACTTCTGAGGCTTGTCAGAGGCAGGTTACTGCTCAGGTTTGTTAGAGGCAGGTTACTACTGAGGTTTGTTAGAGGCAGGATACTGATGAGGTTTGCCAGAGGCAGGTTGCTGCTAAGGTTTGTCAGAGGACGGTTACTTCTGAGGCTTGTCTGAGGCAGGATACTGCTGAGGTTTGCCAGAGGCAGGTTGCTGCTAAGGTTTGTCAGAGGCAGGTTACTGCTAAGGTTTGTTAGAGGATGGTTACTTCTGAGGCTTGTCAGAGGCAGGTTACTGCTGAGGTTTGTCAGAGGCAGGTTACTGCTGAGGTTTGTCAGAGGCAGGTTACAGCTAAGGTTTGTCAGAAGCAGGTTACTGCTAAGGTTTGTCAGAGGCAGGTTGCTGCTAAGGTTTGTCAGAGGCAGGTTACTACTGAGGTTTTGACAGAGGCAGTTTTCTGCTGAGGCTTGTCAGAGGCAGGTTACTGCTGAGGTTTGTCAGAGGCAGGTTACTACTGAGGTTTGACAGAGGCAGGTTACTGCTGAGGCTTGTCAGAGGCAGGTTACTGCTGAGGTTTGTCAGAGGCAGGTTACTACTGAGGTTTGACAGAGGCAGGTTACTTCTGAGGCTTGTCAGAGGCAGGTTACTGCTGAGGCTTGTCAGAGGCAGGTTACTGCTGAGGTTTGTCAGAGGCAGGTTACTGCTGAGGTTTGTCAGAGGCAGGTTACTGCTGAGGTTTGACAGAGGCAGGTTACTGCTGAGGTTTGCCAGAGGCAGGTTACTGCTGAGGTTTGCCAGAGGCAGGTTACTGCTGAGGTTTGACAGAGGCAGATTACTGCTGAGTTTTGCCAGAGGCAGGTTACTGCTTAGGTTTGTCAGAGGCAGATTACTGCTGAGGCTTGTCAGAGGCAGGTTACTGCTGAGGCTTGTCAGAGGCAGGTTACTGCTAAGGTTTGTCAGAGGACGGTTACTTCTGAGGCTTGTCAGAGGCAGGTTACTGCTGAGGTTTGTCAGAGGCAGGTTACTTCTGAGGCTTGTCAGAGGCAGGTTACTGCTCAGGTTTGTTAGCGGCAGGTTACTACTGAGGTTTGTTAGAGGCAGGATACTGATGAGGTTTGTCAGAGGCAGGTTACTGCTGAGGTTTGCCAGAAGCAGGTTACTTCTGAGGCTTGTCACAGGCAGGTTACTTCTGAGGCTTGTCAGAGGCAGGTTACTTCTGAGGCTTGTCAGAGGCAGGTTACTGCTCAGGTTTGTTAGAGGCAGGTTACTACTGAGGTTTGTTAGAGGCAGGATACTGATGAGGTTTGCCAGAGGCAGGTTGCTGCTAAGGTTTGTCAGAGGACGGTTACTTCTGAGGCTTGTCTGAGGCAGGATACTGCTGAGGTTTGCCAGAGGCAGGTTGCTGCTAAGGTTTGTCAGAGGCAGGTTACTGCTAAGGTTTGTTAGAGGATGGTTACTTCTGAGGCTTGTCAGAGGCAGGTTACTGCTGAGGTTTGTCAGAGGCAGGTTACTGCTGAGGTTTGTCAGAGGCAGGTTACAGCTAAGGTTTGTCAGAAGCAGGTTACTGCTAAGGTTTGTCAGAGGCAGGTTGCTGCTAAGGTTTGTCAGAGGCAGGTTACTACTGAGGTTTTGACAGAGGCAGTTTTCTGCTGAGGCTTGTCAGAGGCAGGTTACTGCTGAGGTTTGTCAGAGGCAGGTTACTTCTGAGGCTTGTCAGAGGCAGGTTACTGCTGAGGTTTGTCAGAGGCAGGTTACTGCTAAGGTTTGTCAGAGGCAGGTTACTGCTGAGGTTTGACAGAGGCAGGTTACTTCTGAGGCTTGTCAGAGGCAGGTTACTGCTGAGGCTTGTCAGAGGCAGGTTACTGCTGAGGTTTGTCAGAGGCAGGTTACTGCTGAGGTTTGTCTGAGGCAGATTACTGCTGAGGTTTGCCAGAGGCAGGTTACTGCTGAGGTTTGCCAGAGGCAGGTTACTGCTGAGGTTTGCCAGAGGCAGGTTACTGCTGAGGTTTGACAGAGGCAGATTACTGCTGAGTTTTGCCAGAGGCAGGTTACTGCTTAGGTTTGTCAGAGGCAGATTACTGCTGAGGCTTGTCAGAGGCAGGTTACTGCTGAGGCTTGTCAGAGGCAGGTTACTGCTAAGGTTTGTCAGAGGACGGTTACTTCTGAGGCTTGTCAGAGGCAGGTTACTACTGAGGTTTGTCAGAGGCAGGTTACTTCTGAGGCTTGTCAGAGGCAGGTTACTACTGAGGTTTGTCAGAGGCAGGTTACTACTCAGGTTTGTCAGAGGCAGGTTACTGCTGAGGTTTGTTAGAGGCAGGTTACTGATTAGGCTTGTCAGAGGCAGGTTACTGCTGAGGTTTGTCAGAGGCAGGTTACTGCTGAGGTTTGTTAGAGGCAGGTTACTACTCAGGTTTGTCAGAGGCAGGTTGCTGCTAAGGTTTGTCAGAGGCAGGTTACTTCTGAGGCTTGTCAGAGGCAGGTTACTGCTGAGGTTTGTCAGAGGCAGGTTGCTGCTAAGGTTTGTCAGAGGCAGGTTACTACTGAGGTTTGACAGAGGCAGGTTAGTGCTGAGGCTTGTCAGAGGCAGGTTACTGCTGAGGTTTGTCAGAGGCAGGTTACTGCTGAGGTTTGTCAGAGGCAGATTACTGCTGAGGTTTGCCAGAGGCAGGTTACTGCTGAGGTTTGCCAGAGGCAGGTTACTGCTGAGGTTTGTCTGAGGCAGATTACTGCTGAGGTTTGCCAGAGGCAGGTTACTGCTGAGGTTTGTCTGAGGCAGATTACTGCTGAGGTTTGCCAGAGGCAGGTTACTGTGGAGGTTTGCCAGAGGCAGGTTACTGCTGAGGTTTGTCTGAGGCAGATTACTGCTGAGGTTTGCCAGAGGCAGGTTACTGTGGAGGTTTGCCAGAGGCAGGTTACTGCTTAGGTTTGTGAGAGGCAGATTACTACTGAGGCTTGTTAGAGGCAGGTTACTGCTGAGGCTTGTCAGAGGCAGGTTACGTCTGAGGCTTGTCAGAGGCAGGTTACTTCTGAGGCTTGTCAGAGGCAGGTTACTTCTGAGGCTTGTCAGAGGCAGGTTACTTCTGAGGCTTGTCAGAGGCAGGTTACTGCTGAGGTTTGTCGGAGGCAGGTTACTGCTGAGGCTTGTCAGAGGCAGGTTACTTCTGAGGCTTGTCAGAGGCAGGTTACTGCTGAGGCTTGTCAGAGGCAGGTTACTTCTGAGGCTTGTCAGAGGCAGGTTACTGCTGAGGCTTGTCAGAGGCAGGTTACTTCTGAGGCTTGTCAGAGGCAGGTTACTGCTGAGGCTTGTCAGAGGCAGGTTACTGCTGAGGCTTGTCAGATGCAGGTTACTTCTGAGGCTTGTCAGAGGCAGGTTACTTCTGAGGCTTGTCAGAGGCAGGTTACTGCTCAGGTTTGTTAGAAGCAGGTTACTACTGAGGTTTGTTAGAGGCAGGATACTGATGAGGCTTGTCAGAGGCAGGTTACTGCTGAGGTTTGCCAGAAGCAGGTTACTTCTGAGGCTTGTCACAGGCAGGTTACTGATGAGGTTTGCCAGAGGCAGGTTGCTGCTAAGGTTTGTCAGAGGACGGTTACTTCTGAGGCTTGTCTGAGGCAGGATACTGCTGAGGTTTGCCAGAGGCAGGTTGCTGCTAAGGTTTGTCAGAGGCAGGTTACTGCTAAGGTTTGTTAGAGGATGGTTACTTCTGAGGCTTGTCAGAGGCAGGTTACTGCTGAGGTTTGTCAGAGGCAGGTTACTGCTGAGGTTTGTCAGAGGAAGGTTACTACTGAGGTTTGTCAGAGGCAGGTTACTACTCAGGTTTGTCAGAGGCAGGTTACTGCTGAGGTTTGTTAGAGGCGGGTTACTGATGAGGCTTGTCAGAGGCAAGTTACTGCTGAGGTTTGTTAGAGGCAGGTTACTGCTCAGGTTTGTTAGAGGCAGGTTACTACTCAGGTTTGTCAGAGGCAGGTTACTGCTGAGGTTTGTCAGAGGACGGTTACTTCTGAGGCTTGTCAGAGGCAGGTTACTGCTGAGGTTTGTCAGAGGCAGGTTACTCCTGAGGCTTGTCAGAGGCAGGTTACTACTGAGGTTTGTCAGAGGCAGGTTACTACTCAGGTTTGTCAGAGGCAGGTTACTGCTGAGGTTTGTTAGAGGCAGGTTACTGATTAGGCTTGTCAGAGGCAGGTTACTGCTGAGGTTTGTCAGAGGCAGGTTACTGCTGAGGTTTGTTAGAGGCAGGTTACTACTCAGGTTTGTCAGAGGCAGGTTGCTGCTAAGGTTTGTCAGAGGCAGGTTACTACTGAGGTTTGACAGAGGCAGGTTTCTGCTGAGGCTTGTCAGAGGCAGGTTACTGCTGAGGTTTGTCAGAGGCAGGTTACAGCTAAGGTTTGTCAGAAGCAGGTTACTGCTAAGGTTTGTCAGAGGCAGGTTGCTGCTAAGGTTTGTCAGAGGCAGGTTACTACTGAGGTTTGACAGAGGCAGGTTTCTGCTGAGGCTTGTCAGAGGCAGGTTACTGCTGAGGTTTGTCAGAGGCAGGTTACTTCTGATGCTTGTCAGAGGCAGGTTACTGCTGAGGTTTGTCAGAGGCAGGTTGCTGCTAAGGTTTGTCAGAGGCAGGTTACTACTGAGGTTTGACAGAGGCAGGTTAGTGCTGAGGCTTGTCAGAGGCAGGTTACTGCTGAGGTTTGTCAGAGGCAGGTTACTGCTGAGCTTTGTCAGAGGCAGATTACTGCTGAGGTTTGCCAGAGGCAGGTTACTGCTGAGGTTTGCCAGAGGCAGGTTACTGCTGAGGTTTGTCTGAGGCAGATTACTACTGAGGTTTGACAGAGGCAGGTTACTGCTGAGGTTTGTCAGAGGCAGGTTACTTCTGAGGCTTGTCAGAGGCAGGTTACTGCTGAGGTTTGTCAGAGGCAGGTTGCTGCTAAGGTTTGTCAGAGGCAGGTTACTACTGAGGTTTGACAGAGGCAGGTTAGTGCTGAGGCTTGTCAGAGGCAGGTTACTGCTGAGGCTTGTCAGAGGCAGGTTACTTCTGAGGCTTGTCAGATGCAGGTTACTGCTGAGGCTTGTCAGAGGCAGGTTACTGCTGAGGCTTGTCAGATGCAGGTTACTTCTGAGGCTTGTCAGAGGCAGGTTACTTCTGAGGCTTGCCAGAGGCAGGTTACTGCTCAGGTTTGTTAGAGGCAGGTTACTACTGAGGTTTGTTAGAGGCAGGTTACTGCTGAGGCTTGTCAGAGGCAGGTTACTGCTGAGGTTTGTCAGAGGCAGGTTACTGCTGAGGTTTGTCAGAGGCAGGTTACTACTCAGGTTTGTCAGAGGCAGGTTGCTGCTAAGGTTTGTCAGAGGCAGGTTACTACTGAGGTTTGACAGAGGCAGGTTTCTGCTGAGGCTTGTCAGAGGCAGGTTACTGCTGAGGTTTGTCAGAGGCAGGTTACTTCTGAGGCTTGTCAGAGGCAGGTTACTGCTGAGGTTTGTCAGAGGCAGGTTGCTGCTAAGGTTTGTCAGAGGCAGGTTACTACTGAGGTTTGACAGAGGCAGGTTAGTGCTTAGGCTTGTCAGAGGCAGGTTACTGCTGAGGTTTGTCAGAGGCAGGTTACTGCTGAGGTTTGTCAGAGGCAGATTACTGCTGAGGTTTGCCAGAGGCAGGTTACTGCTGAGGTTTGCCAGAGGCAGGTTACTGCTGAGGTTTGTCTGCAGCAGATTACTGCTGAGGTTTGCCAGAGGCAGGTTACTGTGGAGGTTTGCCAGAGGCAGGTTACTGCTGAGGTTTGTCTGAGGCAGATTACTGCTGAGGTTTGCCAGAGGCAGGTTACTGCTTAGGTTTGTGAGAGGCAGATTACTACTGAGGCTTGTCAGAGGCAGGTTACTGCTGAGGCTTGTCAGAGGCAGGTTACGTCTGAGGCTTGTCAAAGGCAGGGTACTTCTGAGGCTTGTCAGAGGCAGGTTACTTCTGAGGCTTGTCAGAGGCAGGTTACTTCCGAGGCTTGTCAGAGGCAGGTTACTGCTGAGGTTTGTCGGAGGCAGGTTACTGCTGAGGCTTGTCAGAGGCAGGTTACTTCTGAGGCTTGTCAGAGGCAGGTTACGTCTGAGGCTTGTCAGAGGCAGGTTACTTCTGAGGCTTGTCAGAGGCAGGTTACTGCTGAGGTTTGCCAGAGGCAGGTTACTTCTGAGGTTTGTCAGAGGCAGGTTACTGCTGAGGCTTGTCAGAGGCAGGTTACTGCTGAGGCTTGTCAGAGGCAGGTTACTTCTGAGGCTTGTCAGAGGCAGGTTACTTCTGAGGCTTGTCAGAGGCAGGTTACTGCTCAGGTTTGTTAGAGGCAGGTTACTACTGAGGTTTGTTAGAGGCAGGATACTGATGAGGCTTGTCAGAGGCAGGTTACTGCTGAGGTTTGCCAGAAGCAGGTTACTTCTGAGGCTTGTCACAGGCAGGTTACTGATGAGGTTTGCCAGAGGCAGGTTGCTGCTAAGGTTTGTCAGAGGACGGTTACTTCTGAGGCTTGTCTGAGGCAGGATACTGCTGAGGTTTGCCAGAGGCAGGTTACTACTCAGGTTTGTCAGAGGCAGGTTACTGCTGAGGTTTGTCAGAGGACGGTTACTTCTGAGGCTTGTCAGAGGCAGGTTACTGCTGAGGTTTGTCAGAGGCAGGTTACTTCTGAGGCTTGTCAGAGGCAGGTTACTACTGAGGTTTGTCAGAGGCAGGTTACTACTCAGGTTTGTCAGAGGCAGGTTACTGCTGAGGTTTGTTAGAGGCAGGTTACTGATTAGGCTTGTCAGAGGCAGGTTACTGCTGAGGTTTGTCAGAGGCAGGTTACTGCTGAGGTTTGTTAGAGGCAGGTTACTACTCAGGTTTGTCAGAGGCAGGTTGCTGCTAAGGTTTGTCAGAGGCAGGTTACTACTGAGGTTTGACAGAGGCAGGTTTCTGCTGAGGCTTGTCAGAGGCAGGTTACTGCTGAGGTTTGTCAGAGGCAGGTTACAGCTAAGGTTTGTCAGAAGCAGGTTACTGCTAAGGTTTGTCAGAGGCAGGTTGCTGCTAAGGTTTGTCAGAGGCAGGTTACTACTGAGGTTTGACAGAGGCAGGTTTCTGCTGAGGCTTGTCAGAGGCAGGTTACTGCTGAGGTTTGTCAGAGGCAGGTTACTTCTGATGCTTGTCAGAGGCAGGTTACTGCTGAGGTTTGTCAGAGGCAGGTTGCCGCTAAGGTTTGTCAGAGGCAGGTTACTACTGAGGTTTGACAGAGGCAGGTTAGTGCTGAGGCTTGTCAGAGGCAGGTTACTGCTGAGGTTTGTCAGAGGCAGGTTACTGCTGAGCTTTGTCAGAGGCAGATTACTGCTGAGGTTTGCCAGAGGCAGGTTACTGCTGAGGTTTGCCAGAGGCAGGTTACTGCTGAGGTTTGTCTGAGGCAGATTACTACTGAGGTTTGACAGAGGCAGGTTTCTGCTGAGGCTTGTCAGAGGCAAGTTACTGCTGAGGTTTGTCAGAGGCAGGTTACTTCTGAGGCTTGTCAGAGGCAGGTTACTGCTGAGGTTTGTCAGAGGCAGGTTGCTGCTAAGGTTTGTCAGAGGCAGGTTACTACTGAGGTTTGACAGAGGCAGGTTACTGCTGAGGCTTGTCAGAGGCAGGTTACTGCTGAGGCTTGTCAGAGGCAGGTTACTTCTGAGGCTTGTCAGATGCAGGTTACTGCTGAGGCTTGTCAGAGGCAGGTTACTGCTGAGGCTTGTCAGATGCAGGTTACTTCTGAGGCTTGTCAGAGGCAGGTTACTTCTGAGGCTTGCCAGAGGCAGGTTACTGCTCAGGTTTGTTAGAGGCAGGTTACTACTGAGGTTTGTTAGAGGCAGGTTACTGATTAGGCTTGTCAGAGGCAGGTTACTGCTGAGGTTTGTCAGAGGCAGGTTACTGCTGAGGTTTGTTAGAGGCAGGTTACTACTCAGGTTTGTCAGAGGCAGGTTGCTGCTAAGGTTTGTCAGAGGCAGGTTACTACTGAGGTTTGACAGAGGCAGGTTTCTGCTGAGGCTTGTCAGAGGCAGGTTACTGCTGAGGTTTGTCAGAGGCAGGTTACTTCTGATGCTTGTCAGAGGCAGGTTACTGCTGAGGTTTGTCAGAGGCAGGTTGCCGCTAAGGTTTGTCAGAGGCAGGTTACTACTGAGGTTTGACAGAGGCAGGTTAGTGCTGAGGCTTGTCAGAGGCAGGTTACTGCTGAGGTTTGTCAGAGGCAGGTTACTGCTGAGCTTTGTCAGAGGCAGATTACTGCTGAGGTTTGCCAGAGGCAGGTTACTGCTGAGGTTTGCCAGAGGCAGGTTACTGCTGAGGTTTGTCTGAGGCAGATTACTACTGAGGTTTGACAGAGGCAGGTTTCTGCTGAGGCTTGTCAGAGGCAGGTTACTGCTGAGGTTTGTCAGAGGCAGGTTACTTCTGAGGCTTGTCAGAGGCAGGTTACTGCTGAGGTTTGTCAGAGGCAGGTTGCTGCTAAGGTTTGTCAGAGGCAGGTTACTACTGAGGTTTGACAGAGGCAGGTTAGTGCTGAGGCTTGTCAGAGGCAGGTTACTGCTGAGGCTTGTCAGAGGCAGGTTACTTCTGAGGCTTGTCAGATGCAGGTTACTGCTGAGGCTTGTCAGAGGCAGGTTACTGCTGAGGCTTGTCAGATGCAGGTTACTTCTGAGGCTTGTCAGAGGCAGGTTACTTCTGAGGCTTGCAAGAGGCAGGTTACTGCTCAGGTTTGTTAGAGGCAGGTTACTACTGAGGTTTGTTAGAGGCAGGTTACTGATTAGGCTTGTCAGAGGCAGGTTACTACTGAGGTTTGACAGAGGCAGGTTACTTCTGAGGCTTGTCAGAGGCAGGATACTGCTGAGGCTTGTCAGAGGCAGGTTACTGCTGAGGTTTGTCAGAGGCAGGTTACTGCTGAGGTTTGTCTGAGGCAGATTACTGCTGAGGTTTGCCAGAGGCAGGTTACTGCTGAGGTTTGCCAGAGGCAGGTTACTGCTGAGGTTTGCCAGAGGCAGGTTACTGCTGAGGTTTGCCAGAGGCAGATTACTGCTGAGGTTTGCCAGAGGCAGGTTACTGCTTAGGTTTGTCAGAGGCAGGTTACTGCTGAGGCTTGTCAGAGGCAGGTTACTGCTGAGGCTTGTCAGAGGCAGGTTACTGCTAAGGTTTGTCAGAGGACGGTTACTTCTGAGGCTTGTCAGAGGCAGGTTACTGCTGAGGTTTGTCAGAGGCAGGTTACTTCTGAGGCTTGTCAGAGGCAGGTTACTACTGAGGTTTGTCAGAGGCAGGTTACTACTCAGGTTTGTCAGAGGCAGGTTACTGCTGAGGTTTGTTAGAGGCAGGTTACTGATGAGGCTTGTCAGAGGCAGGTTACTGCTGAGGTTTGTCAGAGGCAGGTTACTGCTGAGGTTTGTTAGAGGCAGGTTACTACTCAGGTTTGTCAGAGGCAGGTTACTGCTGAGGTTTGTCAGAGGCAGGTTACTACTGAGGTTTGACAGAGGCAGGTTTCTGCTGAGGCTTGTCAGAGGCAGGTTACTGCTGAGGTTTGTCAGAGGCAGGTTACTTCTGAGGCTTGTCAGAGGCACGTTACTGCTGAGGTTTGTCAGAGGCAGGTTGCTGCTAAGGTTTGTCAGAGGCAGGTTACTACTGAGGTTTGACCGAGGCAGGTTAGTGCTGAGGCTTGTCAGAGGCAGGTTACTGCTGAGGTTTGTCAGAGGCAGGTTACTGCTGAGGTTTGTCAGAGGCAGATTACTGCTGAGGTTTGCCAGAGGCAGGTTACTGCTGAGGTTTGCCAGAGGCAGGTTACTGCTGAGGTTTGTCTGAGGCAGATTACTGCTGAGGTTTGCCAGAGGCAGGTTACTGTGGAGGTTTGCCAGAGGCAGGTTACTGCTGAGGTTTGTCTGAGGCAGATTACTGCTGAGGTTTGCCAGAGGCAGGTTACTGCTTAGGTTTGTGAGAGGCAGATTAC
Source organism: Bombina bombina (assembly GCF_027579735.1). NCBI lineage: Eukaryota > Metazoa > Chordata > Amphibia > Anura > Bombinatoridae > Bombina > Bombina bombina. The sequence continues at coordinate 58,548,485 of NC_069506.1, forward strand.
TACTGAGGCTTGTTAGAGGCAGGTTACTGCTGAGGCTTGTCAGAGGCAGGTTGCGTCTGAGGCTTGTCAGAGGCAGGTTACTTCTGAGGCTTGTCAGAGGCAGGTTACTTCTGAGGCTTGTCAGAGGCAGGTTACTTCCGAGGCTTGTCAGAGGCAGGTTACTGCTGAGGTTTGTCGGAGGCAGGTTACTGCTGAGGCTTGTCAGAGGCAGGTTACTTCTGAGGCTTGTCAGAGGCAGGTTACTGCTGAGGCTTGTCAGAGGCAGGTTACTTCTGAGGCTTGTCAGAGGCAGGTTACTGCTGAGGCTTGTCAGAGGCAGGTTACTTCTGAGGCTTGTCAGAGGCAGGTTACTGCTGAGGCTTGTCAGAGGCAGGTTACTGCTGAGGCTTGTCAGAGGCAGGTTACTTCTGAGGCTTGTCAGAGGCAGGTTACTTCTGAGGCTTGTCAGAGGCAGGTTACTGCTCAGGTTTGTTAGCGGCAGGTTACTACTGAGGTTTGTTAGAGGCAGGATACTGATGAGGTTTGTCAGAGGCAGGTTACTGCTGAGGTTTGCCAGAAGCAGGTTACTTCTGAGGCTTGTCACAGGCAGGTTACTTCTGAGGCTTGTCAGAGGCAGGTTACTTCTGAGGCTTGTCAGAGGCAGGTTACTGCTCAGGTTTGTTAGAGGCAGGTTACTACTGAGGTTTGTTAGAGGCAGGATACTGATGAGGTTTGCCAGAGGCAGGTTGCTGCTAAGGTTTGTCAGAGGACGGTTACTTCTGAGGCTTGTCTGAGGCAGGATACTGCTGAGGTTTGCCAGAGGCAGGTTGCTGCTAAGGTTTGTCAGAGGCAGGTTACTGCTAAGGATTGTTAGAGGCAGGTTACTTCTGAGGCTTGTCAGAGGCAGGTTACTGCTGAGGTTTGTCAGAGGCAGGTTACTGCTGAGGTTTGTCAGAGGCAGGTTACAGCTAAGGTTTGTCAGAAGCAGGTTACTGCTAAGGTTTGTCAGAGGCAGGTTGCTGCTAAGGTTTGTCAGAGGCAGGTTACTACTGAGGTTTTGACAGAGGCAGTTTTCTGCTGAGGCTTGTCAGAGGCAGGTTACTGCTGAGGTTTGTCAGAGGCAGGTTACTTCTGAGGCTTGTCAGAGGCAGGTTACTGCTGAGGTTTGTCAGAGGCAGGTTGCTGCTAAGGTTTGTCAGAGGCAGGTTACTACTGAGGTTTGACAGAGGCAGGTTACTTCTGAGGCTTGTCAGAGGCAGGTTACTGCTGAGGCTTGTCAGAGGCAGGTTACTGCTGAGGTTTGTCAGAGGCAGGTTACTGCTGAGGTTTGTCTGAGGCAGATTACTGCTGAGGTTTGCCAGAGGCAGGTTACTGCTGAGGTTTGCCAGAGGCAGGTTACTGCTGAGGTTTGCCAGAGGCAGGTTACTGCTGAGGTTTGACAGAGGCAGATTACTGCTGAGTTTTGCCAGAGGCAGGTTACTGCTTAGGTTTGTCAGAGGCAGATTACTGCTGAGGCTTGTCAGAGGCAGGTTACTGCTGAGGCTTGTCAGAGGCAGGTTACTGCTAAGGTTTGTCAGAGGACGGTTACTTCTGAGGCTTGTCAGAGGCAGGTTACTGCTGAGGTTTGTCAGAGGCAGGTTACTTCTGAGGCTTGTCAGAGGCAGGTTACTGCTCAGGTTTGTTAGCGGCAGGTTACTACTGAGGTTTGTTAGAGGCAGGATACTGATGAGGTTTGTCAGAGGCAGGTTACTGCTGAGGTTTGCCAGAAGCAGGTTACTTCTGAGGCTTGTCACAGGCAGGTTACTTCTGAGGCTTGTCAGAGGCAGGTTACTTCTGAGGCTTGTCAGAGGCAGGTTACTGCTCAGGTTTGTTAGAGGCAGGTTACTACTGAGGTTTGTTAGAGGCAGGATACTGATGAGGTTTGCCAGAGGCAGGTTGCTGCTAAGGTTTGTCAGAGGACGGTTACTTCTGAGGCTTGTCTGAGGCAGGATACTGCTGAGGTTTGCCAGAGGCAGGTTGCTGCTAAGGTTTGTCAGAGGCAGGTTACTGCTAAGGTTTGTCAGAGGATGGTTACTTCTGAGGCTTGTCAGAGGCAGGTTACTGCTGAGGTTTGTCAGAGGCAGGTTACTGCTGAGGTTTGTCAGAGGCAGGTTACAGCTAAGGTTTGTCAGAAGCAGGTTACTGCTAAGGTTTGTCAGAGGCAGGTTGCTGCTAAGGTTTGTCAGAGGCAGGTTACTACTGAGGTTTTGACAGAGGCAGTTTTCTGCTGAGGCTTGTCAGAGGCAGGTTACTGCTGAGGTTTGTCAGAGGCAGGTTACTTCTGAGGCTTGTCAGAGGCAGGTTACTGCTGAGGTTTGTCAGAGGCAGGTTGCTGCTAAGGTTTGTCAGAGGCAGGTTACTACTGAGGTTTGACAGAGGCAGGTTACTTCTGAGGCTTGTCAGAGGCAGGTTACTGCTGAGGCTTGTCAGAGGCAGGTTACTGCTGAGGTTTGTCAGAGGCAGGTTACTGCTGAGGTTTGTCTGAGGCAGATTACTGCTGAGGTTTGCCAGAGGCAGGTTACTGCTGAGGTTTGCCAGAGGCAGGTTACTGCTGAGGTTTGCCAGAGGCAGGTTACTGCTGAGGTTTGACAGAGGCAGATTACTGCTGAGTTTTGCCAGAGGCAGGTTACTGCTTAGGTTTGTCAGAGGCAGATTACTGCTGAGGCTTGTCAGAGGCAGGTTACTGCTGAGGCTTGTCAGAGGCAGGTTACTGCTAAGGTTTGTCAGAGGACGGTTACTTCTGAGGCTTGTCAGAGGCAGGTTACTGCTGAGGTTTGTCAGAGGCAGGTTACTTCTGAGGCTTGTCAGAGGCAGGTTACTACTGAGGTTTGTCAGAGGCAGGTTACTACTCAGGTTTGTCAGAGGCAGGTTACTGCTGAGGTTTGTTAGAGGCAGGTTACTGATTAGGCTTGTCAGAGGCAGGTTACTGCTGAGGTTTGTCAGAGGCAGGTTACTGCTGAGGTTTGTTAGAGGCAGGTTACTACTCAGGTTTGTCAGAGGCAGGTTGCTGCTAAGGTTTGTCAGAGGCAGGTTACTTCTGAGGCTTGTCAGAGGCAGGTTACTGCTGAGGTTTGTCAGAGGCAGGTTGCTGCTAAGGTTTGTCAGAGGCAGGTTACTACTGAGGTTTGACAGAGGCAGGTTACTGCTGAGGCTTGTCAGAGGCAGGTTACTGCTGAGGTTTGTCAGAGGCAGGTTACTGCTGAGGTTTGTCAGAGGCAGATTACTGCTGAGGTTTGCCAGAGGCAGGTTACTGCTGAGGTTTGCCAGAGGCAGGTTACTGCTGAGGTTTGTCTGAGGCAGATTACTGCTGAGGTTTGCCAGAGGCAGGTTACTGCTGAGGTTTGTCTGAGGCAGATTACTGCTGAGGTTTGCCAGAGGCAGGTTACTGTGGAGGTTTGCCAGAGGCAGGTTACTGCTGAGGTTTGTCTGAGGCAGATTACTGCTGAGGTTTGCCAGAGGCAGGTTACTGTGGAGGTTTGCCAGAGGCAGGTTACTGCTTAGGTTTGTGAGAGGCAGATTACTACTGAGGCTTGTTAGAGGCAGGTTACTGCTGAGGCTTGTCAGAGGCAGGTTACGTCTGAGGCTTGTCAGAGGCAGGTTACTTCTGAGGCTTGTCAGAGGCAGGTTACTTCTGAGGCTTGTCAGAGGCAGGTTACTTCCGAGGCTTGTCAGAGGCAGGTTACTGCTGAGGTTTGTCAGAGGCAGGTTACTGCTGAGGCTTGTCAGAGGCAGGTTACTGCTGAGGTTTGTCAGAGGCAGGTTACTGCTGAGGCTTGTCAGAGGCAGGTTACTTCTGAGGCTTGTCAGAGGCAGGTTACTGCTGAGGCTTGTCAGAGGCAGGTTACTTCTGAGGCTTGTCAGAGGCAGGTTACTGCTGAGGCTTGTCAGAGGCAGGTTACTGCTGAGGCTTGTCAGATGCAGGTTACTTCTGAGGCTTGTCAGAGGCAGGTTACTTCTGAGGCTTGTCAGAGGCAGGTTACTGCTCAGGTTTGTTAGAAGCAGGTTACTACTGAGGTTTGTTAGAGGCAGGATACTGATGAGGCTTGTCAGAGGCAGGTTACTGCTGAGGTTTGCCAGAGGCAGGTTACTTCTGAGGCTTGTCACAGGCAGGTTACTGATGAGGTTTGCCAGAGGCAGGTTGCTGCTAAGGTTTGTCAGAGGACGGTTACTTCTGAGGCTTGTCTGAGGCAGGATACTGCTGAGGTTTGCCAGAGGCAGGTTGCTGCTAAGGTTTGTCAGAGGCAGGTTACTGCTAAGGTTTGTTAGAGGATGGTTACTTCTGAGGCTTGTCAGAGGCAGGTTACTGCTGAGGTTTGTCAGAGGCAGGTTACTGCTGAGGTTTGTCAGAGGAAGGTTACTACTGAGGTTTGTCAGAGGCAGGTTACTACTCAGGTTTGTCAGAGGCAGGTTACTGCTGAGGTTTGTTAGAGGCGGGTTACTGATGAGGCTTGTCAGAGGCAGGTTACTCCTGAGGCTTGTCAGAGGCAGGTTACTGCTCAGGTTTGTCAGAGGCAGGTTACTACTCAGGTTTGTCAGAGGCAGGTTACTGCTGAGGTTTGTCAGAGGACGGTTACTTCTGAGGCTTGTCAGAGGCAGGTTACTGCTGAGGTTTGTCAGAGGCAGGTTACTGCTGAGGCTTGTCAGAGGCAGGTTACTACTGAGGTTTGTCAGAGGCAGGTTACTACTCAGGTTTGTCAGAGGCAGGTTACTGCTGAGGTTTGTCAGAGGCAGGTTACTGATGAGGCTTGTCAGAGGCAGGTTACTGCTGAGGTTTGTCAGAGGCAGGTTACTGCTGAGGTTTGTTAGAGGCAGGTTACTGCTCAGGTTTGTCAGAGGCAGGTTGCTGCTAAGGTTTGTCAGAGGCAGGTTACTACTGAGGTTTGACAGAGGCAGGTTTCTGCTGAGGCTTGTCAGAGGCAGGTTACTGCTGAGGTTTGTCAGAGGCAGGTTACAGCTAAGGTTTGTCAGAAGCAGGTTACTGCTAAGGTTTGTCAGAGGCAGGTTGCTGCTAAGGTTTGTCAGAGGCAGGTTACTACTGAGGTTTGACAGAGGCAGGTTTCTGCTGAGGCTTGTCAGAGGCAGGTTACTGCTGAGGTTTGTCAGAGGCAGGTTACTTCTGATGCTTGTCAGAGGCAGGTTACTGCTGAGGTTTGTCAGAGGCAGGTTGCTGCTAAGGTTTGTCAGAGGCAGGTTACTACTGAGGTTTGACAGAGGCAGGTTAGTGCTGAGGCTTGTCAGAGGCAGGTTACTGCTGAGGTTTGTCAGAGGCAGGTTACTGCTGAGGTTTGTCAGAGGCAGGTTACTGCTGAGGTTTGCCAGAGGCAGGTTACTGCTGAGGTTTGCCAGAGGCAGGTTACTGCTGAGGTTTGTCTGAGGCAGATTACTGCTGAGGTTTGACAGAGGCAGGTTACTGCTGAGGTTTGTCAGAGGCAGGTTACTTCTGAGGCTTGTCAGAGGCAGGTTACTGCTGAGGTTTGTCAGAGGCAGGTTGCTGCTAAGGTTTGTCAGAGGCAGGTTACTACTGAGGTTTGACAGAGGCAGGTTAGTGCTGAGGCTTGTCAGAGGCAGGTTACTGCTGAGGCTTGTCAGAGGCAGGTTACTTCTGAGGCTTGTCAGATGCAGGTTACTGCTGAGGCTTGTCAGAGGCAGGTTACTGCTGAGGCTTGTCAGATGCAGGTTACTTCTGAGGCTTGTCAGAGGCAGGTTACTTCTGAGGCTTGCCAGAGGCAGGTTACTGCTCAGGTTTGTTAGAGGCAGGTTACTACTGAGGTTTGTTAGAGGCAGGTTACTGATTAGGCTTGTCAGAGGCAGGTTACTGCTGAGGTTTGTCAGAGGCAGGTTACTGATGAGGTTTGTTAGAGGCAGGTTACTACTGAGGTTTGTCAGAGGCAGGTTGCTGCTAAGGTTTGTCAGAGGCAGGTTACTACTGAGGTTTGACAGAGGCAGGTTTCTGCTGAGGCTTGTCAGAGGCAGGTTACTGCTGAGGTTTGTCAGAGGCAGGTTACTTCTGAGGCTTGTCAGAGGCAGGTTACTGCTGAGGTTTGTCAGAGGCAGGTTGCTGCTAAGGTTTGTCAGAGGCAGGTTACTACTGAGGTTTGACAGAGGCAGGTTAGTGCTTAGGCTTGTCAGAGGCAGGTTACTGCTGAGGTTTGTCAGAGGCAGGTTACTGCTGAGGTTTGTCAGAGGCAGTTTACTGCTGAGGTTTGCCAGAGGCAGGTTACTGCTGAGGTTTGCCAGAGGCAGGTTACTGCTGAGGTTTGTCTGCAGCAGATTACTGCTGAGGTTTGCCAGAGGCAGGTTACTGTGGAGGTTTGCCAGAGGCAGGTTACTGCTGAGGTTTGTCTGAGGCAGATTACTGCTGAGGTTTGCCAGAGGCAGGTTACTGCTTAGGTTTGTGAGAGGCAGATTACTACTGAGGCTTGTCAGAGGCAGGTTACTGCTGAGGCTTGTCAGAGGCAGGTTACGTCTGAGGCTTGTCAAAGGCAGGGTACTTCTGAGGCTTGTCAGAGGCAGGTTACTTCTGAGGCTTGTCAGAGGCAGGTTACTTCCGAGGCTTGTCAGAGGCAGGTTACTGCTGAGGTTTGTCGGAGGCAGGTTACTGCTGAGGCTTGTCAGAGGCAGGTTACTTCTGAGGCTTGTCAGAGGCAGGTTACTGCTGAGGCTTGTCAGAGGCAGGTTACTTCTGAGGCTTGTCAGAGGCAGGTTACTGCTGAGGCTTGTCAGAGGCAGGTTACTGCTGAGGTTTGTCAGAGGCAGGTTACTGCTGAGGCTTGTCAGAGGCAGGTTACTGCTGAGGCTTGTCAGATGCAGGTTACTTCTGAGGCTTGTCAGAGGCAGGTTACTTCTGAGGCTTGTCAGAGGCAGGTTACTGCTCAGGTTTGTTAGAGGCAGGTTACTACTGAGGTTTGTTAGAGGCAGGATACTGATGAGGCTTGTCAGAGGCAGGTTACTGCTGAGGTTTGCCAGAAGCAGGTTACTTCTGAGGCTTGTCACAGGCAGGTTACTGATGAGGTTTGCCAGAGGCAGGTTGCTGCTAAGGTTTGTCAGAGGACGGTTACTTCTGAGGCTTGTCTGAGGCAGGATACTGCTGAGGTTTGCCAGAGGCAGGTTACTACTCAGGTTTGTCAGAGGCAGGTTACTGCTGAGGTTTGTCAGAGGACGGTTACTTCTGAGGCTTGTCAGAGGCAGGTTACTGCTGAGGTTTGTCAGAGGCAGGTTACTCCTGAGGCTTGTCAGAGGCAGGTTACTACTGAGGTTTGTCAGAGGCAGGTTACTACTCAGGTTTGTCAGAGGCAGGTTACTGCTGAGGTTTGTTAGAGGCAGGTTACTGATGAGGCTTGTCAGAGGCAGGTTACTGCTGAGGTTTGTCAGAGGCAGGTTACTGCTGAGGTTTGTCAGAGGCAGGTTACTACTCAGGTTTGTCAGAGGCAGGTTGCTGCTAAGGTTTGTCAGAGGCAGGTTACTACTGAGGTTTGACAGAGGCAGGTTTCTGCTGAGGCTTGTCAGAGGCAGGTTACTGCTGAGGTTTGTCAGAGGCAGGTTACAGCTAAGGTTTGTCAGAAGCAGGTTACTGCTAAGGTTTGTCAGAGGCAGGTTGCTGCTAAGGTTTGTCAGAGGCAGGTTACTACTGAGGTTTGACAGAGGCAGGTTACTGCTGAGGCTTGTCAGAGGCAGGTTACTGCTGAGGTTTGTCAGAGGCAGGTTACTTCTGATGCTTGTCAGAGGCAGGTTACTGCTGAGGTTTGTCAGAGGCAGGTTGCCGCTAAGGTTTGTCAGAGGCAGGTTACTACTGAGGTTTGACAGAGGCAGGTTAGTGCTGAGGCTTGTCAGAGGCAGGTTACTGCTGAGGTTTGTCAGAGGCAGGTTACTGCTGAGGTTTGTCAGAGGCAGATTACTGCTGAGGTTTGCCAGAGGCAGGTTACTGCTGAGGTTTGCCAGAGGCAGGTTACTGCTGAGGTTTGTCTGAGGCAGATTACTACTGAGGTTTGACAGAGGCAGGTTTCTGCTGAGGCTTGTCAGAGGCAAGTTACTGCTGAGGTTTGTCAGAGGCAGGTTACTTCTGAGGCTTGTCAGAGGCAGGTTACTGCTGAGGTTTGTCAGAGGCAGGTTGCTGCTAAGGTTTGTCAGAGGCAGGTTACTACTGAGGTTTGACAGAGGCAGGTTAGTGCTGAGGCTTGTCAGAGGCAGGTTACTGCTGAGGCTTGTCAGAGGCAGGTTACTTCTGAGGCTTGTCAGAGGCAGGTTACTGCTGAGGCTTGTCAGAGGCAGGTTACTGCTGAGGCTTGTCAGATGCAGGTTACTTCTGAGGCTTGTCAGAGGCAGGTTACTTCTGAGGCTTGCCAGAGGCAGGTTACTGCTCAGGTTTGTTAGAGGCAGGTTACTACTGAGGTTTGTTAGAGGCAGGTTACTGATTAGGCTTGTCAGAGGCAGGTTACTGCTGAGGTTTGTCAGAGGCAGGTTACTGCTGAGGTTTGTTAGAGGCAGGTTACTACTCAGGTTTGTCAGAGGCAGGTTGCTGCTAAGGTTTGTCAGAGGCAGGTTACTACTGAGGTTTGACAGAGGCAGGTTTCTGCTGAGGCTTGTCAGAGGCAGGTTACTGCTGAGGTTTGTCAGAGGCAGGTTACTTCTGATGCTTGTCAGAGGCAGGTTACTGCTGAGGTTTGTCAGAGGCAGGTTGCCGCTAAGGTTTGTCAGAGGCAGGTTACTACTGAGGTTTGACAGAGGCAGGTTAGTGCTGAGGCTTGTCAGAGGCAGGTTACTGCTGAGGTTTGTCAGAGGCAGGTTACTGCTGAGCTTTGTCAGAGGCAGATTACTGCTGAGGTTTGCCAGAGGCAGGTTACTGCTGAGGTTTGCCAGAGGCAGGTTACTGCTGAGGTTTGTCTGAGGCAGATTACTACTGAGGTTTGACAGAGGCAGGTTTCTGCTGAGGCTTGTCAGAGGCAGGTTACTGCTGAGGTTTGTCAGAGGCAGGTTACTTCTGAGGCTTGTCAGAGGCAGGTTACTGCTGAGGTTTGTCAGAGGCAGGTTGCTGCTAAGGTTTGTCAGAGGCAGGTTACTACTGAGGTTTGACAGAGGCAGGTTAGTGCTGAGGCTTGTCAGAGGCAGGTTACTGCTGAGGCTTGTCAGAGGCAGGTTACTGCTGAGGCTTGTCAGATGCAGGTTACTGCTGAGGCTTGTCAGAGGCAGGTTACTGCTGAGGCTTGTCAGATGCAGGTTACTTCTGAGGCTTGTCAGAGGCAGGTTACTTCTGAGGCTTGCAAGAGGCAGGTTACTGCTCAGGTTTGTTAGAGGCAGGTTACTACTGAGGTTTGTTAGAGGCAGGTTACTGATTAGGCTTGTCAGAGGCAGGTTACTGCTGAGGTTTGTCAGAGGCAGGTTACTGCTGAGGTTTGTTAGAGGCAGGTTACTACTCAGGTTTGTCAGAGGCAGGTTGCTGCTAAGGTTTGTCAGAGGCAGGTTACTACTGAGGTTTGACAGAGGCAGGTTTCTGCTGAGGCTTGTCAGAGGCAGGTTACTGCTGAGGTTTGTCAGAGGCAGGTTACTTCTGAGGCTTGTCAGAGGCAGGTTACTGCTGAGGTTTGTCAGAGGCAGGTTGCTGCTAAGGTTTGTCAGAGGCAGGTTACTACTGAGGTTTGACAGAGGCAGGTTAGTGCTTAGGCTTGTCAGAGGCAGGTTACTGCTGAGGTTTGTCAGAGGCAGGTTACTGCTGAGGTTTGTCAGAGGCAGATTACTGCTGAGGTTTGCCAGAGGCAGGTTACTGCTGAGGTTTGCCAGAGGCAGGTTACTGCTGAGGTTTGTCTGCGGCAGATTACTGCTGAGGTTTGCCAGAGGCAGGTCACTGTGGAGGTTTGCCAGAGGCAGGTTACTGCTGAGGTTTGTCTGAGGCAGATTACTGCTGAGGTTTGCCAGAGGCAGGTTACTGCTTAGGTTTGTGAGAGGCAGATTACTACTGAGGCTTGTCAGAGGCAGGTTACTGCTGAGGCTTGTCAGAGGCAGGTTACGTCTGAGGCTTGTCAAAGGCAGGGTACTTCTGAGGCTTGTCAGAGGCAGGTTACTTCTGAGGCTTGTCAGAGGCAGGTTACTTCCGAGGCTTGTCAGAGGCAGGTTACTGCTGAGGTTTGTCGGAGGCAGGTTACTGCTGAGGCTTGTCAGAGGCAGGTTACTTCTGAGGCTTGTCAGAGGCAGGTTACTGCTGAGGCTTGTCAGAGGCAGGTTACTTCTGAGGCTTGTCAGAGGCAGGTTACTGCTGAGGCTTGTCAGAGGCAGGTTACTGCTGAGGTTTGTCAGAGGCAGGTTACTGCTGAGGCTTGTCAGAGGCAGGTTACTGCTGAGGCTTGTCAGATGCAGGTTACTTCTGAGGCTTGTCAGAGGCAGGTTACTTCTGAGGCTTGTCAGAGGCAGGTTACTGCTCAGGTTTGTTAGAGGCAGGTTACTACTGAGGTTTGTTAGAGGCAGGATACTGATGAGGCTTGTCAGAGGCAGGTTACTGCTGAGGTTTGCCAGAAGCAGGTTACTTCTGAGGCTTGTCACAGGCAGGTTACTGATGAGGTTTGCCAGAGGCAGGTTGCTGCTAAGGTTTGTCAGAGGACGGTTACTTCTGAGGCTTGTCTGAGGCAGGATACTGCTGAGGTTTGCCAGAGGCAGGTTGCTGCTAAGGTTTGTCAGAGGCAGGTTACTGCTAAGGTTTGTTAGAGGATGGTTACTTCTGAGGCTTGTCAGAGGCAGGTTACTGCTGAGGTTTGTCAGAGGCAGGTTACTGCTGAGGTTTGTCAGAGGCAGGTTACTACTGAGGTTTGTCAGAGGCAGGTTACTACTCAGGTTTGTCAGAGGCAGGTTACTGCTGAGGTTTGTTAGAGGCAGGTTACTGATGAGGCTTGTCAGAGGCAAGTTACTGCTGAGGTTTGTTAGAGGCAGGTTACTGCTCAGGTTTGTTAGAGGCAGGTTACTACTCAGGTTTGTCAGAGGCAGGTTACTGCTGAGGTTTGTTAGAGGCAGGATACTGATGAGGCTTGTCAGAGGCAGGTTACTGCTGAGGTTTGCCAGAAGCAGGTTACTTCTGAGGCTTGTCACAGGCAGGTTACTGATGAGGGTTGTCAGAGGCAGGTTACTGCTGAGGTTTGTCAGAGGCCGGTTACTACTCAGGTTTGTCAGAGGCAGGTTACTGATGAGGTATTTTAGAGGCAGGTTACTACTGAGGTTTGTCAGACGCAGGTTACTGCTAAGGCTTGACAGAGGCAGGTTGCTGCTAAGGTTTGTCAGAGGCAGGTTACTTCTGAGGTTTGTCTGAGGCAGATTACTACTGAGGTTTGCCAGAGGCAGGTTACTGCTGAGGCTTGTCAGAGGCAGGTTACTGCTGAGGCTTGTCAGAGGCACGTTACTTCTGAGGCTTGTCAGAGCCAGGTTACTACTGAGGTTTGTCAGAGGCAGGTTACTACTCAGGTTTGTCAGAGGCAGGTTACTGCTGAGGTTTGTTAGAGGCAGGTTACTGGTGAGGCTTGTCAGGTGAGGCTTGTCAGAGGCAGGTTACTGCTGAGGTTTGTCATAGGCCGGTTACTACTCAGGTTTATCAGAGGCAGGTTACTGATGAGATATGTTAGAGGCAGGTTACTACTGAGGTTTGTCAGACGCAGGTTACTGCTAAGCCTTGTCAGAGGCAGGTTACTGCTGAAGCTTGTCAGAGGCAGGTTACTTCTGAGGTTTGTCAGAGGCAGGTTACTTCTGAGGCTTGTCAGAGGCAGGTTACTTCTGAGGCTTGTCAGAGGCAATTCACTGCTGAGGTTTGTCAGAGGCAGATTACTACTGAGGCTTGTCAGAGGCAGGTTACTGCTGAGGCTTGTCAGAGGCAGGTTACTTCTGAGGCTTGTCAGAGGCAGGTTACTGCTGAGGTTTGTCAGAGGCAGGTTGCAGCTAAGGTTTGTCAGATGATGGTTACTTCTGAGGCTTTTCAGAGGCAGGTTACTTCTGTGGTTTGTCAGAGGCAAGTTGCTGCTAAGGTTTGTCAGAGGCAGGTTACTGCTAAGGTTTGTCAGAGGACGGTTAATTCTGAGGCTTGTCAAAGGCAGGTTACTTCTGAGGCTTGTCAGAGGCAGGTTACTGCTGAGGTTTGTCAGAGGCCGGTTACTGCTGAGGTTTGTCAGAGGCAGGTTACTTCTGAGGCTTGTCAGAGGCAGGTTACTGCTGAGGTTTGTCAAAGGCAGGTTACTGCTGAGGCTTGTCAGAGGCAGGTTACTTCTGAGGCTTGTCAGAGGCAGGTTAATACTGAGGTTTGTCAGAGGCAGGTTACTACTCAGGTTTGTCAGAGGCAAATTACTTATGAGGTTTGTTATAGGCAGGTTACTGATGAGGCTTGTCAGAGGCAGGGTACTGCTGAGGTTTGCCAGAAGCAAGTTACTTCTGAGGCTTGTCACAGGCAGGTTACTGATGAGGTTTGTCAGAGGCAGGTTACTACTGAGGTTTGTCAGAGGCAGGTTACTACTCAGGTTTATCAGAGGCAGGTTACTGATGAGGTTTGTTAGAGGCAGGTTACTGATGAGGCTTGTCAGAGGCAGGTTACTACTGAGGTTTGTCAGATGCATGTTACTGATGAAGTTTGTTAGAGGTAGGTTACTGATGAGGTTTTTTAGAGGCAGGTTATTGACGAGGCTTGTTAGAGGCAGGTTACTGATGAGTAAATAAAAAGAGAGAAGCGCTCAACCTGGGAACGAACAAAAGCATAATAGCTTGTTCTATGGCTAGTTGCCATCCAAGAAGCAGCCTCTTTTTGCTCAACATATGCCTTTCAAAGAGAAGAACTTTCCTGAAGCATATCAGTCTGATCTTGACTTAAAGGGACAGTCAAGTCCAAAAAAAACTTTCATGTTTCAAGTAGGGCATGTAATTTTTTTTTTATTTTTTTATTTATATTTCAACAGTGTATACAATTAGAAATAAGCAGAATACATTTTTTCTGATCACCTCGCAGGGTGTAAAGAAAAAAAAAAAGAAAAAATAAGAAGAAAAAATCTCTATAGTCGTGGCAAATTAATTTTGTTCTATATCTGAGAACTAAATCCCACGAGGCAATACTTTCATAGTTAAGATATACAATAAGGAACTTGAACAGTTGAAATTCAATATATATTTACATCCTATCCTCCTTAATTGATCCTTCACTGTTGAGCTTTTTAACTAAACTAAAATAACACACACACATTAACCCCTAGTGAAAAAAAAAAAAAAAAAAAAAAAGGAAATTCCAATCTCTATATTCCAACATATAGAAAACCAATTTTTGATACAACCTTGCTCCTAGAGGAGCTGTGAGTATGACCCAAAAAAGGGTAATATTTCTAAGCTAGCCTAGGTCTGACATGTGTATAATGTTAAAATTTAGTCTTGGCAGCTAGGGCATGTAATTTTAAACAACTTTCCAATTTACTTTTAGCACCAATTTTGCTTTGTTCTTTTGGTATTCTTAGTTGAAAGCTAGACCTAGGAAGGCTCATATGATAATTTCTAAGCCCTTGAAGGCCGCCTCTAATCACATGCTTTTGTATTTGCTTTTCACAGCAGGGGAGAGCTAGTTCAGGTAAACCCTATAGATAACATTGTGAGCATTCCCGTGGATTGTGGCAGACACTGCACTAATTGGCTAAAATGAAAGTCAATGGATAATAAATAAAATATCATGTGATCAGGGGGCTGTCAGAAGATGCTTAGATACAAGTTAATCACAGAGGTAAAAAGTGTATTATTATAACTGTGTTGGTTATGCAAAACTGGGGAATGGGTAATAATGGGATTATCTATCTTTTAAAACAACAACAATTCTGGTGTTGACTGTCCCTTTAACAGTACAGTACAGTCCCAAAATACCAGGCAATCCCACTCTGAACGAGTGAAACAGCAAATCCGCAGATGTACGTTTTGACCTATTGTGGGCCTCGTCAGTGAGGTGCAGCCATATCCCTCTAGGCACACTGAGCAACGGGTCCACGACTGGATTCCCGCATCACACTTAGGGAGACTTCCCTAAGTGTCATAATTTGCATAAATGAAAAGAGAGAAGCGCTCAACCTGGGAATGAACAAAAGCATAATAGCTTGTTCTATGGCTAGTTACCACCCAAGAAGCAGCCTCTTTTTGCTCAACATATGCCTTTCACATAGAAGAACTTTCCTGAAGCATATCAGTCTGATCCTGACTTAACAGTACAGTCCAGCCCCGGAATACCAGGCAATCCCTCTCTGAACGAGAGAAACAGCAAAACCCCAGACGTACGTTTCGGCCTATTGTGGGCCTTGTCAGTGAGGTGCAGCCATATCCCTCTAGACACACTGAGCAACGGTTCCACATCTGGATTCCTGCATCACACTTAGGGAGACTCTCGTTCAGAGGGGGATTGCCTGGTATTTTGGGGCTGGACTGTACTGTGAAGTCAGGATCAGACATATGCTTCAGGAAAGTTCTTCTATGTGTAAGGCACATGTTGAGCAAAAAGAGGCTGCTTCTTGGGTGGTGACTAGCCATAGAACAAGCTATTATGCTATTGTTTGTTCCCAGGTTGAGCGCTTCTTTCTTTTTATTTAGGTTACTACTGAGGTTTGCCAGAAGTAGGTTACTACTGAGGCTTGTCAGAGGCATGTTACTGCTGAGGCTTGTCAGAGGCAGGTTACTGCTGAGGCTTGTCAGAGGCAGGTTACTGCTGAGGCTTGTCAGAGGCAGGTTACTGCTGAGGCTTGTCAGAGGCAGGTTACTGCTGAGGTTTGTCAGAGGCAGGTTACTGCTCAGGTTTGACAGAGGCAGGTTACTGCTGGGGTTTGTCAGAGGCAGGTTACTTCTGAGGCTTGTCAGAGGCAGGTTACTGCTGAGGCTTGTCAGAGGCAGGTTACTTCTGAGGCTTGTCAGAGGTAGGTTACTTCTGAGACTTATCAGAGGCAGGTTACTTCTGAGTCAGGTTACTGCTGAGGTTTGCCAGAGGAAGGTTACTGCTGAGGTTTGCCAGAGGCAGGTTACTGCTGAGGCTTTTCAGAGGCAGGTTACTGCTTAGGCTTGTCAGAGGCAGGTTACTGCTTAGGCTTGTCAGAGGCAGGTTACTGCTAAGGCTTGTCAGAGGCAGGTTACTGCTGAGGTTTGTCAGAGGCAGGTTACTGCTGAGGCTTTTCATAGGCAGGTTACTGCTTAGGCTTGTCAGAGGCAGGTTACTGCTTAGGCTTGTCAGAGGCAGGTTACTGCTAAGGTTTGTAAGAGGCAGGTTACTGCTGATGTTTGACAGAGGCAGGTTACTGCTGAGGCTTTTCAGAGGCAGGTTACTGCTTAGGCTTGTCAGAGGCAGGTTACTGCTAAGGCTTGTCAGAGGCAGGTTACTGCTTAGGCTTGTCAGAGGCAGGTTACTGCTAAGGCTTGTCAGAGGCAGGTTACTGCTGAGGTTTGTCAGAGGCAGGTTACTGCTGAGGTTTGCCAGAGGCAGGTTACTTTCGAGGTTTGTCAGAGGCAGGTTACTGGAGAAGCTTTTTAGAGGCAGGTTACTGGATAAGCTTTTTAGAGGCAGGTTACTGCTGAGGTTTGTCAGAGGCAGGTTACTGCTGAGGATTGTCAGAGGCAGGTTACTGCTGAGGTTTGTCAGAGGCAGGTTACTGCTGAGGCTTGTCAGATGCATGTTATTGCTGAGGCTTGTCAGAGGCAGGTTACTGTTGAAGCTTGTTAGAGGCAGGTTACTGCTGAGGCTTGTCAGAGGCAGGTTACTGCTGAGGCTTGTCAGATGCATGTTATTGCTGAGGCTTGTCAGAGGCAGGTTACTGTTGAAGCTTGTTAGAGGCAGGTTACTTCTGAGGCTTATCAGAGGCAGGTTACTGCTGAGACTTGTCAGAGGCAGGTTACTGCTGAGGTTTGTCAGAGGCAGGTTACTGCTGAGGTTTGTCAGAGGCAGGTTACTGCTCAGGTTTGACAGAGGCAGGTTACTGCTGGAGTTCTTCTATGTGTAAGGCACATGTTGAGCAAAAAGAGGCTGCTTCTTGGGTGGTGACTAGCCATAGAACAAGCTATTATGCTATTGTTTGTTCCCAGGTTGAGCGCTTATTTCTTTTTATTTAGGTTACTACTGAGGTTTGCCAGAAGTAGGTTACTACTGAGGCTTGTCAGAGGCATGTTACTGCTGAGGCTTGTCAGAGGCAGGTTACTGCTGAGGCTTGTCAGAGGCAGGTTACTGCTGAGGCTTGTCAGAGGCAGGTTACTTCTGAGGCTTGTCAGAGGCAGGTTACTGCTGAGGCTTGTCAGAGGCAGGTTACTGCTCAGGTTTGACAGAGGCAGGTTACTGCTGGGTTTTGTCAGAGGCAGGTTACTTCTGAGGCTTGTCAGAGGCAGGTTACTGCTTAGGCTTGTCGGAGGCAGGTTACTGCTGAGGCTTGTCAGAGGCAGGTTACTTCTGAGGCTTGTCAGAGGTAGGTTACTTCTGAGACTTATCAGAGGCAGGTTACTTCTGAGTCAGGTTACTGCTGAGGTTTGCCAGAGGAAGGTTACTGCTGAGGTTTGCCAGAGGCAGGTTACTGCTGAGGCTTTTCAGAGGCAGGTTACTGCTTTGGCTTGTCAGAGGCAGGTTACTGCTTAGGCTTGTCAGAGGCAGGTTACTGCTAAGGCTTGTCAGAGGCAGGTTACTGCTGAGGTTTGTCAGAGGCAGGTTACTGCTGAGGCTTTTCATAGGCAGGTTACTGCTTAGGCTTGTCAGAGGCAGGTTACTGCTTAGGCTTGTCAGAGGCAGGTTACTGCTAAGGTTTGTCAGAGGCAGGTTACTGCTGATGTTTGACAGAGGTAGGTTACTGCTGAGGCTTTTCAGAGGCAGGTTACTGCTTAGGCTTGTCAGAGGCAGGTTACTGCTAAGGCTTGTCAGAGGCAGGTTACTGCTTAGGCTTGTCAGAGGCAGGTTACTGCTAAGGCTTGTCAGAGGCAGGTTACTGCTGAGGTTTGTCAGAGGCAGGTTACTGCTGAGGTTTGCCAGAGGCAGGTTACTTTCGAGGTTTGTCAGAGGCAGGTTACTGGAGAAGCTTTTTAGAGGCAGTTTACTGGAGAAGCTTTTTATGATAAAGTAATTTTTATTATTTTGTTGTAAGTGCATAATAACAAAAAGAAATATAAAGCAAGAAATTAACAGTACAAGGAAACAGAAATCCTGGTTTTCCAAAATTACATTGTGAATAAAGCGGTACAAATTACGTGTCATTGAGTCATACATTCTCTATATCATAACTTATGAGGCCACTTTTACAAACAAAAGACTCCATGGCACCCAACATTTGCAAAACAATAGTCAATACAGTAAAGAATTTTCTCTTGTAGCTGGAGTTAAAGTAACTTTATATACAGTTGTGATGCTTTAAGGTTCGCATAGGTTACATACTACCAGGATAAGAAATAATAAATTAAGAAAATAGTGAAGAGGGAGAAGAGTTAAGAAGAGCGAAGAGAGAGAGAGAGAAGTGTGGTATAGATGAAGGGGTATCTCCTGACCATTCTACTCCACTTTATTCGGGAGTTTGTTATATGTGGGATTAGTATGTCTCCTATTAATCTGAATTTTATCTGTCGTGTTTGGGGATTTTGAAGTTCAAATATTAGGACAGTCCAGGTGGGGGGCTCTAGTGGACTAGACTAGTGTGTTAGGACACATTGTGTAATATCCAGTAGTACCATACTTTCTGGAAGGTTTCTTGATTATCTAGAAGAAATGCTCCCTGCTCTGACATGTTATAATAGAATTACATTTTTAGTTTGATTTCTTCCCAGGACGGGGCGCACTCCCTCCAGTGGCGGGCTATACATATCCTTGCGGCTGTGCACGATATCCTAATAAATAAATTAATGTATTTATTGAATTCTACAAGTCTGACGTGAAGTAAAGCTTGTTCTATGGTGAGCTTAATAGGGCTGTCTATGATAGAGCTTAAGAACCGCAATAGCTGGTTCCACACCCTGCGTATATGTGAGCAGTCCCACCACATATGTTTATAGTCCCCTACCTCCCCACAGCCTCTGTAACATAATCTCGATCTATCTTTAGTGGAGTGTGAGGTTATCAGCGGTGTAAAGTGCCAACGAAAGTTGGTCTTGATGCAGTTTTCCCACATATCTGCACTTAAGAATCCCTTCCCTGCACTGGATAGTGTTACATGCCACTCTTGAGTCTCCACCTCCCTATTGATATCCCTTTCCCATTTGGTTTGTAAGGTGGATTTAACATTGTCTGATGCTAGCTGGATTGCTTGGTATAGCCTAGAGATGGTGTTCTTGGGCCTGGATGAGGTGCTGCATATGTTCTCTAGTACAGAGGATACATTTTTAGATATGGCTGGCAGGATAGGGTGAATGATAGAGCTGAGTTGTAAGTATAAGAACCATTCTAATTTGATTGGCTGCAATTTTTCTTGTAGTTGTGTGTAGCTCATCATTTTACCTCCTACCATCAGGTCAGCTATTCTATAGAGTCCTCTATTTTCCCATTTTTGGATAATGGGGATCAGTTCATGCCTAACCAAGCTTATGAGTGTGGCTTTAGCGGAATGTGTGGGAAGTAGAGTTAAAGAGGTGGTCAATCTAGACCATTGTTTAATCATAAAGTCTATTACCGGATAGATGTGTTGTTTCCTATTAAGGCACTGTTTAGGGTCCCAAAGAATCATGTCTCGGGGGATGATTCCTGCTATATCTGTTTCTAATTGGGTCCAAATAATGTCTTTGTCGGGGTCATTGAGAAGTGCGGTCTGTGCTAGTCTGGCTGCCTGATAATAGTGCTTAAGGTTTGGTGCCCCCACCCCCCCCATTTGTCTATTCCTGGAGAGGACTGCCGAAGGGATTCTGGCCTTTTTGTTTCCCCTTATAAAACCAATTAAGTGCTTTTGTAGGTCGTCTAAGTCTGGACCTGGTATTCTAATTGGCAGGGTGCGGAATAGATATAAGATCCTTGGTAGTATCATCATTTTGACTGCCGACAGTCTACCAAACCATGTAAATCTTAATTTACTCCATTTATTTAGATCTTGTTTAATAGATTTATACATAGGGGGATAGTTTGTCTTGTATAATGTCGATGAGCATGAGGTTAGATTTATCCCTAAGTATCTAAGGAAGTTTTTAGCCCATTTAAATTCAAAATTGGCCTCAATCAGTTTTTTGGTATGGTCCGGGAGATGTATAGGTAATGCTTCGCATTTCTCTAGGTTAATTTTATATTAAGGAAAATGAGTTGAGGGTTTGGTAGAGGTTTGGAAGGGTTATTAATGGTCTTGACAGGGAAAGTAGGACATCGTCCGCGAAGAGTGTGAGTTTATATTCCTTTTGTTTAATTTTAATGCCAGTTATATCAGGGGATCTTCTAATATGTTGGGCCAGGGGTTCGATGCAGAGCGCGAACAGTAACGGGGATAAAGGGCAGCCCATTGAGGACGGCAAATCTTTCAGATTGGTGGCCCATGGCTCTCACGCTTGCTGAGGGAGAGGAATATATACTTTGAATTGCTCTCATAAATTCTCCAGATATACCTATTTTGGTTAATACTGCCTGCATGTATGTCCAGTCAACTCTGTCAAACGCCTTCTCTGCGTCCAATGAAAGGAGCAGAGAAGGCGTTTTTGTCTCGTGCATGTAGTCAATCAGGGAAACCATTCTCCTGACATTATCAGGAGCTTCCCTGCTTTGAATAAAACCGACCTGGTCTGGGTGGATCAGTTTGGGGAGTAAGGGCTTAAGACGATTAGCCAGAATCTTAGTGAAGATTTTTAAATCCTGATTTATTAAAGAAATTGGTCTATAGTTCTGACACCATGTCCTGTCTTTGCCTGGTTTCGGGAGTACTATGATTTTAGCGTCTAATAATTCAGGGGGGAATCATATGGCCTTTTAATATGGAGTTGCAAAATTGAACTACATGTTTTGTGAGGGATGGTTTGAAATGTTTGTAATATTCCCCTGGGAAACCGTCAGGGCCCGCCGCCTTGCCTGGCTTTATGTCCTTAAGAACCCCTAGGACCTCTCTGTCTGTAATGTCGGCATTTAGAGAGTCTAGTTCTTGATTACTAATCTTGGGTAGGGCTGCCTCATCTAGAAAAGCGTCAAGGGATTTCTGTGTCATTTCTGTTTTGGTTACCTTCCGACCGTCATATAAAGAGCCGTAATAGGCTGCGAATGAGTCGACTATATCTTTGGGGTTTGACGTTAGGACCCCCTGAGGGTTATAGAGGGAGGGGATGGACATGTCTCTAGTTCTGTTCCTAATTTTGTGGGCCATAAATTTGTCTGGTTTGTTGGCATATAGAAAATATTTAGATTGGAGTCTGAGCCCTGCTCTGGATGATTGGTCGGAAAGCAATTTGTCCATTGCTTGTCGTTTGTCTTGTAAAGATTTATAAAGACTTGGTGAGCGAGAAAGTTTGTGACGCTTCTCTAGCTTAGCTATATCTCTTTGAAGTGAGTCAAAAAAAGTTTTGGCTTTACGTTTGGCATGTGACTTCATTTGGATTAACAACCCTCGTATAACTGATTTGTGAGCTGCCCATACCTGTATGGGGTTATCTACAGTGTTTGTGTTTAGAGTCCAGTATTCCTCCATGTGTTTGAGAATCTTCTCCTTATGAGTTGGATATTTTAGTGTTAAAGGATCGAAAGACCAACTTTTGGTGTTATTGTGTGGGAGAATCCCTTTCAACTTTAGTAAGATTATGGAGTGATCAGACCACACACATGGATGGATAAAGGAAGACACTAGATTAGCTACAAGAATCTGACTTGAAAAAATGTAGTCTAAGCGGAAGTATTTGCGATGCGCTGTGGAATAGAATGTGTGGTCTGTCGTGATGCCATATAGGGCCTTCCATGTGTCTAGTAGGTTGTGCCCCGCCATAGTCTGAAAGATTGAAAGAGCCTTTTTATTTTGTCTGAGTTGTGCAGTCGAAAGAGGTGTGTTTAAAATTTGGGACTGTGTGTATAGAGAGACATTGAAATCCCCTGCTAAGAAAATTCTGGCTGTATTCCAGCTAGTGAGGAGGTATGATAGATTGTTGAAAAACTGCTCTTGGTGTTCATTTGGGGCGTATACATTACAAAAGACCAGTTCAACTTCGTTGATAGTACCTCTGATGATGAGGTATCTACCCTCCCTGTCTGCGATGGATTCAATGAGATGGAAGTTTAGGGAGGAGTGTAGGAGTATGGACACCCCCCTTTTTTTCTGGTTAAACGTTGAGTGGTAATGTAAAGGGAATTGTCTCTCCCAATATTTCGGGATCTGGGAGGACATGAAATGAGTCTCTTGCATGAATATGACTGTGGCCCCTAGGAGTTTATATTGTGACATAGCCTTCCTTCTTTTGATGTCTGAGTTAAGGCCTCTCACATTATGTGAGACTAATGTGATATTGGTGCTAGCCATCTAGGTGTTGAATAGGTGCCTTGATGTCAATATGTATTAGTGTATTTGTGATTACCTGACCCCTCGTATTGGATCTATCCGAGTTTGATGAGTCCGAGATTCCCACTTGGATTTCAGCCCAGCTTCTATATGATAGGAACATTTGTGGTCTTTTGGTGAGTAATGGTGAGGAGAAGAAAAGAGAGGTGAGGGAGGAGATGTTCTGATAGAAAAAGAGGAGAAGAAGACATAACAGGTTAATCAAGTTGTACATCACATTATCAACCCATGTGGTTAAACCTGTAATAAATAATAAAAAAAATATTTCTCGACTAAACATGTAAAAATAAACTTTTTCTAGGGGGGCTTTCAGGAGCCGGGGAGATGCCGCCTACTTACCCTCTTAGTGCTTAAGGCAAATATGATAAGAGGGGTCTTTCTAGCAAAACAGTGCTAATAATGTAAACTTAGTCGCCAACCTTTCTATCTTCAAGTCTATGGGCTACAAATAACTAGGATGGAGAATAACCCCTACTTTCTTAACTAAACCCTAATCTAACAAGAAACAGAACTATATTCTAAGATTCTAACATTGCTGCTGAAAAATTGTAACAGGCTTTGGTTTTAAAGTTCGTGAGGTGAGTCACCCTGTCTCACTGCCCAAGTATTTGTGGGCTGGACAGGGAGGAAGTAAGTGCAACCGGGTCTAGGTGAAACCCATCAAGTGTTCTTAGGTTTTTTCGGAGGGATCCTTGCCCACTGTGATCTCTGTGACTTCATGGGTATCCTCTGTGGTTTCGGTGTCTCAGTGGATGATGAGGGTCCTGAAGTAGGGGGTATTTCTAGACCTAGAGCATCACAAACATCTGGGATCCCCTCTGCATCTCTGATTGTCAACAATTTATTGTCTTTTGAAATGTGAAGGGCAAAAGGGTATCCCCATCTGTACTGGATCTGGTGCTTTATAAGAGGGTTGTGAGAGGTCTTAAGGCTCCCCTTCTTTGTAGTGTTCTGTTGCTGAGATCCTGGAAGAAGTGCACCACGTTGCCTCTAAATTTGAAGGTGGGTTGTTTTGCTGCATCTCTGAGTATTTTATCTTTTTCAGGGAATCTTAGGAAGGCCACAATGACATCTCTTGGTGGAAAGTCAGCTTTGGGCTTAGGCTTGAGTGCTCTGTGAGCTCTTTCTATTTCAATTTCTGTGGACGTGTCCACTCCTGTTACTGCACAAAACAGTTGATGGAGGTATGAGGGTAGATCTGTAGGTGTTACAGATTCTGGAATTCCCTTAAGGCGAATGTTACATCTCCTGCTCCTATTCTCCATATCTTCCAACTTGTCCAGCAGTTCGTTAACTACCTGCTGTTGCTGGGCTGTCTGTTGTACCGCCGTCTCTACATCTTCCATAATGTTGTCATTGTTTTCCTCCAGAGATTCGACCCTCGCTCCCAGGTCTGACATATCTTTTTTAATATCATTTAGGCTCTCGTTCATAGAGGTGTGCATGGCGTCCATTTTAGCCCACAGCTTGTCGAAGCTGCTGGTGATATCTTGTTTGGATACAAGGAGACGTAAATCCGCTCTGGTCAGAGGTGTATTTTCATCTATAGAGTGAGGCTCCAATGGTGTGACTTCAATAGGTGTTCTGTTTTCAGGGTTTTGCTCAGCCTGATTTTCACTTTGTGTTTGTTTGAAGTAAGAGGTAACTGGAGTGTTTTTTCCTCCACCCATTTTTCCTGATTTATTCAGCCTCTTTGTTGTCATTTTAATACTCTTATCAAGGTGTTCCTGTAAGGGGTTGTTGTATTTAGAAAGGTAAATGACTTACTTTCAGAACAGTTATAATACTTTTTCTTTCTTGGGTTTAACTTGTATGTTTTAGATCAGCTTCATGCAATAGCAGTAACATCCACTAGATGGCAGGTTCACATTAGAAATGAAAAATTGCTGAGGAACTTGAATTTCCCTGTGTGCAGTGACTCTTTTAACCACTAGATGGCGGGCTTGTATAAGAAATGAAAAAGTGCCAGAAGAAACTGAGCCCACTTTGTGTTACTGCGCTGTTGTCCGCCAGGTGGCAGGTCTGTGCTAGAGATAATAGAATCTGTGGAAAGTTCAGGTATGGCTGGATAGAAAGTTAAAGCAAAACTTTCAATGAACAGCCTATCTGTAATATATTCCTCTGAAATGTTCCCAACTTTGCTGTTACTTTAAAGGCTGGTATTTAGATAAAGTTTTGGGCTTATGGTGATTACAGTATATTTTTAATAAAAACCCTGTGGGAGCTGAATGGGGTTATTTGTGAGTCCAAATTCAGAGAGCAAGGATATCTCAATGGTAGCCACGAGGAGTGTGCTATTAATCTAGAGGCCAATATCTAGCTGCCATGTGTTCAAAAGTTTGCTGTCCGTTATTATAGACAGGGTAATAGGGTTGCGTTTTCTCTCAGATATCTGTACTGTTGCCCAGGGTTTATTGTTATATTGTGCAGGTCAGTCCTGTCCCTTGATTTGAGCGATCCTCTTTCACTATCTTTACCGCCCTTGTGTTTATGTGAGCTCCGCTTGTGGGTTGTTGTGTGTCCCTGGGGGAATATCACAGGAGCTGGAGTTAAGGCTGTGTGGGGAGCGGTGTCGGATCACTTACCCGCGCTCCAGATGCAATGCGCCTCTGTTGTTTGGAAGGTCACTTCCCTGTGCTGGCTGTTTAAGGCGAAGTGTAAGCGCGCTGGCTTGAAGTCACGGCTCAGGCACTAAGGGAAGATGGCGGCAGCAGACGGATCTTTGTGTCTCAGATAAGTCGCGATGTTCACATGTTTGGGGCATGAAAGGGGTATCCTCCGGTACACTGCGCTCTCATGAAGTGAATCATCCCCTATTGAGCCCTCTCAGACTGCTTTTGTGCGGGCTGTGGTGCATCTCTCCGGTCTGAATTGCGGAGCTCTAAGGAGAGACGTCCATCTTGGATGCAGGCAAACTCCGCCCCCATGGAGAAGCTTTTTAGAGGCAGGTTACTGCTGAGGTTTGTCAGAGGCAGGTTACTGCTGAGGGTTGTCAGAGGCAGGTTACTACTGAGGTTTGTCAGAGGCAGGTTACTACTGAGGTTTGACAGAGGCAGGTTACTGCTGAGGTTTGTCAGAGGCAGGTTACTGCTGAGGCTTGTCAGAGGCAGGTTACTGCTGAGGCTTGTCAGATGCATGTTATTGCTGAGGCTTGTCAGAGGCAGGTTACTGTTGAAGCTTGTTAGAGGCAGGTTACTTCTGAGGCTTATCAGAGGCAGGTTACTGCTGAGACTTGTCAGAGGCAGGTTACTGCTGAGGTTTGTCAGAGGCAGGTTACTGCTGAGGTTTGTCAGAGGCAGGTTACTTCTGAGGTTTGTCAGAGGCAGGTTACTACTGAGGTTTGCCAGAGGCAGGTTACTGCTGAGGTTTGCCAGAGGCAGGTTACTGCTGAGGCTTGTCAGATGCATGTTATTGCTGAGGCTTGTCAGAGGCAGGTTACTGTTGAAGCTTGTTAGAGGCAGGTTACTTCTGAGGCTTATCAGAGGCAGGTTACTGCTGAGGTTTGTCAGAGGCAGGTTACTGCTAAGGTTTGTCAGAGGCAGGTTACTTCTGAGGTTTGTCAGAGGCAGGTTACTACTGAGGTTTGCCAGAGGCAGGTTACTACTGAGGTTTGCCAGAGGCAGGTTACTTCTGAGGTTTGTCAGAGGCAGGTTACTACTGAGGTTTGTCAGAGGCAGGTTACTTCTGAGGTTTGTCAGAGGCAGGTTACTACTGAGGTTTGTCAGAGGCAGGTTACTGCTGAGGTTTGTTAGAGGCAGGTTACTACTGAGGTTTGCCAGATGCAGGTTACTACTGTGGTTTGACAGAGGCAGGTTACTACTGAGGTTTGCCAGAGTGAGGTTACTTCTGAGGTTTGACAGAGGCAGGTTACTTCGGAGGTTTGTCAGAGGCAGGTTACTACTGAGGTTTGCCAGAGGCAGGTTACTTCTGAGGTTTGACAGAGGCAGGTTACTTCTGAGGTTTGTCAGTGGCAGGTTACTGCTGAGGTTTGTCAGAGGCAGGTTACTACTGAGGTTTGACAGAGGCAGGTTACTACTGAGGTTTGTCAGAGGCAGGTTACTACTGAGGTTTGACAGAGGCAGGTTACTACTGAGGTTTGTCAGAGGCAGGTTACTACTGAGGTTTGTCAGAGGCAGTTTACTACTGAGGTTTGACAGAGGCAGGTTACTACTGAGGTTTGTCAGAGGCTGGTTACTACTGAGGTTTGTCAGAGGCAGGTTAGTGCTGAGGCTCGACTGACTCAGGTAAGTGCTGAGGTAGAGGCAGGTTACTGCAGAGGCTTAGATACATACAAGTAAATCACAGAGGTAAAAGTATATTAATATACCCATGTTGGTTGTGCAAAACTGGGGAATAGGTAATAAAGGGATTATCTATCTTTTTTAATAATAAACATTTAACTCACCATATATTATGCAAGTGCATTAACCGAGCTAACATTGCTATCTGTGCTATCCAATGAAATAATAGGGTTAATAAAGCTTTGGGTGTGTTAGATGCTGTGGTTAAGATATTTTATCATTAATACCAGATAGTGTCATATTATTGGCATGAGTTTGCGCAATAATAATGCACCCTGCACTTTTGCACTATTGCTCACATTCTATTTATAATCTAGGCCTCAATTTCTTGTTAATATCCTCCACTAGTAACTAATGGGGAAATGAAGAGAATTTACTTAAATTTAGAGAAATCTAGCTCTTTGTTTAGTTTTGCTAAACAAAACAAACAAGTGTCTTTACTGCCACAAGCAGAGTTTTCCCCAATAATTCATATTAACATTCCTTACAGAATGTAGGATATCATCCTAGGATCCTCTCTTCTGATCCTGGGACCTTTTAGGTGCCTTCAGCTAATTAATTTGTCCCCCACCTCTCTTACTGGAGGGGATTATTTCACTCTTGAGTCTGCTAAAGCAAAACAGACGAGTTCTGCTGACCTGCTGATATGAAACAACTTGTAAAGATTGTGTCTTCAAAATCTCTTTGTTAAATCTAAATAATTTGATGACACTGTCCCTACAATTTTTTTTTTAATTAATTTCGATTGATGAGGTATTATTTTTTTAAGTTATTTTGTTATCCTCCTCTACATAACATTGTCACTATTCAAAGATGTTATGACATTCTTTTGTTGTGATAGATCCAATGGTATCTGAAATGATTGTTATAGTCTAATGCTGACTATTTTCTAAACTAATGTGCTCCTAACTCTCTAGATGTCACTCTTGATCTGTCCTACATCCTGCAGGGGAATTACAGACATTTTAGTGAACTTTCTCAGACAGTATTGCTCCTCAGATCTATCTATCTATCTATCTATCTATCTATATTTCTATCTATCTATCTATCTATCTATCTATCTATCTATCTATCTATCTATCTGTCTGTCTGTCTGTCTGTCTATCGCAATTCATCTCTTTGATGTGTCCTGCTTCTGATCAAATAGTCAACCTGTATAACCTGAGTGTGTGCAGTGTCCTGCAACCTTTGCATTTCCTCCCTTACTTCATCTCCTGGCTGTCCACTGAATTACTACTAGAGCCCAGCTCCTTTACAGTCCATACTACAGTTGACTCACCTGCACATACAAGCACCAAGTCTGTCTTGCTATTCCTCTCTAGTGTAATCTTTGTTACTTACCTGACACAATTAGCAACTTTATTATAATGCCTCTTTTTAGAGAATAGAGTTGGAGGAGGAGGAGGGGGTTGAATATTGGGGATGTGGGGGGGTTGAAAGATGTATTTAAAAAAACAAACAACTCTATTGCAGACACTACAATTGTGCCATTGCTGCCAAATATACAGTAATACAACACATAGTTGCTTAAATGGACTTTGTACACAAGATTTTCTTTGCATAAATGTTTTGTAGATAATCAATTTATATAGTCCACCTGGGAATGTTTTTGTAAAAATGTATAGTTTTGCTTATTTTTAAATAACATTGTGCTGATTTTAGACTCATAACCAAGCCCCCAAAGTTTTAGATGCATACTGATGTATACAGACTTCAGACTGCTTCTGTTTTTATAATGGGTCTTTTCATATGTAGGGGAGAGGGGAGGGGAGTGTTCTGCTATGACCCCCTTTCGGTGGGTGTCCCAGGCTAATCTCATCAACAGTGATAAATTGGAAGCTTCTAAGTAAGTTTTTAAAAGGTTTTATACTGGATTTTTAGATCAGTATCTGTGCATATTATTCTTTATAGTAGTGTCTATTACATGTAGTTATTTGAAAATTGTTGTTTACTGCCGATTTAAAGGATCCAGAGCTGGGAAATCAGACTGGCCCTGGACATTTTTGATTATAATTATGTGGTGTCTAACGTGAAGTTGTACAAAATGGTTATAGGGTTAAATTTACATTTCCGCTATAAAAACCTATCCGCAAAATGTTAAACAATATTGCAGGCGAAAGTGTTTTAGGCTTCAATTTTCACTTTTTTTTTTTTTACTTTTTTCCAAATTCTATTTTAAAACTTCATTAAAATATCATCAGTTTATAAGCATAACCCTCCCCACATTTCCTTTTAATGTTCAGCAACTTGGCAGTTCATCAAACCAAAATTAGCAACTCTAACCCACTATAATAAACACACAAACATGTTTATTAATTTATTAATAAACTATTTAATTTTCATATAGGTCAGACTACAATGTTTTTTTTCATGGTATTAAAAAATATTTTATTTATATATTTATGTAAATTCCTTACTAATTTAATATATAATATTTCAAGATGTAATATTTTATATTTATACTTTTTATAAATAAAATGTTAAAGTCAAAATAATTCTAAAATATTCACATGATTGTATTGAATATGGTGTGTTTTCCATGATTTAAATGTTTCAAATTTGTTTATACTAGTTATAAAGGACATTCTGACTCTTTATGCCTTGTAGAGAAAGCAGAAAACTTCAGTCCATTAATGACAGCATAAGGCAAGCCAAAAGTTGTTAATGGGCAAATTGTAATATTTACTTCTTTTGTCTAATTTGCTTTGTTCTCTTTGTAACCATTATTGAAAAGTACACCTAGGTAGGCATAAGAGCACTGATGCACTACTGGGAGTTAGCTGCTGATTGGTGGCTGCACATATATACCTCTTGTTATTTGCTCAACTGATGTGTTCAGCTATCTCCCTGTAGTGCACTGCTTCTCCTTCAACAAAGGATACCAAAAGAATGAAGCAAATTTGGAAAGTTGTTTAAAATGGCATGCTTTGTCTGAATATTGAAATCATTTTTTGGAATTTTGTATCCATTTAACACCACCAATGTAAACTTAATAAATTCAATATGGTCTATGGTGTAGCATCTAGGTTTGTGTTTTAATCATATAAATAACTTGATTTAATCAATAATAGAACCAAAAAAAAAACATTAATTTATGTTGAGACACATTTTCTTTTATTGTTTTGGTTAAAGGGACATTTAGGTCAAAATGTAAATGCAGATAGATGAATTACATCGTTGAATAGAAACATATTTGCAAAATACATATATTCGCAAAAATGCTTTTAGTAAAAGTTATCGCTGTTTTAGTGTTAGCATTTTTATCTGCACGTGCATGTGAAGCATAGCTAGATATTCTCAGTGCACCAGCATTTTAAATACTGCAGCTGCTCAAAGCTTGTATCATGTCAGCAATTAACAAATTAAGTCATTACCAGATGATAAAAGCACTTTAGGCTTTCTGAGCAAGTGCTGTGTTTTAAATGCTGGTGCACGGTGCATACTTAAATACGTTTTTGAAACAGCTATAGCTTTTATTAGAAGCATTTTTGCTAATCTATGTATATTACAAAAATGTTTCTATTGATAACTTAAATGCACACATGTGGATTCCAATTTTGGCTGGAATGTCACTTTAAATATTTTTTGAAACTGTGATGAATATTCTTATTTGAGAGTCTAAATTCTGACGGCTCGGCTTGGGGCTGTCCGGTGGTGTTATTCCAATTCAGTTTGCAGGAAGAGGTCATCTGCATTGCTGTTACTCATTCATGGCCAATACTGAATGGTGAACTTAAATGGCTGAAAGGCTAAGCTCCACCGCTATAGGCTTCCATTGTCCCCTTAAACACTATTAAGCCATTCCAGAGGGTTGTGGTCTGTGAGCACTATAAAAGATCTCCCGTAAAAATAAAGTTGCAATTTCTTGAGTGCCCACACCAGTGCCAAACACTCCTTCTCTATTGCCGCATAGCCCACTTCCCTAGGCAGTAGTTTTTTTTTAATTATTTATTTATGAAACAACAGCGTTACCTCTACATTTTGTAGCATGACAAGTATTAAATTACATGCTTATTTTACCACGCAGGGTAATTAATATGAAACATAACACAGAAAAAAAAAACCAAAAAAACAATATTTGCATTGTAACATTTACATAAATAAAGAAACAATATAATTCCATCTCCTCCCAAATGTTAAATTAAACTTTACATTCTGTAAAAAAAACGAAGTTATGCTGAATCTAAACAAAAAATATAAACACTTATTAGACCTAGCCCCAGCCACCTGGGAGGAACGTCAATTTTACACGTAACTTTACTTCAAATTCATAGTAGAATTAACCGCTGTTAGTAGTTTTTATTTTATTCCCCATGCCCACCCAAAAAAAAAAAGATAAACAATACATCAGGACATCCATACAGCCATACACTCAACACAAAGAAGAGAGAGAGAAGAGAGAAAAAAAAAAAAAGGAAAAAGATTCAAAACACCCTTCTCGCTCGCCCCGCCAGTCCCCCTTTTCCTTCAGAGGGGTACTCCTATTACCAGGGAAATTAACCATTTTTACTGGGACCCACTTATGCCCATTCAGTGGGCAGTCTACCTGACTGTATCCAGATATCAAAGAAAGTTGTTTTTTTTATAATGGATATAAATTGTTGTTGCAGTGGCATGGGATAAGTTTTCATTATACCCAGCCATTTTTGAAGATATTTCTCCAATTTCCCCTCGAGGGAGAGGTCACTAGTATATTGTTCCATAATAATTATATCCGCAATTAAAGCTTTATAAGTTTGAAAGGACAGGGACCTGCCCGATTTCTAATTTAACAAGATTAAATTACGTCCGGCTAAGATCAGTGTATTAATTGTCTTGTATTGTCTACTTTTTGCATAATTACACATGAAGAAAATTTCTTGGGGACATATCGTATATTGCTCCTCAAAACTTAAAGATAGCCAGAAATTCACCTTATTCCAAAACTGTTTGATTTTTGGGCATCTCCAAAAACAGTGCATAATATCTGCATTCAGGTTGCCACATTTCAAGCAGGTATAATTATCAGTTGGATACCATTTTTTAAACTGTACTGGGGTAATATATACCAAATTAATAAGTTTGCAGTGCGATTCTCTCCATGAAATTATACTAGTTGCTTTTTGCACTAATCTGGAGCTCTCCTCAATCTCTTCGAGAGTAATAAGAGGAAAATGTATTTTCCATTTCTTTAATAGCTCTTCTAAGCGTGTCTGTCCAGCCTTAGTAAGTAGCATATTATACATAAGAGAGATAGACATGTTGCCATGCTTTTAAACATTAATTTTTTTTTTTTTTTTTTTTTTTTTATATTTTTATTGAGAGCACAGATGGGGTACAGAAAAAAGAAAAAGGTGAAGACAATAACAACGGGGAACAGTCTCAATATAATAACAATAAAAGAAATATCTGTCATGGCGTTCCCTTCAAGAGAAAGGGGAATACCATGAGACAAAAGGAGAAATCCAGCAACCATACATTAAACAAATCATAACAATCAACTCTGTAGCTAGGATAAACTGGACTCTTCACTCTCTGTCCCAACTATGTCTTCCAATATGTCTCATCTGTGGACTTATTTTCTAATAAAGATTGCTACACAACACATAAAACTAAAAAAAAAGAAAGAGAAAAAAACGATGAGAAATAAAAAAAAAAAAAAAAAAAAAAAAAAAGAAAAGAAAAAAGATAGAAAAATTAGATACGCAAAAATTTGTGTATTCTTATCAGCCTTCGAGTTTACAGTCGCATTCAATTCTCTAAAGTAATGACTTGTTATACCTGTGGCAATTCCCCTCTTAGTATTGCATTCATAACATATTCTGTTGATCTTAACGGGTAAATAATTTTCTTCTGTATATCTATTGCCTGGGAGTATATGAAAGTTTCCCACTTTTTAAAGAAAGTCTCGACTTCCTTACTTTTATCTTGTTCTATCAGACATTGTTCTAGTGTCATTTGTTTAAAGATAAAATTACTCACTTCTGCTATGGATGGTAGTTTTTTTGAGATCCAGGTTCTCAGCAATAGAAACCTTGCCACCCCTATCACTAGTTCGATAAATAATTTATTTTTTATTCTGGAATCTGCCTGAAATAGGAAAAAGACTGTGTCTCGGGAGATTGATATCCCTGTTTTTAATATCCTTGAGAGTAGAAAATTTATTTTATTCCAATACTGCCTAACTAATGTACATTCCCAAAAATAGTGTATAATATCGGCCCCACTGTTACCACATTTCGCACATTTATCCTTAATTTGGCTGTTCCATCTTGACATGGCACATGGTGTCAGGTATGTTTGATTGAGTAGGAAGATATGTGCTTCTCTAAAATTAGTAGCAGTGAAGATCTTATTTATTTTATTAATACTATTATATATACGATCTTCATTACATTCTCTAAACCCCTTCAGTTGCCATTTTTTGACGATAAGCTTTAAGTTTAAGCTACCCTCCTGTCTCAGAGCTTCATTGTACCATTTTCTAATCGAGAAATCTCCTGCTTTACTTAAATTAAAATTCAACATAAGTGAGGGCCAGTCCCAGTCCTTATTTTGGAGGTGTAATAACTTATTGGCTAGACTCCTTATTTGTAGGTACGCAAAAAAAAATTTATTGGGTAAATCGAATTCAGCTCTTAATTCCTCAAACGTCTTAATGTGCGGATTTTCTGTGTTGAAATTAATCAATTGACCAATGTATATCAATCCCTTGCTTTTCCACCTATGGAAGACTGCAGATTTTAACGCTTCCGGGAAAAGGGGGTAGCCAGTAATTGTTAAATAATTAGATATTGTATAATTAACTTTTAATTTCTTGCAATACTGCTGCCACGCTTTTATAATACTCATAACTGAGCTGATCTTTTTGATCTTTTTGGGAATATCTGCAACTTTAGTATGTAAAAGAGCCTTTAGAGAGTAAGGTTTCACTATTCCCTCTTCCAATAACCTTGCTGTATAATATTCCTTATCTAGCAGCCATTCCGCTGCAATTTTAACATGGCATGCTAAGTTATATTTCCCTATATCTGGGAGAGCAAATCCTCCAGATTCCTTTAAAAGAGACAATATTTTGAGAGAGATTTTTTTTCTTTTCTTACCCCACAGAAAATCGGTTATATTTTTATTGAACACTTTAATATCTGTGGATTTAATGAGTAAAGGTAAATTCTGCATTTTATACAATATCTTCGGGAAAATAATCATTTTGATTAAACTAATTTTACCTGACAGGGCCAAGGGAATATGTTTCCACACGTTTAACTGGTCAGTAATTTTCTGTAGAATTGGTTTAACATTCAAGTCATACCACAACTTAGGGTTCTTACTGAGATTAATTCCAAGATATGTAATCTGGTCTACTACTTTATAGGGGAACAAAGTATTAGATTCTTTTTGTTTATTAAGCCATAAGAGTTCAGTTTTATTAAAATTAACTCTATAACCCGAAAAGGAGCTATATAGCTCTATTATGTCCATAAGTTGTGGTATGCTCCGATTGCTATTTCTCAGGAATATCAGAACATCATCAGCATATAGCAAGATCTTTTCCTCTATATTATTACAAACAATCCCTTGCATCTCTTGACGAATTTTAATAGCTAATGATTCAATGGACAGATTAAACAAGAAGGGTGACAAGGGACAACCTTGTCTTGTACCTCTTTTCAGAGCAATATCTGCAGATTCCACTCCATTCACTGAAATAACAGATATCGGATTTTTATATATTGCTTTGATATAGTTTAGAAAGGGGCCCGAGAAACCAAACTTAGACAGTGATGTAAAAAGATGATCCCACTGTACCGCATCAAAAGCTTTTTCTGCATCTATGGCTATTAAGGCTGCATCTTCTCCTATCTCTTGGTGTTTATCTGCCAGATCGTTGAAATATTCAATAATAATGCAAGCTTTACGTATATTGACCACAGAACTTCGATTATTCATAAACCCTACTTGATTTGTATGTATGATGTTACCAAAAAATTTTTTTAATCTTTCCGCGACAATTATTGCTAAGATCTTATAGTCCACATTTAGTAGGGAAATAGGTCTGTATGCGTCTGGCTTCTCAGGGTCCCTTCCTTTTTTATATATCAGAATTGTATTTGCTTTAGTGAAGTTCTTTGACATGCTAGGATTCTCGGAGTAATACCAATTATATAATTTGGTCAAATATGGTGCAATTTCTTTTTTTAAAATTTTATAGAACTCGGCTGGCAGATGATCCGGCCCGGGTGCTTTATTTAATTTAATCTTATTAATTGTTGTTTCTACTTCTTCTATCGTAATAGGCTGGTTAATTGTATTAACTTCTTCCAGTGTTATTTTAGGAGTAGTTATTGAATCCCAGAACCGCCTTTTATTTGAACTGTCTAGCTCAGCTGCCCCATAAAATTTGCTGTATATTTGGTAAAAGATCTCGTTTATTTCTAACGGGTCATGTATATATGTATCTTCCACTTTTATTACCGGTATTATATTAGTTTTTTTTTCAGATTTAACTACTTTCGCTAGAAGACTACCTGTTTTATTACCAAATTTCATAAACTTAGCTTTACTTTTGAGATCTTCTCTAGTAGTTTCTTGTATATAGAATGTGTCCCTTTCTTGTTTTGCCTGGGTATACCTGAACCAGTTCTTTTTTGTAGTGCTTGATAGGTATCTATTATAAGAATTTATAGCTTGATTCGTTAATTGTTCTTCCCTTCTCTTTCTTTTCTTTTTAAATGTGGCCATATAGCTTATTATTTCTCCCCTTAACACTGATTTAGCTGTTTCCCACAGTATTTCTATCCTATCTAGATATTCTCTGTTCAAATTTATAAAAATATTGAATTTTTCTCTTAGCATAGCTACAAAAGATGCATTTTTCAGCATGTATTTCGGGAAGTGAAAGAAGTTTCTTTTAGGAGCTCTAGTTAATATTTCCTCTAGGGTAAGTTCTAGTGTAATAGGAGCGTGATCAGATATGGTCACATCTTTTATATCTGCCTTTGGGTTAGCCAACAATAAAGACTCGGATATCAGGAAAAAATCAATCCTCGATAGTGATTCTAGTGATTTTGATAAGCATGTAAATCTTTTTAAATCTGGATATTGGAGTCTCCAAATATCATGGACTTTGAGTGATTTTTTAAATGTATGCAGGATTCTCATTTCCTTCGATATTCTAGAATCCTTTTTCCTACCTTTTGTGCTTTTCCTATCTAGTGGGAATCTAGGTGTTAAATTAAAATCACCCGCAATTATTAAATTTTTTTCATTATGCTTTAGCATTAATACCTGCAATTTATTCCAAAATTCCGGGTCCAGATTATTTGGACCATAGACATTACACAAAGTATAAATCTTTTTTTTTATTTCTATTTCAATAATAATATAGCGTGCATTGTCATCTTTTTTAACTTCAAGAATTTTATATTCTAGATTCTTGCCAAGTAGTATAGCTACACCCTTTTTCCTTTCTAAACATGGAGTGGCGACTACTTCTTTTACCCAATTAACTTTTAATTTAGCTAATTCTGTTGCCGACAACCTGACTTCCTGGAGAAAGGCAATATCAGTATTTAATTTTTTAAGATGCTTTAAGATTGTCTTTCTTTTAATAGGGGAGACAATACCACCAACATTCCAAGATGTAAGACCTAGTAAGTTCCTAATTTTATTCTATGCAAGCAACCAACCACAAAATTTCCAACACGACTAGACATATCTTTAACTTTATGAAAGGCTGATAAGAAGACAAGGGAGAAAAAAAAAAAAAAAAAAAAGAGAAAAGAAAAAATATAAATCAAAACCAGTTAAAATTTTAACGCTGTTCTCCTTTATGTCATAAATCCTGACAAACTGTGACATAATACTGTTTAGCTTCTTCATTATTCTGAAAAGATTTAAAGCCATCCTTACCTCCTACTTTTAAGATAGCAGGATAAACTACAAATGCCTGTAACCCCTTTTGAATGAATTGCGAGCACATTTGTGACATTATTTTCCTTTTATTCGAGGTTTCCATTGAAAAGTCTTGAAAGATAAGGACTTTCCTGTCATCCAGCAGGAGAGGTTCTGAGAGTTTTTTAAAGTATTTTAAGATTTCAGTTTTGTCCTTATAGTTCAAGAATTTTGCTATCACTGGCCTATTGCGGGATCTGCCCATAGGGTCTTCACCCGAGTATTGCTTACTTGAACCCAGTCTATGTATCCGCTCAGCTATGATTTCTAATCCTTCCCTTTGCATGCCCAGTTTCCTTGGTATTTCTTTGGTGATAAGTGCTTCTAACTCTCTATTTACATATTTTTCAGATATACCTATGAACCTTAGATTATTTCTTCTTGATCTGTCTTCAGCAACATCTGCTCTGACTTGTAATTTTACAATCTGTCCGGTTAACTCTTCTATCCTATTACTTTTAATAGTCAGTTGATCCTCTAGGTTCGATATTCTATTTTCTATTTCTCCTATTCTTGCATTAAAATGTTTTAGCTCATTCGATACCGATGATATTTCTAGTCTGAGATTATCAAACTGTGGCATCAATAAAGCAGAAATTTGAGTTATTAACATTTGTGTATCTATGTTAACATGAGGTGTGTTCACACTATCTAAATTCTCTTGTATGGGATCGATTGTATTCTTGTTCTTATTTCTTTCCCTAGTTTTAGCTGACATTACAGCTGGGGACTTATCTTTTGAATTCTGGATAAACTTATCCATTAATAAACACTTGTTTTTTTTTTTTTTTAAAAATGTACCACAGGAAAGGGGAAGGAGAAAAAAAAAAAAAAAACAACAAAGGGGGGGGGGGAAAGTGTGTGAGTAAAACTAATGTGGAGAAGTGTTAATAGTGAGTATGAGCCACTTGGGCCGGTGTAAATCTAAGTGATCAGGGACTAAACCAAAGTCTACAGAGAGAATAAAAAATAAAAAGTGTGAGATGGTGTCTTGGGTCAAAAGTGAGTAATTAGTGTAGGAGTGTATGAGTGAAGAAAGAAAGAAAAAAAAAAAAAAAAAAAAAGAGAAAAGAAAAAATATAAATCAAAACCAGTTAAAAGAAAATCTATATATCAAGTGCCCAACAAGGGATAGATTGTAATGTTAAGCGCTATGCAATTTTCTAAGCTAAATTATTTCTTTGAGTTTAACTTCTTAACTACTTTTAAACGTTATAGAGCCTTCAATCTTAAAAAAATTAAAAAACAAAAAATAAGAGAACAAAAACAGAGTTCAATTTACTTTACACTCTTCTATTTTATCAATCTAGCCTATCAAACCTTCCAAAAAAACAAAAAAAAAAAAAAAACCAACTTGAACCAACTGCCAGGTTTTTCACTGCAGTCCCTACATTCTGTTCACAACACAAGCCCACTGGATCAGGGTCCCAGACTTATACCCTAGCCACACTGTACATTCTTCACAAAGGTGAAACCATGGGTATTTTTGCCACATATAACAAAACTCTAAAGCTTAATCAAATACAGCACAGTTGGTCCTGGGTTAATATATCTTTGTCAGAAGGACATAACAGTCTTTCCAAGTGTCACCAGCTACCTAGTTCTTCACTGGGTTCAGCATTTTTATCACAATACAGTCCACTTGCATGCTAATCCCAGACTTGCACACCAGGCTTTCAGATTTTTCTTCCTGTTAGTATAGTGGAACTTTTAATCAGACTGTTATCACAACCAAGATCCGTGACTACTATCAGTCCAAATACCAGCTAGTACCAGTTTCTTCACTGGGAGCTTCAGGCCTCAAGCATGGCACAAGATTCTTACATACCTATCCCAGACTTACACACTAGGCACACAGTATATTCTTTAGAATAGTGTATTATGGTGTATTGCAGTTAAGTCCCCTCAATTCCCTGGGTTCAGCATTTTTATCACAATACAGTCCACTTGCATGCTAATCCCAAACTTGCACACCAGGCTTTCAGATTTTTCTTCCTGTTAGTATAGTGAAACTATTAATCAGACTGTTATCACAACCAGGATCCGTGACTACTATCAGTCCAAATACCAGCTAGTACCAGTTTCTTCACTGGGAGCTTCAGGCCTCAAGCATGGCACAAGATTCTTACATACTTATCCCAGACTTACACACTAGGCACACAGTATATTCTTCAGAATAGTGTATTATGGTGTATTGCAGTTAAGTCCCCTCAAACTCAGGCTTTGCTTAATGCCTATGGAGTTGCACTTTTGTGTGTATTATATTTCTGAGCTGAACAATTAGCCCCCGGAATTCCTTTTCCTAGTATATCTGTATTCCTTCTCTTTATTTTTTTCTCCCTTTTTTTTTCCTTTTTTTCTTTTTTTTCTTTCAACAACGCAGTGAGTTCAAATATGCAAGTGTAGAGTTTGTTGAAACAAATTTGTGTGTAACAGTTTTCTTCACTGGGGCAATATATAACACCTTCCTATAGGGGAAAGAAAACAGCCTGTTGGATTCCAGAAACCTGAGTCCGTGACTCACTTTATGTAGTCACACAGATATGGGCCATCACTATAACTTCCCCCTATAGAGTACCAAAACCAGGGATCACGTTTCCAACTGAGTTCTTTGTCTTAGTTATTTTTTCCCAGCCAGCAATAACAGAAATTAGGCCGATAAAACAGATGAATACCTCAGGCCTTTAATGTTCTCTCAATTGCTACCAGATATCAGACACAGACTTCCCTGCTCCCAGACTAATAAAACTGTACACATCCTATTCATATCCTCATAGTCAGAGAAGAAAATTAACCTTGCAGCGGCTTTTACAGCACATAGTCTGATGTGTGAGTACTTATCTGAGAGGATGGCTTTATCTTCTGTTATCGTCAGTCTTGTAGCACCATGTCCATGTTCATGGGCATTTTCCTGAGCAGCGTTGCTCCTGCCAAGGAGCTTTACTGGCTGAGGGATATGTTCGGTGGAGTGCCTTTGTTATCTCTGTGTCACGTACCCGCTGAGCGTAGCCTGCCACGGCTTCACGATGGTCGGTGAGAAGCGCTTCCAAACTGGTACTCTTTGCTCGGCTCTATTGGGCCTGGAGCCTGTGACTGGCGGTTAGAGTATACACGAAGCATACACGGAGCAAACGCTAGCTGCGCGCCACTCCGATGTTACCGCCCACCGGAAATCCCCCCGGCAAAAAAAAAAAACGCTTTTAAACATTAATTGCTGAGTTAATATCTCCCAGCTTCCAGTCTGATTTATTGTCCTCCCATAGTTCCCTAAACATATGTCTCAACTGTAAGTATCCAAAGAAACTATGTTTATGGATCCCGAACTCTTTCTGAAGATCCGAAAATGATTTAACCATATCTAGCATATCATCCCTAATTTGAATCACATCCTGCAGTCCTTTTCTGGACCAATCCTTGAAAATACTAGAGGAGATTCCACTTGGGAAATTTGGGTTACCACAGTTTGGGAGATATTTAGAGGATTTCCACTTAATGTTTAATTCATCACATAATTTGTGCGATGCCAGGATAGGATTCAACAACATCCCCATCCGTACCAAGCGTTTAGGTAAATCCTTCTTATCTAGATGGATCAAGGCCTTCAGTGAATATGGAGTCACAATTCCTGTCTCCAAATGTAAATTAGTTGAATACTCTTTTTCAGTAATCTAGTCTAGGATATATTTACTTTGCGTGACTAGATTATAGTATCTAAGGTTTGGCAATGCCAGGCAACCTGCAGACGTCTGCAAAGAGAGATTATATGTGGATATTCGTCTACATTTTAACTTCCATACAAACCCTGCTGTAATGCCATTAAATAATAGTATATCGTTACTCTTAATCAAAAACGGGAGATTTTGTAATAAATATAACAGTTGTGGAAAGAAAATAGTCTAGACCAAGACCACCCGGGCGGACAAAGAAATTGGAAGTGACATCCACTTTTCTACTTCTCTTTTATACCTACAAATGTAAGAAGTAAAATTTAGATTATACCAGGCCGCGTGATCCTTATGTATTTTAATCCCTAGATAATTTATTGAATCTACAGATTTAAATGGGTATCTAAAACTTGGGGGCTCATTTTGCCTGATCCATAGAATTTCGGATTTTTCTGGGTTAATTTTGTAGCCTGAAAAGGACCCAAATTTTTTTGCCAGGGTCAGAAACTGCTGAATTGAATGATCGGATTCGTTCAAAAATAAGAGAAGATCATCCGCATATAAAGTGAGAACCATTTTCACCTTACCAACCATTATCCCCGATAATTATTTTCTCAATTTAATCGCAAGAGACTCTAATGCCAAGTTAAACATAAGGGGTGAGAGAGGACAGCCCTGGCGTGTGCCCTTTTCTAAGATGATGTCTTGGGACAATTCAGAGTTAATTAAGAGATTAGAGATAGGGTTTTGATAGATTGCGTGTATCATATTTAAAAAATTCCCCTTAAATCCAAAACTCGTTAATGAAAAAAATAAATGATCCCAATTGATAAGATCTAATGCTTTTTCAGCATCGATCGCTAGTAGCGCCAAATTGGATCTCTTTTGATGATCTTTACCCTTATTTTCGGACCAGAAGACTTCTAAAACTGTCAACACCGACGAATAATTTTAGATATATTTCTACCTGGCATGAATCCAACTTGATCTGAGTGGATTAAATTCCCTATATAAGTTTTCAAACTATTGGCTATAATAGACATAAAGATTTTATACTCGCAGTTTAATAAGGATATTGGTCTATATGCGGATAAGTTTTCTGGATCTTTATTTTTTTTATGAATCAATGTAATAGTTGACACCGAGAAATATCTAGAGGGCTTTTTATTTTTGATATAATATAAATTAAAGAGATTCACTAATGTATCTGGAATGTGCTCTTGTAAAATTTTGTATAGTTCGATCGGGAGTTGATCCGGACCGGGGGCTTTACAAGTTTTAGCTATTTTAATCTGCTTTATCACTTCTTCTGGTGTAATTGGGAGATTTAATGACTCTAAGTCTTGTTCAGAAATCTTTGGAATTTTAAGATTGTTCCAAAAGCTATGTTTATTACGTATATTAATTTCTTCCCCCTTATATATCTTTTGATAAAATTCATAAAAGGCTTCTTTTATTTCACTAGGGTTAGTAACACTTTTACCTAATATTCTGATTTTTTTAATTCTGTTGCTACTTTGTCGATTTTTAATCAGGGTTAAGAGATATCTGGCCGATCTTCCATAGTTCCCACGGTATTTTGCTCTTGATTTTAAATCCTCCTGTGTAGTCTTGTGTTTAATAAATAAATCCCTTTCCTTTTTTCTTTTCAGTGTATTTATCCCAAGCTAATTTAACAGGATTATTTATGTAAAACTCATAGGCGTTTCTGACTTGATTCGTTAGCTGAATTTCTCTGGCCCTGCTTTTCCTTCTCCATTTGCATAGATATGCTTTTATTTCTCCCCTTATAAAGGCCTTAAATGCTTCCCAGAAAATTTCAGGTTTGACCACATATGCATCATTATTATACCTATACTAGTTCCATTTATTTATCAACCAGTTGGTAAACTGTAGGTTATTTATTAAATAGGAGGGAAAAGACAGCCTAGAAAAATTAGGGCCCGAATCTGGTCCAATCTTTATCAACAATGAAATAACCGCGTGATCTGAAATGACGATATCCTTAATATCTGCCCTGACAACTTGATTTAATGCAAGTTCTGAGACCAAAAAAAAATCTATACGCGAAAGTGTACTAAATGTTTTTGATTCACATGTATATGCTCTGACATCCGGGAATTGTGCATGCCATATGTCTGTTAGCCTTAAATCCGTCCTAAAATTAGAAAAAATCCTGTTTTTCCCTTGTTCATATTTATTTGTACATTTGAACCTATCCAGTCGGGGCCTGGACGCTATATTGAAGTCTCCACCCATTATAATTTTCTGGTTACTAAAATACATCAGACATTTTAGACTTCAAATTATCCCAAAATAATCTATCTGGTTTATTAGGACCATATACATTGCAAAGTAACATTTTTACTTCATTAATTAATACCTATAAAATAATATATCTCCCGTTCTGGTCTATATCTTGGGAGAGGATATCGCACTGCAAACTCTTATTGAATAAGATCGCTACACCCCTTTTCCGCCCACAGTATGGTGAACTTATTATGTTTCCCACCCACCTAGATTTTAATATTAATGCTTCCTCCGGTTTTAAATGTGTCTCTTGCAAGAAGACAATTTGTGGGTTAAGGGAATTTAAATATTTTATTATTGACTTTCTTTTGATAGGTGATGTTATCCCCCCACATTCCAGGATAAAAAATATAGTTTATTCATATTCATTTTACAATACTAAGCTAAAAGTAAGATCTGAAAGCGTGAATTCGCAGAGAGTTAGATGGGAGGAAAACATAGTGGTGGGGCGAGAAAGAGAGGGGAAAAGAACAAGCCAACAACAACAACAAAAAAAAAAGAAAAAAAAGAAAAGACACCTCATACACATATACCATTCGTAAACTCCAGACACCATTCCTATTTCTTATCAACATAGGCCAAGGATACTAGTATTCTGTTCCTTCTAACTTAATTTAAGCTCTTTGCATAATGATTGTGCCGCCTCGGCTTCAGTGATTACTCGAGTGATACCATTCACATTAATAATAATTTTTGCCGGGTAGACTAGTCTTGTTTGGAATTTGGTGTTAATAAATTTGGTACAGAATGGGGCCATTATTCTTCTTTTGGCTGAGGTTTCGTCAGAGAAATCCTGAAATAACAATAGCCTGTATTGATTAATTTTACACTCCTGCATTTTGCGATAGCTTTGCATTATAGATATCTTGTCTTGGAAGTTAAGGAATTTTATTATAATTGTTCTAGGTCTAGGCGGTCCATTAGGATTTTCCCTAATTGGTCCTAGTCTGTGCGCCCTTTCTATTGGGATCGGGGGTTGATTAAGTAAACCCACACACTGTGGGTGAAGCACTGACGCAAAAAAATATAAGATCACTGTATTCTGTACTTTCAGACAGGCCCACTACTTTAATATTATTACGTCTGGACCTGTCCTCAAGGTCTTCAATCCTGGCCTGTAGTATAGACATTTTCTTTTCATGCTCAGCTACCATTGTATCTTGACTATTTACTTGATCCTCTATGCTAGATATTCTAAGCTCTGCTTCATCGAGACGATTAGAAAACTGTCTAACTTCTGTCACAAGGCTAGACAACTCCAATTTAATCTCTGTAAATTGTGGGGTAAATAGATCACACATATGTTGTAACAGTTGCTTATTCTCTCCCGATATAGGACATACAAAGCCCTCAACTGCACTGCTCCCTCCTATATATCAGAACTTGTCTCTAGATACTCTCCATCCTGTTCCCTTCGTTCTGCTCATGAACTTCTACTCTCCTCCTCTCTTGTTACCTCCTCACACTCCCACTGACATGACTTCTCCAGACTGGCTCCCATCTTGTGGAACTCTCTGCCTCACTCCACAAGACTCCTCCCTAGTTTTGAAAACTTCAAGCGCTCCCTAAAGACTCTTCTGTTCAGGGATGCATATAACCTACACTAACCTTTCTTTATACCATTTTCTCTCCTCCATTGCTATCCCCTTGAACCCCCTTAGCATGTAAGCCTAAGGGCCATGCTGTTTGTAGATCACCTTCTTTAGAGCCTACAACAGTGCGACTCTTGGCAGGGCCCTCTACTCGTCTGATCCCTATAAATGTTTTCTTGTATTCCGCCTATGTTTATAGCACTGCAGAATATGTTGGTGCTCTTCAAATAACCGATAATTATAATAATAATAATAATGGAGACGATTGTCACCAGGTGCCACTTGTACCAGGTCTACCTCATGTAGGACCCCAAACTCCTCCTCGGGCCAAGCAGCTGGAGTAGAGGAGCTTCCTGACTCCAAGCAATGGGCTGCGGCTGGGGAGACTCCAGTGGGTGCTTGGGTCCAGTTGGTAGGAGGAGGATTCCATGGGCAGTTGAACCGTACTTGGCCCACCTGATCACACCCGAAATATCGGATTCCCATCCCCCAGGGTGGACTGGGGCCAGAAGGACAGGGTTGAGTGGGTGGAGATGAAGGGTACCGGCTGGCCGCCAGAAGATGAGGAGGGGCTGCCGGAGGACGGACCACTGGTTGAGGTTTAGGTCGAACCGTGCATTTGGCATCAAGAAACTGGTCCACCAGAACTGCTGCTTGATCTACAGTGGCTGGTTTCTGATCCCGGACCCATTCTCTTACCTCCAGCGGGGAGTGGTCATAGAAATGTTTCATAAGGATGAGCTGTGACGCTTGCACCAGGGTGGTCACTCCTTCTCAAGCTCCGGAACTTAAGACAATGAGCCTCCGGAGTGATGGCATACCTAGCCAAGATGCACTCCTTCACCTGGTCATAGTTACGCTTATCTTCAAGGGGGATGGCTTCAAAAACATCCAAGGCCCTCCACGACAGCTTTCCAATCATGAGGGTAACCCAGTCGGCATTGTTGATACCCTACAGCTCACACTGGGTCTCAAATACCTGCAGGTACCAATCGATTTCCTCTTCTCCGTCTTTAAAGGG
This sequence comes from Bombina bombina, assembly GCF_027579735.1. Classification (NCBI taxonomy): domain Eukaryota; kingdom Metazoa; phylum Chordata; class Amphibia; order Anura; family Bombinatoridae; genus Bombina; species Bombina bombina. The sequence continues at coordinate 58,592,759 of NC_069506.1, forward strand.
AAGGAAGGCCTCATCGGGTAACTTATTTTGGGATGAAGTGGGCCTCAGATCGGTAGGGGCCACTCTCCCCAGAGCCTTCTGGACCTAAAAACATCTTGAGACGAGTGGTGTCAGCAATAATCTGGGTTATTACCTCCTGTGGTGGGGTAGTCCCATACAGTGCCAGCCCCTACTGGATCTCCCACTGTACTTCGGACATATCAGTGCCCCCGGTTGAGGGCTCACTGGCCCAATCACTGGCCCAGCTACTGCCTGGTTCACTGGCCTGATCGCTGGCTCGGTCACCCTCCATCAGCTCTGCAATGATAGCTGCTTTCAGCTTGTTGCTGGCCACTTGTCCACAAGCTTCCAGCAAGTCTTTCAGGGTACTCCCCTTAAGCCCGGAGTACTTCTGCTCCATCCGAAGGAGTCCTGTTGGTGGTTTAAATGTTCCAGGTAGAAGGAAACATCCCACCGCTGCCAACCAGATGTGACAGACTCCGGATACCCCGACTGGGTATCTCGGCCAAAAGAGACCTTTTTCAACCCTGGAACCTGTAGCTGTTGTAATGCTTGTGGAATATTTCCCTATCAGACCAAACTTGGCCAGTAGTCTTCTTATCATGGGGTCAAGTGGAAGGATAAAGAAATATCCCAGAACAAAGTGAGTTTAAAAAATGAGGTAAGCAGTACTCACGGTAGACAGGGTAGTCCTTCACAGCAATAAGGTTAAGGCAGAGAAAGGTCAGGAACAGGCAGAGTTTGGCAACAGAAAGGTAATCCAGCAGTTTATCAGTTCTGGGGTAAACCAGTAGAATGGCCAGGAACAGGCAGAGGTCAGCAACAAAAGGTAATCCAGCAGTTTAGCAGTTCAGGGGTAAACCAGTAGAATGGTCAGACAGACAGAGTTCAGTAACAATAAGGCAATCCAGCAATTCAGGGGTTAAACAGCAGAGTGGTCAGACAGGCAGAGTTCAGTAACAGAAAGACAATCCAGCAATTCAGGGGTTAAACAACAGAGTGGTCAGACAGGCAGAGTTCAGTAACAATAAGGCAATCCAGCAATTCAGGGTTTAAACAGCAGAGTGGTCAGAATGGCAGAGTTCAGTAACAATAAGGCAATCCAGCAATTCAGGGGTTAAAAAGCGGAGTTGTCAGACAGGCAGAGTTCAGTAACAATAAGGCAATACAGTAATTTTAGCAAAAGTAACACCCAGGAGCACATACAGTAAGTCCTATACTTGGGCAGTGTATATAAGTTATGCAGGTACCTACATAGGCTCCAATTCATGCCAAGGAGGACTTCAAAGGATCCAACTGGCTTGAGAGGGGAATAGACGTGCGGTGATGACGTCATCGCCACACACTCACAGCAACCGCTGCGTCCCTGGCAACAGCCAGAGTGGCGCAACGGGAGCGGCATGACAGCTGTAGAGCGGAAAATGATTTTAGCAAGTATCCCACCCTACCTAATACCCAGACAAGACCAGTATTAAGGTGAATAAAGAGCTGTTTTATTGAGACAAACACCTGATCAAGAGAGTACCACCCCTCCAGACAGGCTGGCACCTCCCTAGGAGCCATAGGCACATAGAGATCCCACAATTGCTAGGTTGTAGTTTCAGGCTGATCTCTAGGGAGCGGCGAGTATTTCAGAGTATCATTGGAGAGCCCCGGGCCCCCAAATGTTACAGTCCAAAAAGCGACATGATCCGTAGCTGGGGACTGGAGCGGCAGCCTGGCAAAGGGTACTTAGGAACAGTCCAAGGTGGGGGGGGGTGTCAAAACTCCAGGTTCCCGAGTAAGCTTCCTTTAAGTAATCACCCCAACCCATGCCCTTCAAAGGTATGACAAGTCTCCAGAAGAGCGGAGCTCTGGAGCAAAGGGCTTCGGGAGTGGCCTAGGTTAAAGTCCAGTGGGAATCTCTAGCTATCCCAGCCGGCAAATAGTTCCATAAGATCCCGGCTGGGACTCGGCAAGGCAGGAAGGGGGCAAAGCGGGGTAGTGATCAGCTCTTTCAGGGCAAAGTTCCATTATGGCACAAACAAAGAGGACTGGTGGAGAACATAATAATCCAAATACGGGAAGGGGTTGCCCTGGCAGCCTAGCATCCGTGACAAACATTATCTAATAAAATTATTTAAAAAAAAAAAAAAGTTATAAGGGCTCAAAGATATGAGGGCTTAGGTGTTAGCAAAAAAAGAGAGGCAAAGTGCTTTAACATAGAGATACATACATTTACATGTCTAAAATATGTATGTGTGTATATATATATATATATATATATATATATATATATATATATATATATATATATGTGTGTACCTATGTATTTATACGTGTATATATGTATTTACAGCCATATATACATGTATAAACACATAAATACATATGTGCACACATATGTACTTATATATAGAAGTGCATTGGAGTCCTTTGCAGTTAAGTAGATGAAAACATGAAAAATCATATTATGCAATATTCATGTTTAATAAAGTTTCATTTTATGTATTTACTGTAAATTCCAATGTTCTTCACGTAGCAGAATATGATCTAAGTATTTATAAATATATATATATAAAACAAGTCCTGTAAAACAGAAAGGGAGGCACTTCATGGTGTTGTAACGTTAATGCAAACAACAAACATATAAGGAAAGCAACAAATTTGCACTCACAAGAGTCGTAGCACACACAGTGCTATAACAGGCAGGCGGAGGCTTCGGAGCCGCCCGACAGACTCTCTCCTGGAAAAGCTTGGCCGGTCACGATACAGGGCATCCACCAATCAGGGGTTACTTTGCTGATAGCATCAAAGATAGTGTCAGAGGATGTCTGCCAATCATCCAACCCAGATGGAAGGTGTGTGTCAACCAGGAATTTTGCACAGGAAACATGACTCAAAAGCAGAGCGGTGATATATTAAAACATTAGAAGACAACAACATGTTTCTCAGCTCATCCTCAGTTTCATCAGGCTGTTATTACACTGTTTTCCCTTGCTCTATTTAAAAAACCTTTTAACCAATCCTTAGTGGGCGTGACTAGACGCCCCTCTCAAGATCCCGCCCCTAACATAATTAGTATCGCGCAAAGATATAATTATATGGATATATATATAAAAAAGATGGGTTCATAATTAAAAAATATTTAAAATATGGATAAATGATTGTAACATAGCACAAGGTATAGACATAATATGGATAAATGATTGTAACATAGCACAAGGTATAGACATAATATGGATAAATGATTGTAACATAGCACAAGGTATAGACATAATAATAACAACAATAATCCTAAATTCATAATGACCTATGATACTAGGGGATCTACATTATTATCACAATTGATCTAGTAGGATTCCTTTTAACATTCACAAACAAATGTGTATACATACATACACATATCTACGCCATCTATTATCCAAAAAAGAACATCATAAAAGGCATCAATTAGATGAAACTGTATCAAGAGTGTTTGCGGTTACATCACTGCATTGGGAAATCACACATAAGTTTAATTTATGACTGCTTACATCATGAGAGCACGGTATAAACGCTATACCAAGGGATCACACTATTATCGTTTAATAGCGACTGCCCTCAAATTATGCTAAAAGCTCTCAATGCTGCATATGTTCTTGATGTCTACACTAATCTTAGAACCGTGTATGTCTAAAGCTAAGATAAGGGGGAGCATAATATATAGAATACCATATCAATATCCATAAATAACAAATGGTAACAGCGCTAACAAATAATTGTGCAAAACAACCTGGTGGTTTCAATACTAATGTTTATTTAAATATATAAAACACAATGTGCAAAAAATGCAAACATAGTTGCAACCTCTATACAGAGTGATTAATCACAGCTTGATTAGTAGTACAAACACTTAAGAATGTGTTGCAAACACTTGAGAATGCAACCTCTATACTGAGTGATTAATCACAGCTTGATTAGCAGTACAAACACTTGAGAATGCAACCTCTATACAGAGTGATTAATCACAGCTTGATTAGCAGTGCAAACACTTGAGAATGTGTTGCAAGTGAATTGTATCCTAATACATTAATGCCTACTTGCAACGTATGATGTATCAATACAGTGCAAAGGAACTAGACATGATGTTATAATGTATCACAATAAAAACAAATACATACAAAATAAAAATATATGTCAATAAAAATGAGCAAATGTTAACAGCAAGTCACAACCTACTGGTCTGGCCAGACAACTCAAACAATATACTCACTACGCGTTTCTGGGTCACGCCCCTTCATCAGGTGTAGAGCGAGTAGGGAGCGACTAGCTGTTAAATGCTCAAAAGGCAACCTATTTCCTGTTTGTTCAACCAATAGATTATCTCCAGAGATTTGGCTGACAGGATACTCTAAAATCACCATCTTGGAAAAGGGCATCAGGGGAATAGTTCTCTATATCAATATCCATATAGGTCTCTATATCAATATCCATATCTAAATATTCATATAAAAGAAATCTAGTCAAATGTGCTAGTCCTATAGTAGTGCTTGTAAGCTGTAAAAGAAGAAATTTCTCCAATAATGGTGGGTGTATATGAGGATGAATAATGTCCATTGTGTGATGTAAAAAGGGGATATATGACTTAGGCTATATCAAGTGTAGCAATATCATATCATCAATCAAAAATAAGCAATAATGACTTCTATGGGGGAATCGCAATATTCGAACTTCAGCTTTTTGAACACATCGGGTTAGCGCGCAAACAAAAACGTTTTACTTTTAACTTGTAATACGAGCACAACCAGACGCGCGCACAAACCTTACTTATAGCCTATCCTACCAAAATGCTCATTAAATATAGGTGCATAGCGATCAGTCAAGATATATGACTTGACCTAAAAAAGAGTGTGAAAACTATGTGTGTATGAAGGGAGAAGTGATTAAATACTTGTATGTGCCTAATCCATTAGCAAACATATAAGGCTCCTAAAAGAGAGATGTGTACCATGATCCTAAAATGTTCAGACATGATGAAACTCTATATTCATATAATGATCTATATACAGTACCAAAATATCATCCAATATATATACGTAGAAATATGTATTTATAAATAAATAGAACATATTCTTCTATGTTAAAGGACACAAAATCTGTGAAATAGATCACAAAAAAGAGGGCGACTCCTAGTGCAGTATTGCAGTGATAATGACAACTGACACTTCTTGTATTAAAATAATACTCACAAGGGTTGCAGCACCTAGTGTGCTAAATGGTGCAGGCTGGGTACTCACAGTGGCCCAGCAACACTAATCATCGGATAACTAGGACTAGGAGGCGCCCTCTTTTTTGTGATCTATTTCACAGATTTTGTGTTCTCGATTGTCATCCATGAGAGGAGCTGCCCGCACTCTGCATACCTGCACTTTAATCATAGTGATCCTGTTTTAATTGAAGGACTCAGTTAAGGCATTAATATCAATTTTTTTTACACATCTGTCACATATTAATGTTACATATGTTCTTATAATAACATTATTGTGAATATTGTATTGAATAGTGCACTGATAAGTCCACATATCCTGTGCCATAACTCACTCTAGCGCCCCCTTTTAGCTGGATATTTAGGTATCACAGCAGTAGTAGTTATTCTATGTTAAAGGGACAGTCTAGTCCAAAACAAACTTTCATTATTCAGATAGGGCATGTAATTTCAAACAATTTTCAAATTTACATATATCACCAATTTTGCTTTGTTCTCTTGGTATTCTTAGTTGAAAGCTAAACCTAGGAGGTTCATATACTAATTTCTAAGCCCTTGAAGGCCGCCTCTCATCTCAGGGCATTTTGACCGTTTTTCACCACTAGAGGATGTCAGTTCATGTGTGTCATATAGATAACACTGTGCTCACGCACATGGAGTTCCTAGGAACCAGCACTGATTGGCTAAAATGCAAGTCTGTCAAAAGAACTGAAATAAGGGGTAGTTTGCAGAGGCTTAGATACAAGGTAATTACAGAGGTAAAAAGTATATTAATATAACTGTGCTGGTTATGCAAAACTGGGGAATGGGTAATAAAGGGATTATCTAGCTTTTAAAACAATAAATATTCTGGTGTAGACTGTGCCTTTAAGAACATTGAATTGTGAAATATTCATATTTTCATGTCAGGTTAACGCATTTTAGAACATGTGATCGCGTTTACTCGCGAGTAGAGTGTTAGGTTTTTGCTCCATTGATTTATATGGGGGAATAGCAATATTAAAAATACAGCTTTTTGAACACATCGAGTTAACGCGCAAGCAAAAACTTTTTACTTTCAACTTGTAATACGAGCGCAACCAAACGAGCACACAAACCTTACTTATAGCAAAGTTATAGCGAGCGAGTGGGAGCATTAAATACTGCTCCACTTGTAATCTGGCCCTTATAGGGATACATACTAGACATGATGGGGCATATTTATCAATGTGCGAGCGGACATGATACGAAGTAGTGTATCATGTCCTCCACACATCGATAAATGCCGATAGCATACGCTGTCGGCATTTATCATTGCACCAGCAGTTCTTGTGAACTGCTTGTGGAATGCCGCCCCCTGCAGATTCTCGGCCTATTGGCCGCTAGCAAGGGATGTCAATCAACCCGATCGTATTCAATCGGGTTGATTTCTGTCCGCGGCCTCAGAGCAGGCGGACAAGTTATTGAGCAGCGTTCTTTAGACGAGGGGCATCAAGCACTATACGGAGCTTGATAAATATGCCCCGATGTATTTCAAGCAAAGATTAGCCCTAGTATAATATGTAGTTTTTGGGGTTTTTTTACAATTATTTAAGTTGTTATTACTTGTTAAATATTGGAGATATATGTGTAAAGGTTTAGTTTATATAAAATATTTTTGTTCCTATAAATATCTATAATTAATGGGGGCCCAATGTTCTTACTAGATTTCTACTGACTCTTTCTTCTGCTGAGAACAATTAGGGTCAGAAATAAATCAGGCAAAATAATACATTTTCTGCAAAAAAAGGATATGTGGAAACCCTATTAGATAATATTTTGTTCCACACTGCTTTGTTTGCACCAGAGGCGTAACTAGAAACCTTAGAGCCCCAGTGCAAGAATCCATAAAAGGCCCCTGTTCTGTATTTTTCCCCGACTGTGTTACGTTCCCCTACCTCCCGCCACGCCTACAAAATACTTTAATAGACAGTTTTGCACGCATGCGCTCACTGTTGCATTCCTACAATAACATTGAAAATTACACTAAAGAGCATGCAATGCGTTCACTGCCGCAGTCAGCAAATTTTACAGAAGAAGGACCTCCACAATTTGGGCACAATAATACAGAACACCCCCACCCCCCCAAAAAAAAAAAATATATATTTTCCTCAACTTCTCAGCCCCCTCACCCTCTTAGTGCCTTCTCCTTTACAGAGCTCCCTCCTCACCCATTTTGCCCCAGCTACTTCTTTACACAGCCCCTTCCTCTCCCTCTCCGCTCCCTTACACACTCAAATTCCCCTCCCCACAAAGCCCCCTTTTGACCTATTCAACCCCCTCACAACAGGCAGCTCCCATTAGCTACCTCTCGCAATTCCCTTCTCATCCTCTTAGCCTCCATCCCTCACACCCAGCCTTTTCATCACCCTCTAAGCCCTCCTCTCCCTCACACACAACCCCCTAATTCTCTCTGCCTCCCTCTCACTCACACAGCCCTTTCTCACCCTCTCAACCCTCTCTCCCTGTCTGGTTGACCCCAGAGACGGAAAAGAACATCTGAGGCCTGTAGCAGCGGCGCTCTCACAGGCAGTGCCCCCCCAAGTCTTCCGGGTGTTTTACCAGAACTACACATACTAAATTTACCTTGACACCAGAATCAGCAAACAAAATCTTACATTTTCTCTAGCGGATCTAACCTGGCGAATAACATTACCAAACAGTGAGGAATGATGACGATCCTTGAAACCGACATCAGTGGTGAAAACCTCTTCTTAATGCAAGATCCTATACTCCTCAAACTATAAGCAATATTCCAACCATTACTTGATAAAGCTCCTTCAGATCAAGAACTCCAGAGCCTCATGAACAGAATACCGCCAACAACATCGAAGGTATTGGCGACATAGCAAACCATGATCCTGGAGTGCGGCCTACCCCTCCATTGCTGCTACAAATCACCACAGCCTTTCCATTTGCACACCGGAGACTCAAAGCATTACCTTGTGCTCCCTTTGACTAGGAACACTCTGTCAACATTTTTTTGCTCTTATAAATGTATGATAGACCCTATTCTAATTCCAATCTTAAAAACAGCCCCTTAGATTTACCTAAAAGTCCCATTTCTATAGCACATAAGACTGTTACTTCATCAACAGTTATGCTTATTGGGCCATGATTAAAAGGCCCCCCAGTACAAACTGTAACAATGACATAAATAGGAATGCTGCAGATTACTGCTATTACTCTCTCTTGCATAAGTAACTGCTAATAGTAACAGTTTCACTTGTTTTTAAAAGGCAGTATTGAAAGATGATGATCTAACAGCTTGACCCAGCACAATGTATAGTATCTGGGCAAATTCAGTATGAAACCTTCCACCGCAAATATTTACTAACCACTGGACTCCCCATTGCAAATAAATGCTAAACTGCTAGGTCCATAAGTAACCCCTAAATGCTAATCCCACTTCCACTATTAACCTCTTAGCTCCTAGACTCCCAATGGAATTTACCCTCTAAGTACTGATCCTCCCCATTGCCAGTAATCCCTTATGTACTGGTCCCAAATTGCAGTTATCATCTAATATAGTTCATTATCACAATAAACCCTTTATGTGTCACTACCCCCATGCTGACATGGCCTATTTTTATTAGCCCATTACTAATCACTCTATTGCACTATACTATTACAAATCGTACTGTGCTGTCAGGAGTTTTTAATAAATGAGCCACCCAGGAGCGCTGTATTACACGGTGCATGCACCCCTGTAACCCTGCCTCGGGAGAGCGAGCATACACTCAGAAGCTGTGACTCCTCTGTTCTGTAGCTTGCGGCCGCATATGCAGTAACCTTGCTTCTGAAGGGCATTCGATGCTGCGCAGAAGTAGTGCAGGAGCGACAACAGATTAATATATTCCAGGCCTGGCAGTATATGCATGTCTGACTTGTGTCTCTGTATGTGAGAGTGTGCATTTAGTACATTACCAGTCTCGGCTCATACTGAGCTCACCGTTGCACTTGCCTACTGTTTGACAGTACACCGTGTGACTCGATTTTCGGTATTCGGCTGCCACTGACTAGCCGCCCTCAGCTCTACACTGCCAGTGCCGCGCTGCAGACTCCCAGACTCACTACTGAATACATGTGCAGTCACAAGCCGATTGAGGATACTACACGTGCATTAAGTAAGGAGGAGCCAATGTGCGTGCCAAAGCTGGGAAGTTCCGGGCGACTGAGCTGCGCCAATGGGTAACTGAAACAGAGATTACCACAGGCAGGTCAAAGTGGCAGGCTGAGGTCAAAGAAAATTGGTGCTGAAGCTGGAAGTGAAACATTAAACAATATAAAAAAAATAAACACGCAAAAGTGTTTTCATGTGCTGAAGCTGGGTGCCCCCCCTGTGGAGGGGACCTCCGGGGCCCGGCCGCAGTCAAGAGCCTATGCATTCCTGGTAGTTCCACCCTTGGTTTGGACACTTTCTCTTTGGCCATTACTTTATAGAAATTTAGTGGGATTAAGAAAACTAACAATTTTCAGTTAGATTACAGGAAAGGGGAAAATTAAATAATGAAAGTATTCTTCATTTTTTTTAATCATTTTTATTGGGTTTTTCAAATAATACAACATAAAAAGTCAACAACAGGTAATATTGTATAGTTAAACAAATACAAAGAAAAGTTTTGCGCTATGAGAATAAATATCAAACACCTCTCTAAAAGACAACTGCCCAAATGTTGTCTGGAAAAAACAGTATAATACAAGATATATGTATAGAGAGGGCGCTTGTTAGGCTAAAGACATCAACACTTTCTAATATTTCACAAATATTTATTAAATATGTTATCATCAGAAAAAAGTGGGACGTCTCCCTGAAGCACAATGTGGCCTAATTATTAAATATAAATCAGACCTGTAACATTCATAGTATCTGTTGGAATAAAAGTTAGTTAAAAATCAATAAAAAGTTTCAATGAAAAGTTTCAATGTTCATTGGCTTGAAACCGGATAGTGCTATTTTGTTGCAGAATCCACACTCTGTTGCACAGTCTTATTCAAGTATACCACCAGCTTTTCAGACATTTATCACTGCAATAAGTGCTGTAGTATTCCTATAGACAAAAGCAAGATACCTCTCAAGTCCGTGACGGCTCCGTTCACAGTCCAGGAGACTTAATTAAACAACACAATAAATAAAGTGTGTATTAGATGGATAGTACCTGTTATCTCTGTTGGGAATCTTGATCAGTGAACAGGTGTCTCACCCTTTCGTATGGTGGGTATATTACCCGTTTGGTGTAACGAAATTTCTCTGATCCTTCTTGGAGTCGTTCTCCAGGCGAGTTGTACCACGTGACTATTGGCGTCTGACTTCACGGATTCTCTCCCGTCTCATCAGGGTGATTCGAGGAGGGTTCTAGGGATCGCTGCTGGCTTCTTGCCAGTACATGTAGTTGGCAATAGAACTTGAGACCTGCACTTAGTGCTTTGCACGCAGGAAAGGAGCTGTACTGAATGTTTTTACACTTTTCAGATTCCAGCTTAGATTGTTGGAGATAGTTAGACAATTTATAACCCGGGTTATATAAAAAGAAGTCCATAGACCATATGGAGGTAAAAATTGTGTGTACTTCACAATAGCAATATCAGTACCACATAAACAACTACGCGTTTTGCCCTTCTCAGAGCTTTATCAAGATGTTTGTGTCATGTAGTAGGCTCCCTTATAAACGTTCTCTTCAGTTACGATTGGTGGAGATATAATTGGCACTTATCGAGTTCAGTTTTCTTAAGGTGGTATTGACTCATTCTCTTTAAGGTGGTATAGAGGATTTCAATGGGGACTTTTAGCGTCTGCATCTTTATAGGTGGTATACATTTGGTCTATTGACACATCTTATAATCCAGTAATTAAAGGTATACACTTAGATAAATGATTTTATTTGTGATTTTCAAAAATATAGAAAGTTGTTCTTCCTATTTGGTGAATGTCATTAATTTAAAAAATATATAAGAAATAATAATAAATAATAATCTATTGTACATATAGTGTTAAATCTATCTAAACCTAATATAACAGTGAATTATTGTTATACAAATACATATAAATGCATTATCTATCGTCGAGATTACGAGTTTTTGTCTGTAAGGCTTGCGTTGCTAACAAGCCTTTTTTTTTCACCGCTCCCTTAAGACAACGCTGGTATTACAGTTTTTTTTCAACCCGGCGTTAGCCGCAAAAAGGTGAGCGTAGAACAAAATTTAGCTCCACATCTCACCTCCATACCAGCGCTGCTTACGGTAGCGGTGAGCTAGCAAAACATGCTCGTAGGAAACAATTGGGCTGAGCCAGCTGAAAAAAACCTAACACCTGCAAAAAAGCAGCGTTCAGCTCCTAACGCAGCCCCATTGTTTCCTATGGGGAAAGGAATTTTATGTCTACACCTAACACCCTAACATAAACCCCGAGTCTAAACACCCCTAATCTTACACTTATTAACCCTGAATCTGCAGTCCCTGACATTGTCGCCACCTACATTATAATTATTAACCCCTACTCTGCCGCTCCGGACACCGCAGCAACCTACATTATCCCTATGAACCCCTAATCTGCTGCCCTCAACATCGCCGAACTCTACATTATAGTTATTAACCCCTACTCTGCCCCCCCAATGTCGCCGCAACCTAACTACATTTATTAACCCCTAATCTGCCGCCCACAACGTCGCCGCCACTATAATAAAGTTATTAACCCCTAAAACCTAAGTCTAACCCTAACACCCCCCTAATTTAAATATAATTTAAATAAATCTAAATAAAATTACTACAATTAAATAAATGATTCCTATTTAAAACTAAATACTTACCTATAAAATAAACCCTAAGCTAGCTACAATATAACTTATAGTTACATTGTAGCTAGCTTAGGGTTTATATTTATTTTACCGGCAACTTTGTATTTATTTTAACTAGGTACATTAGTTATTAAATAGTTATTAACTATTTAATAGCTACCTAGTTAAAATAAGTACAAATTTACCTGTAAAATAAATCCTAACCTAAATTACAATTAAACCTAACACTACACTATCATTAAATTAATTACATAAACTAACTACATTTAACTACAATTAAAATAAATAAACTAAAGTACGAAAAAAACCCCCACTAAATTACAGAAAATAAAAAATAATTACAAGCTAATTACACCTACTCTTATCCCCCTAATAAAATAAAAAAGCCCCCCAAAATAAAAAAAAATTCCTACCCTATACTAAATTACAAATAGCCCTTAAAAGGGCCTTTTGCGGGGCATTGCCCCAAAGTAATCAGCTCTTTTACCTGTAAAAAAAAATACAATACCCCCCAACATTAAAACCCACCACCCACACACCCAACCCTACTCTAAAGCCCACCCAATCCCCCCTTAATAAAACCTAACACTAACCCCTTGAAGATCACCCTACCTTGAGATGTCTTCACCCAGCCAGGCACAAGTGGTCCTCCAGAGGGGCAGAAGTCTTCTTCCGAACCGGGCAGAAGAGGTCCTCCAAGCGGCAGAAGTCTTCATCCAGACGGCATCTTCTATCTTCATCCATCCGGAGCGGGTCCATCTTCAATCCAGCCGACGCAGAGCATCCTCTTCAAACGAAGTCCAAGCGAAGAATGAAGGTTCCTTTAAATTACGTCATCCAAGATGGCGTCTCTTGAATTCCGATTGGCTGATAGGATTCTATCAGCCAATCGGAATTAAGGTAGGAAAAATGCTATTGGCTGATCCAATCAGCCAATAGGATTGAGCTTGCATTCTATTGGCTGTTCCAATCAGCCAATAGAATGTGACCTCAATCCTATTGGCTGATTGCATCAGCCAATAGGATTTTTCCTACCTTAATTCCGATGGGCTGATAGAATCCTATCAGCCAATCGGAATTCAAGGGACGCCATCTTGGATGACGTCATTTAAAGGAACCTTCATTCTTCGCTTGGACTTCATTTGAAGAGGATGCTCCGCATCGGCTGGATTGAAGATGGACCCGCTCCGCTCCGGATGGATGAAGATAGAAGATGCCGTCTGGATGAAGACTTCTGCCCGTCTGGAGGTCCTCTTCTGCCCAAATCGGATGAAGACTTCTGCCCCTCTGGAGGACCACCTGTGCCCGGCTGGGTGAAGACGTCTCAAGGTAGGGTGATCTTCAAGGGGTTAGTATTAGGTTTTTTTTAAGGGGGGATTCGGTGGGTTTTAGAGTAGGGTTGGGTGTGTGGGTGGTGGGTTTTAATGTTGGGGGGGGTATTGTATTTTTTTTTACAGGTAAAAGAGCTGATTACTTTGGGGCAATGCCCCGCAAAAGGCCCTTGTAAGGGCTATTTGTAATTTAGTATAGGGTAGGGATTTTTATTATTTTGGGGGGCTTTTTTATTTTATTAGGGGGATTAGATTAGGTGTAATTAGTTTAAAATTCTTGTAATTATTTTTTTATTTTCTGTAATTTAGTGGGGGGGGGTTTCGTACTTTAGTTTATTTATTTTAATTGTAGTTAATTGTAGTTAGTTTATGTAATTAATTTAAAGATAGTGTAGTGTTAGGTTTAATTGTAATTTAGGTTAGGATTTATTTTACAGGTACTTTTGTATTTATTTTAGCTAGGTAGTTATTAAATAGTTAATAACTATTTAATAACTATTGTACCTAGTTAAAATAAATACAAAGTTGCCTGCAAAATAAATATAAACCCTAAGCTAGATACAATATAATTATTAGTTATATTGTAGCTAGCTTATGGTTTATTTTATAGGTAAGTATTTAGTTTTAAATAGGAATCATTTATTTAATTTTATTTCGTTTTATTTAAATTATATTTAAGTTAGGGGGGTTAGACTTAGGGTTAGACTTAGGTTTAGGGGTTAATAAATTTTATATAGTAGCGGCGACGTTGGGGCGGCAGATTAGGGGTTAATAAATGTAGATAGGTGTCGGCGAAGTTAGGGACGGCAGATTAGGGGTTAATAAAATGTAACTCATGTTTGCGAGGTGGGAGTGCGGCGGTTTAGGGGTTAATATATTTATTAAAGTGGCGGCGATGTCTGGTCGGCAGATTAGAGATTAAAAAGTTTATTTAAGTGTTTGCGATGTGGAGGGGGGCTCGGTTTAGGGGTTAATAGGTAGTTTATGGGTGTTAGTGTACTTTGTAGCACTTTAGTTAAGAGTTTTATGTTACAGCGTTAGCCCATAAAACTCTTAACTACTGACTTTTAAATGCGGTAGGAGTCTTGACAGGAGAGGGTGTACCGCTCACTTCTTCCAAGACTCGTAATACCAGCATTAGGCAAATCCCATTAAAAAGATAGGATACGCAATTGATGTAAGGGGATTTGCGGTAAGCTCGAGTCGCGGAAGAAAAGTGAGTGGTACACCTGTACCTGCCAGACTCGTAATACCAGCGGGCGTTAAAAAGCAGCGTTGGGACCTCTCAATGCTGCTTTTTAAGGCTAACGCCAAACTCGTAATCTAGCCATATGTTATTCAAACAAAAAAGGTAAGAGGTCTAGTTCTGAGTTAAGACCTCTTGGAAATAGGGTGTCAAATTTATAAATGAGTTCTGCTTCTTTTATGAGGAAAGTTTTTTCTATATTCCCCCCTCTCCAGTGATTTTTGACTTTTTGAATACCCCAGTAGTGTAACTCATTTGTGTTACCATGGTGTACTTCTTTAAATTGTTTGTATAGATGGGTATCTACTCTTTCTTTTTCTATACTTAACAGGTGTTCTCTTATTCTATCCCTGAGACATATTTTGGTCTCTCCAAAATAATACAAATTACAAATGCATTTTAATGCATAGATCACATATTTTTGTGTACATCTAATTATTTCCTTTATTATGAAATCCTCAGCTGATTGGTTAATTTTGAGATTTTTTATTTTATAGCTATGTTTGAAGGCTGCTTTACATGTATAACATGGGAAGAAACCAGCTATTTTACCTCCCCTCATATCTATATGATTTTCTATCTTGGTCTTATATTTTAATTCACTTGGGGCTAATATGGTTTTAAAATGTATTGCTTTTCTGAAAAATAAAAGGTGGGTTTTGGTGCTATTTTTTCCCTTATGATGTTATCCTCCTTAAGTATATGCCAGTGTTTATCGACTATCTTTTTAATAAAATTAAAGTCTGCATTATAATCTGTTATAAATGGTACTTTAATCATAACATCATTATCTATTTCTTTAGTCTTGTATTTCAATAAAGTCTCCCTTTCTATAGTATTAGCTTTTTGAATTGCCTTGTCAATCTTTTCCTCTTGGTAACCTCTTACATTAAATTTGTCTGCTAGTAGGGTTATTTGATTTTCAAAATCTTCAATTCTGGAACAATTCTTTTTTATACGTAGACTCTGACCAAATGGAATATTATCTTTCCAAGCTTTAAGATGGCAACTATCAGCATGTATCAGACAGGTTGTTACAGTCTACTTTTTTGAAATGGGTTTTAGTCTCTAGTTTATTATCTATTACCATAATTTCTAAATCAAGAAAGACCATCTTCTCTTTACTCTGGGTACATACAAATTTTAATCCACAATCATTTTTATTCATTTTTCAAACAGCCCTGTTAGTTCCAGCTCAGATCCCCTCCATACTATCAATAGGTCATCTATATACCGTTTATAGAGCACGAGGCTTGCACCGAGATCGCCGTCTCTGAGAAAAGCTTCCCAGACTCCTATAAAGAGATTGGCGTAACTTGGTGAAAACCTCGTACGCATAGCTGTCCCTTCCACTTGTAAGAAAAATTTGCTGTTGAATGAAAAATAGTTGTGTTCTAATATATATTTAATACTTTTAAGGATACATTTCTTGTGCTCATCTTGCATCTCTTTGTCTTTATCTAAAAAACACTTAATCGCTTTTATTCCTTGCTTGTGGTTTATTACCGTATATAAGGATGACACATCACATGTTGCCAGGATCATGTCTTTCCCCCATTCTATAGAATCTAAAATGTTCAAAACCTGAGTTGAATCTTTAAGATATGATTTTAGATTATGTACATATGGTTGGAGAAATCTATCTACATATTGAGATAGGTTGGCCGAAATAGAGTTAATACCTGAGATTATTGGTCTCCCAGGGGGATTTATTAAGCACTTGTGGATTTTTGGTAGGAAATAGAAAATTGGTATTTTTGGGAATTGTGGTGTTAGATATGCAAACTCTTTATCATTTAAAACCCCATGTTCTTTTCCTTCCTTTAGGATTTTATTCAATATCATAGTGAATCTGTTGGTAGGATTAGTTTGTAAAATGTTATAAGTATTTTCATCATTTAGAAGTCTGTAAGCTTCAATCATATACTTCTCTGTGTCCATTATTACGACCCCCCCTCCCTTGTCTGCTGGCTTTATAGTAATGTGGGAATTTTTTTGTAATTTACTTAATATTTCTCTTTCTTTCTTATTGATGTTTGGATTCCTAATTTTGGGGGGATTGCATTTTTTTACTTCTTTTAAAACAATTTTTTCAAATGTATCCAAATAATTGCCTTTGGCATGGGCATGGTAAAATCTTGATTTGAGTTTAAGATCAGTGTGATTGAAAATCTTTGTTTTCTCAGGTTGGGATACCGCCTGTCTCTCTAGGGGGCTTTTCATGAAGAACCTTTTGAGTTTTAAATTCCTAACTCAGAACTAGACCTCTCACATTTTTTGTTTGAATAACATAGATAATGCATTTATATGTATTTTTATAACAATAATTCACCACTGTCATTTTAGGTTTAGATAGATGTAACACTTTATGTACAATAGTTTATTATTTATTATTATTTCTTATATATTTTTTTAAATTAATGACATTCACCAAATAGGAAGAACAACTTTCTATATTTTTGAAAATCACAAATAAAATCACTTATCACAAATGTATATCTAAGTGTATACCTTTAATAACTGGATTATAAGATGTGTCAATAGGCTAAATGTATACCACCTATAAAGATGCAGACACTAAAAGTCCCCATTGAAATCCTCTATACCACCTTAAAGAGAATGAGTCAATACCACCTTAAGAAAACTGAACTGGATAAGTGCCAATTATGTCTCCACCAATCGTAACTGAAGAGACCGTTTATAAGGGAGCCTACTACATGCCACAAACATCTTGATAAAGCCCTGAGAAGGGCGAAACACGTCATTTATGTGGCACTGATATTGCTATTGTGAAGTACACACAATTTTTATCTCCATACGGTCTATGGACTTCTTTTTATATATGATTTCCTTGTCCATCTATTAATTTTGGAATGTATGTATGTAATGTTCTTTTTTTTTAACGCTCTTGCTAACAGTCTACCTGATTTGTGTCCTCCATTAACATACACTTTTTTTAAGTAGCAATGCTTTACAGTGGGCTCCCTTATTTAAAAAATTATTAAGATTATCCCGAGCCTCCTTAAGGGAGTCGGTTGTTTGCTTATTATAAGGGTCTCTTGTATGATCATATTCTGCCTTTTGGAGGAAATTTGTGAGGCCTTCATAAAGTCCTTTTGTTCTTTTATTAATTCTAGATTTATGTTTGATAAATTCTCCTCGTATTACCTGTTTGTGGGCTTCCCACCATATGCTAGGAGAGGTATCTTCACATAGATTGATGATAAAATATGTAACTGGATTATAAGATGTGTAAATAGACTAAATGTATACCACCTATAAAGATGCAGATGCTAAAAGTCCCCATTGAAATCCTCTATACAACCTTAAAGAGAATGAGTCAATACCACCTTAAGAAAACTAAACTGGATAAGTGCCAATTATGTCTCCACCAATCATAACTGAAGAGACCGTTTACAAGGGAGCCTACTATATGTCACAAACATCTTGATAAAGCCCTGAGAAGGGCAAAACACGTCATTGTTTATGTGGCACTGATATTGCTATTGTGAAGTACACACAATGTTTACCTCCATATGGTCTATGGACTTCTTTTTATATAACCCGGGTTATTAATTGTCTAACTATCTCCAACAATCTAAGCTGGAATCTGAAAAGTGTAAATACATTCAGTACAGCTCCTTTCCTGCGTGCAAAGCACTAAGTGCAGGTCTCAAGTTCTATTGCCAACTACATGTACTGGCAAGAAGCCACGTGGTACAACTCGCCTGGAGAACGACTCCAAGAAGAATCAGAGAAATTTTGTTACACCAAACGGGTAATATACCCACCATACGAAAGGGTGAGACACCTGTTCACTGATCAAGATTCCTAACAGAGATAACAGGTACTATCCATCTAATACACACTGTATTTATTGTGTTGTTTAATTAAGTCTCCCGGACTGTGAACGGAGCCGTCACGGACTTGAGAGGTATCGTGTTTTTGTCCATAGGAATACTACAGCACTGATTGCAGTGATAAATGTCTGAAAAGCTTTTTAATAAGTAACACTGGTGGTATACTTAAATAAGACTGTGCAACAGAGTGTGGATTCTGCAACATAATAGCACTATCCGGTATCAAACCAATGAACACTGAAGCTTTTCATTGAAACTTTTTATTGATTTTTAACTAACTTTTATTCCAACAGATACTATGAATGTTACAGGTCTGATTTTTATTTAATAAATAGGCCACATTGTGCCTCAGTGAGACGTCCCACTTTTTTCTGATTATAACATTTTTAATAAATATTTGTGAAATATTAGAAAGTGTTGATTTCTTTAGCCTAACAGGCGCCCTCTCTATACATATATCTTGTATAATATTGTATAGCTTGCACGCGATGCAAAGCTTGTCATAAACAATGGAAAAGTTTTCATACAGTATACATTGTTTTACATCACATCTTCTGAGACAAGGAGAGTATATATATATATATATATATATATATATATATATATATATATAGGTATCCAGTTTGGCTTTGCACACTTTCTATATCCAGAGGTAGACAGAGATTTACATAGCTCACAAATGACTCCAACTCATGTCTCTTCATTCAAAAGAACATATTTTTATTTCAACGTTTCGTTCCCCTGTTTGGGCCTTTGTCACGATAACAGCATACACAACTGTGATCCTGTTTATACCTTACAAATTAATTATGACCCACCCACATAACAGGTGCAATCAAGGTGAATATTTTCTCACAAAATCACATCTCTGCCATCTGTGGAGTCTCTACTGGTGGTTTACAGTTGTAAATGTTTTAACCATTTTGAATAAGTTCCCTCAGCCAGATCCATAAGGTTCTGCTGTGGCTTAAGCCTACCACTCTCTATAAAATTAGTTAATGGTGTTGTGTGTTGTGATTTTTGTTGACTATAACAATTGGGAATAAGGCCCCCTTGAAATTCAGCATTAATAGGAATCGGGAGTAATGGGGAAGGGATAGTTGATATGTTAGAGTAAACAGATACAATTGTGTCCCATTGTTTGAAGGGTATGAAAAAACATAGAAAAAATGTTGATAGTTGACGGACTGCCTTCTACTGGAGTCCAAACAAGTTTATTTATAGATTGTTGGGTCATTAAATTAGCTTATAATATGCCAGTCTAATATTCTTTGTAATGCTATTGCTCTATAATAATTCTTAATATTTGGGACCCCTAAACCTCCTTTTTTTCTTGGACTGTATAAAGTCTTAATTCTAGGTTTGGTCTGATTCCAAATAAAAGAATTGATCATTGTCTGGAGATTAGAATAGTAAGTATAGGGAAGATTGAAAAGTACTGTCTGGAAAATATATAAAATATGCGGGAGGATATTAATTTTTATGGCATGTATTCGGCCCAGTTATGATAATGGTTTTGGTTTCCATGACTTAAGATCCTGTTGAAGATTAGTAAATAATTTTTAATAATTTTCAGAGAAGAGTTGTGTGTCGTCTGCCGATAATTGTACCCCAAGATATTTTAAGTAAGTTCCTTTCCAAGTATATGGGCTATGTAATTTACAGTCCTTATATTCCCTAGATGTGATCAAGATACTAATAGCTTTAGATTTAATCTTATTAATGTAGTAATTTGAATATTTCCCAAATTCCTGGAAAACAGATTCTAAGTTATCTGTTATCGTTAATAATACATCATCTGCTTATAATGAAATCTTATATTCTTGTTTCCCGATTATTAGTCCTTTGATATTTATGTCTGAATGGATTTTCACTGCTAGATTCTCCATTGAGATAACAAATAGCAAGGAAGACAGGGGACACCCCTGCCTCTTGCCATTTGAAATATTAAATAAATCTGAAATCACCCAATTAACTTTCACTTTAGCAGAGGGTGATGTATAAAGATAAGATATGTGTTGGATACTTTTTTCCCCAAAACCACATTTTTTGGGTGTTAATTGTAAAAAAGACCAGTCAAGCTGTTCGAACGCCTTCTCGGCATCTAATGAGAGTGTAACTAGGTTGATCTTATCTAAATTAGCACATTTTATTATATGTAGTACCTTAATAGTATTATCTCTTGCTTCTCATCTTGGTACGGATCTTACTTGATCAGTGTAAATAATATCAGGTAATACTTTATTCTATTAGAGATAAGTTTAGCGTATATTTTTATATCATTATTCAGAAGCGAGATATGTCTAAAATGTGCTGGTGCATTAAGCTCTTTACCTAGTTTAGGTAATACTATAATTAGGGTTGCACCGATACCATTTTATTAAGACCGAGTACAAGTACCGATACTTGTTTTCAAATACTTGCCGATACCAATTACCGATACTTTTTTTTATGTCATGTGACAGTTAACCAAGCACAATACAGACTAATTATTTAAGATTCCTTCTTTATAATTATGAAGGACTGTAACTTAAAAGACATTAAGAAATAATAAAACAGTTTTATTTGTCATAAAGTTCACAGAACATGTTTATAAATAAAAATATTACAATAAAATATATTAATAATAACAACAAATAACAAAAATAAAATCACAACCAACCAAAAGTGCAATACAGTAAAAAATAGAAAAATAATAAAAATAGAACAGTGCACTGTTTAATCATGGGGAACAACACTATGGGCTAAATTAAATTTGACTGGTAAGTTTTACCAATGCTATGCTAAAGTCTATGGAGTTGGAAATGTGAACAAAGCATTGATAAAGCTTACCAATCAAATGTAATCTAAATCTAGTCCTAAAATTGCAGGATGAGTGTTCATTGGAATTAACTTTAATTTTTGCCATGAGTACTCTTCCTGCAATTATATAAGCTAACCTATGGATGTTCCTTAGAGTACAGTATGTTTTGAACATCATTGTGCAAGATGAGAACTAGCAGTAAAAAAAGGCAATTTAGCAATTAGAATAATTTTTCAAAAGTTAGTGGCAAGTTCTTTTTAAGGAACATAACAGAAACCTCTCTGCATGTTCATCTATAAGTCTGTTTTTGCTATCAGTAAGGAGGTTTGACTCTAAGTTGAACAGTCTTTCACTTTCCACACTACTGCATGGGGCAGAAAGATATTTTGGACCATTTTAGCCAGAGCTGGAAATCTCAGTTTATTAACTGACCAGTACTTCAGGGGTTTGTCTGAACGAGGTACAGTGATCTCTCCTACAATAATACAAATAACAGCAATTTGTATTGGCAGAACAGTAGTAAACAATATTTAGTTTAGTCTCCACTTCAGCTTAAAATGAAATGGGAACATGCAGTTTGAAAAAACGCCACAAGATAGCATTTGGGTAGGAAGTGGAGGTATCGGTATAAGTATCGGTGCATTTGAACGAGTAGAAGTACTCATGCAAATACTTGGTATCGGTACCGATACTAGTATCGGTATTGGTGCAACCCTAACTATAATCCTAGCTTCTAACATCTCTTTTAAAAAGGAAGATTCTGTATTAAGAGAGTTAAATAGGATTTAAAGTTTAGGGGCAAGAATATCTGAGAAGTTATTATAGTAGTTTGAGCTAAACCCGTCTGGACCTGGGCTTTTGCCTATAGCAAGATTTTGAATAGTCTGTGTAATCTCTTGTAAAGAAAAAGTTTTATCTAGCATATTTTTTTGAGATTCTAGGATAGTAGATACTGTTGTATCGTTAATGTAGGTCGTTCTCTCTTTTATGTGTGTTTAAGATTTATTTTGCAAATTAAGATTGTATAACTGTTGGTAATATTTTTGAAATTCATTAGCACTATCTTGACTCCCGACTATATGATATCCTTGTCCATCTATTAATTTTGGAATGTATGTTTGTAATGTTCTTTTTTTTAACACTCTTGCTAACAGTCTACCTGATTTTTGTCCTCCATTAACAAGTAGCAATGCTTTACGGTGTGCTCCCTTATTTAAAAAATTATTAAGATTATCCTGAGCCTCCTTAAGGGAGTCGGTTGTTTGCTTATTATAAGGGTCTCTTTTATGATCATATTCTGCCTTTTGGAGTAAATTTGTGAGGCCTTCATAAAGTCCTTTTGTTCTTTTATTAATTCTAGATTTATGTTTGATAAATTTGCCTCGTATTACCTGTTTGTGGGCTTCCCACCATATGCTAGGAGAGGTTTCTTCACATAGATTGATGATAAAATATGTTTTAAGAGATTTACATACAAATTGTTTAATTTGTAAGTCATTTAAAAGACTATCATTCAACCGCCACTGATAAGGTATTAGTGGTTTATCAAGCTAGCTCAAACACATGGATATCAGAGAATGGTCCGACCATGAAATATTATGGATTTTAGCATAATGAACTAAAGTGTGGCTATTTTGGTCTAGCAGAAAATAATGAATACGAGAGTATGATTTTTGAGGTGCTGAGTAGAAGGCAAAATCTCTTATGAATGGATAAAGGGACCTCCAAACATCTATTAAAGACAGGGAAAGGAAATTGGTTTTAACTGATTTAATTATGTGTTTAGAGATATTACTTTTTGATTTAGAGCAATCCAATATAGGTTCTAGGGAGAGATTATTATCTCCACCTATGATTAATGTTCCTTCATATAAATCTAGTATTTGATTAATAGTTTTCTTAAAAAATAACTTCTGTCCTTTATTGGATGGATATATATTCACTAAGGTGACTGGTCTATTATAAAGTAACCCTACTAAACAGATAAATCTTCCTTCCGTGTCCTTTTTCAGTTGAATAAGTTGTAAAGGTATATCCCTGTGTATCAGTATACAAACTCCATTACTCTTTGATATATTGGTGCTCTGGTAAATAGTTGTATAATAATTATTTGTAAATTTAGGTTCTTTATTGCTAGCAAAATTAGATTATTGGATGAATACAATATCTCCTTTCTCTTTAGAGAAAATGTGTAATGCTATGTTACGTTTCTGTGGGGTATTGAGTCCCTTTGCAGTTTGAGATAATAAATTTATCTTTCTCATCTCCATCTTAGACCTTCATCAAAAGAAAAAAAGGTTACTAGCTGGACTCAATGATGAAATATCTCTGGGTATAAGGTATTTAGAGAAAAATACCATTGCAGAGGAGAGAGATGGAAAGGGGCGGAGGAAATGGGGGGGGAGGGGGAAGGAAAAGGGGAGGGTATGTAGTTTTACCCATCCAAAAATTATAAATAATAAAAATAAAAATTAAGTGTTAAGTAGGAGAAATTAAAGCGAAAAAACGAAAATCCTCCTACAGCAATTATTTATAAATAATGAAAAATTAAGCTAGGTAAGCAATCTATGTCCCAATAATATTTAGTAATATGGGAAAGGTCCTATTATGTGTTGTCTAATAATTGGCTTTTATTAAAATGCTTCTATAAGTTTAAATTAGAACCAGTAAATCTCTTCTATATATCAGTATGCAGCTTGTAAGTGCCTAGTTCGTACTGGAATAACGTAAAGGTTCCTTATTCGTTTACATTTTTTAGGTTAAGTAATATTCCAATACATATCATGTCTTTATTGTTCTAAATAATGGCAACCTTTGGCATTTAGTCTATATTATTAATCATAGACTTAGTTATGTTACCCCTTCTACCTTTCCTATCTTTTAGTCCTGGCTCTCCCTTCTCTTTACACAGTATGAATATGGCTGCCATGGTAGGTTCTCATACCTTTACCAAATTCCTGTTTGAGATTATAACTTATATACTTCACAATTTATTAAACAATTCTAACTCTGTGAAAATTACCTGGTTAACTCTTAAAGTGTATTTACACAAAAAAACAACCTATTAATCTGTGTTAATTTATTATAAAAAAAAAACATACCACATATGTGAGCAACTATGTTCACTATAGATAAGTTGCTTAATAGAAAATAGCCCAATTGTAAATTATTAACCAATTATTAAACTCCTCTACCCACGAGAGGGTGAGAAACAACCAACAAAAAAACCCCCAGTGTACAACTACTTATACAGAGAAGAGTTTAAGGGGCCAAATTAGCAATGGAGCTTGATGCCCCTATTTCCGCGCTAGCCTTCAGCATTTATGAAGCAGCGGTCTAAAGACCCCTGCTCCATAACTAGTTCGCCTGCTCTGAGGCTGTGGACATCAATCCGCCCGATCCTATACGATCGGGCAGATTGACACCCCCTGCTAGCAGCCGTGAATCTGCAGGGGGCAGCATTGCACAAGCAGTTCACAAGAACTGCTTGTGCAATGATAAATGCGTATGCTGTTGGCATTTATCAATATGCGGCGGACATGATAAGCTACATCGTATCATGTCTGCTCGCACTTTAATAAATCGGCCCCTTAGAGTGCATTGTTATTTTTACTTAAGGATCTTTAAAGGGACAGTCAACCCAAAATTTGTCATAAGTCATTCCTATACAGCTGCAAACTTATTATTTCCAACTATAGCCCAATTTTCTAGCATAAATTGTTTATAAGTAATAGTACTTACTTTTTGCGCCTCTGCTGTTTAAAATGTTTGCCTGCCCCCTCCCCAATTTCGTCACAGATATCGTCAAGAGCCAAGTACCCACAAAGCGAAGCAGAGCCGATGAAACCATCCCTTAATGAAAGTATAATACCAAATTTATTTTGACCACAAAAGCATACGTGATAAAAGCTAATATGTACGTTGGACATTAAAGGATGGACAGTGTTCCTAACAATTTCTTGGACTACGAAGACAAGTGCGCACCCGTTTTGCGCATGCTTATTGCTATTGTTTTTGTTACTGAGGATGAGGGGTGGGGTGTATGAATTTTAGCAATACAGAATATCTGATTACTGCATGCGCATTGGTGAACGTCAACTAACATATGGGCATGTGCTATTCATTGGTTACACGTGAACACGCTTTTGAGACACGTATAGAGCGGGTGGGACAGAAATAAGGAAAAGGCTGATGGGAGGAGTCAGTAATGGTACGGTAGGGAAATATAAGTGAAAACTTTACCTTAACTTTAAGGATCTTTAATATTCACAAACTCCATATAGTAAAAGTGATAAAACAAATTAATAAATGTGCCTATTCTTTGTTATATATCATACTACATATTTAAGCAACTATAATATCTAGTTGCTAAATAACAGGTGAACCAAATGTGTTTTATTGACCATATAAAAATATTTTACAGACCACCCTATTATTAAACCATACTACACGTGAAAAAGGGGGGAGAAAAAATATTCCCATTTTATATCTTAACACTTTAACATTATGCAGTCTTTTGACAGAAAACATTTTCTATGGGTAGCATCTTATGACCATGTATCTTGTTTTGGATTTAATAACCCAACCAAGGTTATTTAAGAGTTCTACTCATATATTAGAAGTGGTGACTGCCTCTTTATGTAAAATAGCCTTACATTGCTGCTTTCTATTATAAGGGACTTTAGTCCATTGTTGGCTTTATGACCCACTTGGGGCTATTTTATGTTGCGAGAGGTCTGTCATACCAATTTCTTGATTATTTAGTAAAGGGAGTGCAGAGAGACTGATCTCCAAAGTAGCACAAAAAGTCTCAAGATCTTCCATGGAGCACAAAATGTCTTCTCATTTAATGTGGCTTTCAGGTCGAAAGGGAAACCCCATCTATAAGGAATATTGAGTTGACGGAGCTATAAAGTAAGAAATCTAAGTTCTTTTCTTTTTTGCAAGGTCCTTGGGCAAAGATCTGTGAAGATCTGTATATGCTGACTTTCAAATGAAATGTTTTGTTGTTTCTTGCAGCTTGTATTATGGAGTCTTTTTCTTTAAAATGAGCAAATTTAATAATGACATCTCTGGGATGATCTCCATTTTTGTACCTAGGTCTTATCGCTCTATGGCAGCATTCCAAAGTCTTTGCTGAGTATATTTCATTGTCTGTTAGCATAGCAAAGAATTGGAGAAGAAACTGCTCTAGGTTTGTTGGTAATATATTCTCTGGGATCCCCCTGATCCTTAGATTTAGCCTCCTCTGCCTATTCTCCATATCTTCTACTTGATTTTGTAGTATTGTGAGCGCCTCCCCTTGCTGACGTAGTTGTAATGACATAAAGCCAATGTTAATGTTTCATTGTCCTCTTCTAGTTGTGCCCCCATGTTAACTATTTCAGTGATGTTTTTTTTTTACAGTAGAGAACTCATTCTTAATACACTATTTAACCTGCTTGATTTCTTCTAAAAGAGTTTGAATATCAGCCTTCGAAGGCAGAGCCTGTAAATCTGCTTTAGTTAGTGGAGATAGGTTAAGCTCAGGGGTACTAGAAATTTGCTTTGCTGGTGATGAGTTTTCTGAGGATTGATTTAGTAAAGAGGAATCTGTTGCTTTAAAATAAGTATCCACCTTTGGTACTTGGTGTGTGTTTATTTTAGCAATTTTATCAGGTTTAGCCGTTTTTTTAGATGACATGGTAAACAATTTTATTCAGCTTCAGTTGTAGAGGGGTGTAAGTACAATGAGACTGCTTAAGCTAGAGCCCTTTCCTCCGGACTCATAGATAAACAGTGTCTTTTCTTTCTCCTCTCTTTCTTTTCCCCCTTCTTTTCTCAGAAACCCCTCCACATATACATTTATGAATTTATATCCCAAATACGTAAAGCAAGCAAGTAGCTTTTGCTGTCATCAGTCACAGTTACAAATTCTGCATATAAGACAACCCTTTATATTCCATATAAGGATAAAGGCCTTAGGAAATTCTTTAGGCTTTTGTATATGCTTTATTTGAATGACCAAGAAATCAATAAAACATCCCAGTCTATGATTCAAAGCACACTGTGTGCCATCCAGTTATTGATAGTCATTACTTTAGGTATGTGATTACTTTCCTGCAGATATAACACTGTCCCAAGCATTAAATATATGATGATTTACGTTTATGGCCTGGGGTCGCGATGCTGGTTCCTTTGAGCCGATTTCTAGGTGTAGCTTCTTGAGGCCCACGGCTCAAAAATAGTTTTCTTTAGTTGTTAGGGGTAGTCTGCTATGTGGCATAAACTCTTCACCGGCCCCTTTGTGTCTTAGATGGCTCTGGCCTGTTGGCGTGTCATGTGGCGCCTCTAGCTGACTGAGACTGATTAGGGTGTATCCTGCTGCTCCGGGGTATGACGTCTCCTCCGTAGTTCAGAGGCTCCGCTGCGTTCAGCGTAATTACTATCTTTTGTTGCGACCCTCCTCCGCCTGGGATTTAGTCCTGCGAAGATCTCACACTTAAGCACCAATCATCCCATTCAAGCAGCCCTAGACCACTATGGGGGATTCTGGATCCTTTCCTCTAGCTTAGTGAACCATTTTGGGACATAGAAAGCTCATATGTAGCCTATAGGAGGTCGACTAGGCTGGAGCTTTAGAGATGTGCGGCCATTCTCTACCACGGCCGTCTCCGCCCCCTTTCCATTGATTCTATATACAATAGTATTGTCAACTTGACTGCCATAAAGATGTATACACACAGATGCAGAATATGACGAGGGAGCTGTTGAGAAGCAAATGAAAAAGCGCAGCTTGGGGGTGATCAGCACTTTCCATGCCTAATTTCTGGCAGCAATGGAAAGCTCTTGACCAGATTCGTTGGATTTTAGAATATTCCCACCATATGTGTAGAGGGTACCAAATTTGCTGCATGCTCTCTCACACAAGGGAGAGTTTGTACCAGATATATTAAATAGTGGTAATGGGGTATAGTGCCACTGGATTAGAATTTTAAAAGTTTGCATAAAGTGGTGTAGTGCACTGACTTTGTAGTTAAAAGGGTTGCTACCTTCCATAATTTATCAGATGCTTCAAAATGTAAGGACCTCTCCCAGTTTTTAATGTAGGCATTTTTATAGATGGGGGTGAGTTTAAGATGTCTGAATATGCTAGAGAAAATATTTTTGTAGTTAATTCTCAGGCTGTCCAACATTTCTCCCATTCAGTCAGTTGTCTCAAAGGGAAGGATAGGAAGCCCCAGGATTTCAGGAAATCTTTGAGTCTAAAAAAATTCAAATTTTAGTAATGGAGCTGGCAGGGCTGGTGATAGGATTTTTGGCCACACAGGCAAGGATACATTTTGCCGCCCCCCTCCCCCAATTACATACCATCCCATTGCTAGTTAAAGGGATATGAAACCCACATTTTTTCTATCATGATTCAGACATAAGCACAATTATCAACCTCACACAGTGGCATGCAGTAATATGATAATGTATAGTGACAGTAACACAAGTAATCTTTATCCCATACAGTGATGTACAGTAACTTGACTCCTATAGGGACAGTAACACAACAAAACTGTGACATCAAATCAATTAGACCCTGCATATTGTCACAGTTAGCAATATAAGTAACTACACTACCTACGGTGACACAGCTCCTTTAACCACAGTGTGACACTGTATAGTGGCAGTAACACAGTGACATTGATAGTAACTTCAAAGGAGCTAGACCACACATTGACACAGTAATACAAGTAAAGTAAATACACACAGTGGCACACAGTAAGGTGACACCCAAGGAAACATATAGTGAGACAGATAACAAAACTCTGTGATGTATTGTAACACCACATTACTTAACACATTTGGTGGTAGTAACACAAAAACCTAGATCCCATACAGTAACACAATTTACTGACATACAGTAATTTGACACCAGGTAACTTGACACTGTATAGTACTGTACGGTATAGTCATGGCAGCATAAGTAATCCCAGCAGAGTGTCATAACTAAACTGGCAATGTATTGTTACACCAAATAGTCACAAATGTACAATGTGGTTTGTTACTATATAGTGGCAATAGGGTTGACAGCTGTGCTCCATAAAATTACAGGACATCTTATAAGTAATTGGGCACATGTGGTAAGTGGGGGTCACAGAGTGTTCCCTCAAAAGCTCAACCTTAGCCCCATGCTTGACCCCACCAAGTATGTTTTCTCAACTGAGCAGTCACTTTATCCCCTTGGTTGCAACTTGCCAGTAACACACATAATTAACTGACAGGAGCACACACAAAGCAATGATTTTACACCCCATGGCTGCATGTGACACATATAATAGGAAATGCACAGTTACTTCTTTTTTAGCCATATTTGTTAAGCATAGAGGCAAATGAGTTGACACTTAGGGAACTATAAAATACTGGACATTTAAGTGTCCAGTGTTTTTGTATAAATTTTACTAGACATACTGGACTGTGCGGTTGAATTCTGGACACCTGGCAACCCTAAGTGGCACAGATAATACATTTAATTGACAAAAGTTGACTTTGTACTACATGACACAGTTTATTGGAACACAATTAAATAACACTATTGTGACACATCAGTGATTCAAATTATATTAACACTACACACAATAGCAAACCGATGACAGAGTGACACTGGATACTGACACACAGTAAAAAAACATAATTTATGTAAGAACTTACCTGATAAATTCATTTCTTTCATATTGGCAAGAGTCCATGAGCTAGTGACGTATGGGATATACATTCCTACCAGGAGGGGCAAAGTTTCCCAAACCTCAAAATGCCTATAAATACACCCTCCACCACACCCACAATTCAGTTTAACGAATGGCCAAGAAGTGGGGTGATAAGAAAGGAGCGAAAGCATCAACAAGGAATTGGAATAATTGTGCTTTATACAAAAAAATCATAACCACCACAAAAAAGGGTGGGTCTCATGGACTCTTGCCAATATGAAAGAAATGAATTTATCAGGTAAGTTCCTACATAAATTATGCTTTCTTTCATGTAATTGGCAAGAGTCTATGAGCTAATGACGTATGGGATAGCAAATACCCAAGATGTGGAACTCCACACAAGAGTCACTAGAGAGGGAGGGATAAAATAAAGACAGCCAATTACGCTGAAAATACAATCCACAACCCAAATCAAAAGTTTTAATCTTTATAATGAAAAAAACTGAAATGATAAGCAGAAGAATCAGACTGAAACAGCTGCCTGAAGTACTTTTCTACCAAAAACTGCTTCTGAAGAAGACAAAACATCTAAATGGTAGAATTTAGTAAAAGTATGCAAAGAAGACCAAGTTACTGCTTTGCAAATCTGATCAACAGAAGCTTCATTCTTAAAAGCCCAGGAAGTAGAAACTGACCTAGTAGAATGAACCGTAATCCTTTGAGGCGGGATTTACACGACTCCACATAAGCATGATGAATCAAAAGCTTTAACCAAGACGCCAAAGAAATGGCAGAAGCCTTAAGACTTTTCCCAAAACCAGAAAAGATAACAAATAGACTAGAAGTGTTTCTGAAATTTCAGTAGCTTCAACATAATATTTCAAAACTCTGACCACATCCAAAGAATGTAAGGATCTTTCCAAAGAATTCTTAGGATTTAGGACACAAGGAAGGAACAATAATTCCTCTATTAATGTTGTTAGAATTCACAACTTAAGGTAAAAATTTAAAGAAAGACAGCAAAACCACCTTATTCTGATGAAAAATCAGAAAAGGAGACTCACAAGAAAGAGCAGATAATTCAAAAACTCTTTTAGCAGGAGAGATGGCCAAAAGGAACAATACTTTCCATGAAAGTAATTCAATGTCCAAAGAATGCATATGCTCAAACGGAAGAGCCTGTTAAGCCCTCAGAACCAAATTAAGACTCCCAGGAGGAGAAATTGAATTGTGGGTGTGGTGAGGGGTGTATTTATAGGCATTTTGAGGTTTGGGAAACTTTGCCCCTCCTGGTAGGAATGTATATCCCATATGTCACTAGCTCATGGACTCTTGCCAATTAGATGAAAGAAAAATGCAGTATGTGGACATGCAAAACAGTGCTGTACTGACCACAAATAGGAGATCATAGCAGCAGCCAGGCCGAACTAGTGTGGCGTCTATATGATTTTGCTGCTCCAGAGTCCAGCCAGCCCACTTGGATTAAGAAGAGAAAGACTGACACAGACAATTAATGACTTTCCTGAATCCTGATAAATCAAATATTGCATCAATTGACGGTTGACCTGAAGAGCAGCCAGCGCCCAGGCCAGCACAGCACCTATACATTAAAGCATTTGTCTCCTGTCTGTGTGACACTCACACAAATGAAATTATCCTTTAATGTATTAGGTGACCGTGCTGGGCTGTTTGCTTCAGCCTTCAGGTCAACCGTCAATTGATGCCAATATATATTTATCAGGAACTAAGTCAAGTGATTTATCATTAATTGACACTCATATCATACTGTGTGTGCCCGCTCTGGTCTCCTCCAGCCCCCTCAGAGACCCCCACCATTCCTAGTAGAAATGCCCGCTCTGGCCTCTGGACCCCACCTCAGAGCCCCCCCCCCATTCCTAGAAATGCCTGCTCCAGCCTCCGGACCCCTCCTCAGAGACCCCCACCAGTGCCACCACCACCATTCCTAACTGGTCCTCACTCATTGACTAGTCTTCACTCGTCATCTACGGCGGGCAGCAGGCTCACTCAGTTACCACCTCACGTGGCTCAGATGGATGGTGCAGACAGTGTGTGAGCTGTCATGTGGAGATACCGCACAAATTCTCCCTCTCAGTCTCAGAGTGAGTGACGTCAGGTAGTCAAGTCAGCCACTGGCAGTGGCAGGCAGCGCAGCAGCTGTGCAAGGCAAGTGAGCTCCGCCTCATTGCCTCCAGTCCTCCACTCTGCTCCGAGACTGGGTCTGACACCACTCGCACGCATGGCGTGCACGGACCACGGTGCCCACATTGTTAAAGCAATAATAGCCGGGCGGCCGGGCCAGCTCAGAGTAGTCAGGTCACAGCGGTGTCAGGAATCATGATTAGAAGAGTAGTAAAATAAGTTTAGTTGCGTTGCAGGCGCAGGACCACCATCAAGCCAGATCATCAAATTTAAACAAAATAAATACAAATAATATATATAATTTTTTTTAATCATAGGCAGTTGGCACCGCTCTCAGTGCCTCCCTGCTGGTGCGCGCTAAGGTGGCTGCCTATACTGCGTAATACAAAACGCCGGCCCTGGGAGCTGGAGAGAAATGGTTTTGGAACTGAACAACTAAAAGTATTCTCTTATCCAAGAATAGATGTCTTACTTGCTTGATTTAATGGGCCATCCAGTCAGTGGGGTGAGAGTCTGGGAGGGCATGAAGTAGATCCAAAATGGAGTGGATTGGGGAAGAATGGGGTGATATTCTACTTCCGTGACAGATTTTGTCCCAGAATTTAAGGTTGGATGAAATTATATAGTTTAAGGCCAGTAGGATGTTTATGTTTCCATATAAATTTGTTACACATTTTTTGAAACAGCATGATGATGGACTTAGGTATGGGGAGTGGTAAACACAGAAAGAGATAGGTCAATTTTGGAAGCAAGTTAATTTTAATAGCAGCAATTCTGCCCCACCATGATACATTTGGTGAGTTCCAGCATGTCATGTAGTCTTTGAATTTACGTAATAGAGGGTCAAAATTAGAGGAAATCATTATGGGTATCTTGTGAGATAAAATTACCCCTAGGGGTTTTAGTTTAGTATTAGGCCAGTCGAAAGGGAATTGCTGATTTAGCTTCAAGAGCTCAGAGACTTGGGTATTCAGAGTAAAGGCCTCAGTTTTAGTATAGTTAAGTTTGTAATAACTCATTTTAGTAAATTCTTCAAGTAAAGAGAATACGTTTGGAAGTGACTTCAGAGGGTCCGAAACTGACACGGTCAAGTCGTCTGCGAGCAGCCCAACCTTCTGTAGGGTGTTATGGAGGTGTATCCCTCTGATTTCTTGGGATTCTCTTATAGCCTCCGCCAGAGGTTCCATCATGAACCAGGAGTGGAGATAATGAACACCCTTGACGAGTGTCATTGAAGATTTTAAACTGAGGGGAACAAAAGACTATCCCTCTTACTCTGGCAGATGGTGTAGAGTATAATGCCATAATCTGAGTGCTAAGTGTAGTCGAGAATCCAAACTGATTCAGGACCTCTCTCATATATATATAGCCAGTCGACTTGGTCAAATGCTTTTTCAGCGTCGAGAGATATAGCTACGCATTGTTGACCCAGCTGACTGGCCTCCAGAAATATGTTTAAAAATCTCCTTGTGTTATCCGGCCCTGACACCCCAATGTGAAGCCCACCTGATCAGGGTTCACCAGATAGGGGATAACTTTATTTAGGCGACTCGTAAGGATTTTTGCATACAATTTGGCGTCCAAGTTCAAAAGAGAAATATGCCGAAAGTGAGAGCAATGATCAGGAGATTTCCCCGGTTTAGGTTAAGTTATTATAGAGGCCTGTAAGAACTCTTCTGGGACGGTTCCCTTGCTCCCCACCAAATTAAAAAACGTGCATTAGAAAAGGCGTCAGCTGGGTGCAAAAAGTTTTATAAAAAATATCAGTATACCCACCTAGGCCCGGGGATTTTCGTGATTTCAGTCGAGAGAGGGTTTTCGCAATCTCCTCGATGGTGAATGGGTTATCTAACGATTCAAT
Source organism: Bombina bombina (assembly GCF_027579735.1). NCBI lineage: Eukaryota > Metazoa > Chordata > Amphibia > Anura > Bombinatoridae > Bombina > Bombina bombina. The sequence continues at coordinate 58,626,734 of NC_069506.1, forward strand.
GTGTTCGGGAGTGAGCAATTTCAGGGGTAAGGGGGAAAGAAAAGTGCGCATGAGTTCAGATGTAGGAGCTGTTTGTTCATTAGAGGAGCGCAAGTTATATGTGTTCTGCAATTTTTTAAACTATGAATAAAAATTTATATTACAATCTCATACTGATTAATATCCCTTTGAGCACCTTCCAGATCCCCCAGCTGCAGGAAATTATGTATTGTTTACTTTTAAGTTGAAAAAAAATCTTGTATAAACGTGTCTCGAAAAAAATGGACTTTTAAACCTGAAAAAAATGATCTCGTATTTGATTTCATGTTCATATTTGCATTTAGAGAACTTTGAATGTAAAGTAAAGTCTGTAATATTGTTGCGATGTGTAGCTCTGTTAATATAATGGTGTTAATTGCATAGGATGATGCTATTAGTGTTAACCACAAACAGCTTTTTGAGCTGACCAAATGTTAGTTTAATTCTTAGTATTTTGTGGTGTGTAATGCAGCAGGTAACTGGTAGGTTATAAACAATTCTTTTTAGGGGAATCGTACTGTCTTTCATATCAGATAAAGTGTTTCCTCTAAATAGTTTTTTTCAGAGAACATAGAAAATCAGTCTTTACTGTGTAACAATATTCTAATTCTAGAATAAGTGGCATATGGGAGAGAATAGAAGAGTAAATTAAACATTTGCACAAAAGTACATCTGCCATGATAGGCAAAAATGTTAGCAGGGACATTAAAGGGACATTATACACTCATTTTTTCTTTGCATAAATGTTTTGTAGATAATCTATTTATATAGCCCATAAAGTTTTTTTTTTTTAATTAATGTATAGTTTTGCTTATTTTTAAATAACATTGCTCTGATTTTCAGACTCCTAACCAAGCCCCAAAGTTTTATGTGAATACCGTCAGCTACCTTCTCCAGCTTGCTCCTGTTTGTGTAAAGGGTCTTTTCATATGCAAAAGAAGGGGGAGGGGGGGAGTGTCTTATTTGCCACTTGCAGTGGGCTTTCCAGCTGCCTTTTCAACAGAGCCAAACTGACAGCTTCTAAGTAAGTTTTTAAACAGTTTTATACTGGATTTTTATATCAGTATCTGTGCATCTTATTCGTTATAGTAGTGTCTATTACATGCAGTTATATGAAAATGAGTGTATACTGTCCCTTTAATTGCACTTACAAAGTCTTGCACACAACCCATCAGCATCTAGATTGTGTCAATCTAGATTGCAGTCTGCTCTCAGTTCTTAACTGCTTCTCACTTCAGTTCTTACAACTCTCTGGGGTAGATTTATCAGGCAGCAGATGCTGCAGTCTCCCCCCCCCCAAAAAAAAAACTTTCAAAGCAGCGGTTGTAAGACCTTTAATGTGGTGGACTGCAATCATCCCGATCAGATACAATCGGGATGATTGACACCCCCTGCTAGCGGCTGATTGGCCTCGAATGTGCAGGGGGGGGGGGGCATTGTGCAAGCATTTCACAAGAAATGCTTGTGCAATGTTAAATTCCGACAGCGTCGGCATTTAGCGATGTTATACGGACATGATACTTGATAATTCGGCCCCTCTGTCTCTTGCTTGCTTCAATACTGTAAAAAATTAATACGAAGCACTGCCCCCTCCTGCACGGTAAAAAAAACAAAAAACAAAAAACAAAACAGTATTAGTCATAATAAGGGTTAGCTGATATGTTCTATATTAAAACTTATTGCACTAAATATCTTCACAAGGCCATAGCAATCAGCAAGCAGTGTAAAGAAGCCTTTTGGAACTAGCCTGGAAACAAGTATGTTTTTTATGAAAGCAAAGAAAAATAACAGTTTTACTATCTGCTAATATTTTAACTGTTTGATTCATTATTTGTGCACAGAATCACAAAGCTAAATATATTATGTGTGGGTGTACAACTGAATCAGTACATTGGTTGGCAAAAAATGTCAGATGTCACATCATTGTTGCCTGGTAGATAACTTAACGTGTCAAAACAGTATCCAGCCTTCTATGACTGTTTGAAACAACCTTTATTTCAATACTGGTAATGGGTCCAATCAAGAAAAAAAAGACAATGATTCAAATCTCTCTCATGTTTCTAAAACTTTATATTATAAATAGTGGATTGGAAATCTTTCTATTCAGGGCCGCCATCAGGGGGTGAAAGAGGTGACTCTTGTCAGGGGCCCACTGGGCCAGGGGGCCCCATGAGGCAAGCACAATTATTATTTAAAAAAAAAAAATTAAACAAAAACATTTTTGGCAGCCACCAGAGGGCGCTACAGCAGAGTGCTTTTGATCACAGGAAATGTCATTACAAGGAGTAAAGCATTAGCATTTGAGAAGATTTCTGAGTGTGCACTAAACAACTATGCACAGTGTGAGACAGACTTGGCACTTCAGTTTGTACAGTGTGTGCAGATCACTTTCATTTGCAGAGGAGGTAGGACTTACACATACAGACACATAGTCAGATATTTAAACAGACACACACAATCACACACTAATTAGTCAGATATACACACACACAATCACACACACATAGCCAGACACATGCACACACACATATAGTCAGATATACAAACAGACACATACTATCCCACACTAATTAGTCAGATATACACACAATCACACACACATAGCCAGACACATGCACACACACATAGTCAGATATACAAACAGACACACACAATCACACACTAATTAGTCAGATATACACACACACAATCACACACACATAGCCAGACACATGCATACACACACATAGTCAGATATACAAACAGACACATACTATCACACACTAATTAGTCAGATATACACACACAAAATCACACACACACATAGCCAAACACATGCACACACACATAGTCAGATATACAAACAGACACATACTATCCCACACTAATTAGTCAGATATACACACACACAATCACACACACATAGCCAGACACATGAACACACACATAGTCAGATATACAAACAGGCACACACAATCACACACTAATTAGTCAGATATACACACACACAATCACTCACACATAGCCAGACACATGCACACACACAGTCAGATATTTAAACACACACACACAATCACACACTAATTAGTCAGATATACACAATCACACACACATAGCCAGACACATGCACACACATATAGTCAGATATACAAACAGACACATACTATCACACACTAATTAGTCAGATATACACACACACAATAACACACACACAGCCAAACACATGCACACACACATAGTCAGATATACAAACAGACACATACTATCACACACTAATTAGTCAGATATACACACACACAATATCACACACACACATAGCCAAACACATGCACACACACATAGTCAGATATACAAACAGACACATACTATCCCACACTAATTAGTCAGATATACACACACACAATCACACACACATAGCCAGACACATGCACACACATATAGTCAGATATACAAACAGACACATACTATCCCACACTAATTAGTCAGATATACACACACACAATCACACACACATAGCCAGACACATGCACACACATATAGTCAGATATACAAACAGACACATACTATCCCACACTAATTAGTCAGATATACACACACACAATCACACACACATAGTCAGGCATTCATACATAATCAATCACACACAGATAGCTAGACACACGCAAATACTGTCACACACACACACATTTTTGTTATGCTTGAGTGTATACAATCTCTAATTTTGGTTGTAATAAAACACACGTGGAAACTTCTCAGGAGCAGCATTGTGCATTTGTTAGCAGTATTGATAGCTTCAAAAGCAGCCATTTTATCAACTGAAGCAGAAGAAAAATAACATACTCCTCTAAGCCTTAACAACCAATTTGACAAGTCATTAACGACACTGGGATGGATAATAACAGTGAGCTGTTTGAGACCTCTGTTCTCTGCCTGCTCAGGAAGGGGCTAATAAAGGAAATAGAGGGTTCATTTTGTTTATTTAGCAGGGAAATTGCATGACATTATTTACAAACTGTAAGAGCCCTGCACCATCATAAAGATTAATTAAAGCTGTGGTTTGTCCAGCAGATCAGACATCAGGGCTCTTCAAACAAAACAATTTGACAGCAAATTGTGTTCATACTCAGTGGTAACAGTCAGTGCGCCACAGTGTTGTCCCCATCAAAAGATATGTGCCCCTACTGCTCTCACAATGCTTCCAATGTGATTCTCTAATACACAGGTCTCCTCTAAATGCAGGCACTAAAACACTAAGCTACTGTGATGCCCTGCCCTACCTACCTCTCTCTTTTATTTTCATACCCAGTTCTAGGAGTCCTTTCCTGCCCAGCACTGAAAGGCTAAAGACTGCTCTGCACTTTGCCCTTCTCCCCACTTGGCAGGAGCCCCATCCTCTCCCTCCAATTCCAGCCCTTCAGCCTAGAGCACTGGTTTCCAAACCCTGACAGGCCACATTTTGAGGATAACTAGAGCACAGGTGAAATAATCTGCTGATTAGTAAACATGGTTATTTTACCTGCTCTCTTCCAAGGTAATCCTTAAAATCTAGCTTGTTGGGAACGCCTGAGGACAGGTTTGAAAACCAGTGGACTAGAGAGTGGGCCCAGGTGCACCAGAATACATTTCTGGAGTGGTGGTCAAAAGGAGGATGGGGCTGTGGAGGCCCCAAACCAGTTGCCAGCACCCAGTCAGGGCCAGGGCCTCTAGCCTAGTGGGCTCTTGACTGGAGTTACCTCTTTCAATCACTGATGGTGGCCCTGGGTGGCGTACAGCTAACAGGGCCATCTACCCATCACAGTTTTATACCTAAATGTCATAATGGTTTTCTGAGTAAGAGATCAGAAGTCCTTAAGAAAATTAAACCTTGCATATTTAAAGAGGTACTTAGCACACAAGGCAGCCTTGCAGTAACTGAGTTGGTGCATTTCCTCTGAATTCATCTCAGTGACAAAATGTCTGACTTTGCTAAACATCTTGAAAAGTTATCACACCAAAAAATAGAAAAAAGTTTTTTTAAGAACTCAACAACCCAATTTTGGGATAAAGGGGAATGCCAGTGTGTAGTCCTTAAAAATGGGTGTTTTACTAATTTTTTACAATTAAGTAGGTCAAAGAGCTGTTGGGTGCTTCCTCAGGATAACTTAAACATCAAAAGGGGCAAAGTCACTTAGGAAGTACCACCAGTAACTGCTAAGAACCATGTTTCTCAAGCTATTGTATTTTACCATGGGTAGCAATTCTTTTAGGATAGATCAAACATCATACATAATATTTACCTCTGGTCAGGACCTCACAATATTTGGAGTTGCTTCCTATCTTTTTTGATCTGCTTCCTCTTCCTCTAAGACTGTGAAAGTCATGGTACACTACTTTATGCCTGATGAAACGGCCCTAGAGCCGAGAAACGCGTAGCAAAATAAAAGTACAGCATTGTAGCATATGCTCGCCTAAGAGGATTGCTTGTAAGGTCTATGTTTGCAGTGGAATTGCAATTAAGACAATATATCCTCGGTGGCTTACAGCAACCATCAGGGGGGAACGAGAAGCTCCCTAGCAATGAGGGAAGTATCTTGGGTTCTGGAGTGGGTGGAGACCCACAACTGTTCGCTGTCAGTGATCCACATTCTGGGTGTGGATATCTGGAAAGTGGTTTTTCTCGGCAGACCATTTTTTCATCCGGGGGAATGGTCTCTACATGCCAAAGTGTTTGCGGAGATATGCAACAGGGGGGGAACACCAGAGATAGATCTCATGGCATCCCGTCTCAATACCATGCTACCCAGATATGGGTCGAGGTCCAGGGATACTCAGGCAGAGCTAATAGATGCATTAGCAATGCCTTGGAGGTTCAATCTAATTTCTCTTTTCCTGCCATTTCCACTCCTTTCTCGAGTTGTGGCTCGAATCATACAGGAGCAGGCGTCAGTGATACTGATTGCTCCATCGTGGCGTGAAGGATATGGTTTGCAGATCTAATGGGGATGCCATCATCTCCTCCTTGGAGGTTACCTTGTCCCAGGGATCTGCTGGAACAAGGCTTCTTTCTTCATCAAGATCTAGATTCTCTGAGGCTGATTGCGTGGAGATTGAACGCTTAGTCTTAGCCAAGAGAGGGTTTTATGAGAGTGTTATTGATTCTCTCATTTAAGCTCGTAAGCCAGTTATTTGTCGCATCTATCATAAGGTGTGGAGGACCTACTTATTCTGGTGTGAAGAGTGTGTTTTGTCCGGGCACAAAGTAAAGGTTGCCAGGATTCTTTTTTTTCTCCAGGATGGACTGGAGAAGGGCCTCTCAGCTAGTTCCTTGAAGGGACAAATTTCGGCCCTGTCTGTTTTACTGCACAAGAGGCTCGCTGAGCTTCCGGAGGTACAGACTTTTGTTAAGGTACTGACTAGGATCAGGCTGGTGTTGAGATCTAATGCTCCTCCTTTGAGTTTAAATCTTGTTCTTAAAGATGCAACGGACATTGAATTATTAACCCCCCTTTATTATCCCTCATTTTAGAGTAAGTAATCATTTTTAAATAAAGTTACATTTGAAAATGTAAAATAAGAAAAGAGAAGCAGGAACGCCACATATGCGTTTCGCTGTTGTGGCTTTTTCAAAGGTCATTCCTGCTTGTCTATCCTTATTTTAAATTTCAAGGGGTTAAATAAGTAAGATCCACTTGGGGGAAGCAAGGCTTACATTTCCTGAACAGAATGCACAGTACAGTTGGTGGGGTCAAGTAACTGCCATCTCAGCTGGCTTTTCAGCCATGTTCTGCTCAGGAGTTGCAGGTGTTATATTCAAATGAAGGTTGTGTCAATCCAAAGGTTTACTAAGGTACTGTAAGATAACCAGCCAGTAGCCACTTGGCAAAACTCATAATATGACTTACATGTAGAAAGGTAAACAAAAACATTCCTCTTCCTCTAAGACTGTGAAAGTCATGGTACACTACTTTATGCCTGATGAAACGGCCCTAGAGCTGAGAAACGCGTAGCAAAATAAAAGTACAGCATTGTAGCATATGCTCGCCTAAGAGGATTGCTTGTAAGGTCTATGTTTGCAGTGGAATTGCAATTAAGACAATATATCCTCAGTGGCTTACAGCAACCATCAGGGGGGAACGAGAAGCTCCCTAGCAATGAGGGAAGTATCTTGGGCTCTGGAGTGGGCGGAGACCCACAACTGTTCGCTGTCAGTGATCCACATTCTGGGTGTGGACATCTGGAAAGTGGATTTTCTCGGCAGACAATTTTTTCATCCGGGGGAATGGTCTCTACATGCCAAAGTGTTTGCGGAGATATGCAACAGGGGGGGAACACCGGAGATAGATCTCATGGCATCCCGTCTCAATACCATGCTACCCAGATATGGGTCGAGGTCCAGGGATACTCAGGCAGAGCTAATAGATGCATTAGCAATGCCTTGGAGGTTCAATCTAATTTCTCTTTTCCTGCCATTTCCACTCCTTTCTCGAGTGGTGGCTCGAATCATACAGGAGCAGGCATCAGTGATACTGATTGCTCCATCGTGGCATGATGGATATGGTTTGCAGATCTAATGGGGATGCCATCATCTCCTCCTTGGAGGTTACCTTGTCCCAGGGATCTGCTGGAACAAGGCTTCTTTCTTCATCAAGATCTAGATTCTCTGAGGCTGATTGAGTGGAGATTGAACGCTTAGTCTTAGCCAAGAGAGGGTTTTATGAGAGTGTTATTGATGCTCTCATTTAAGCTTGTAAGCCAGTTATTTGTTGCATCTATCATAAGATGTGGAGGACCTACTTATTCTGGTGTGAAGAGCGTGTTTTGTCCGGGCACAAAGTGAAGGTTGCCAGGATTCTTTCTTTTCTCCAGGATAGACTGGAGAAGGGCCTCTCAGCTAGTTCCTTGAAGGGACAGATTTCGGCCCTGTCTGTTTTACTGCACAAGAGGCGCGCTGAGCTTCCGGAGGTACAGTCTTTTGTTAAGGTACTGACTAGGATCAGGCCGGTGTTGAGATCTAATGCTCCTCCTTTGAGTTTAAATCTTGATCTTAAAGATGCAATGGACATTGAATTATTAACCCCCTTTATTATACCTCATTTTAGAGTAAGTAAGAATTTTTAAATAAAATTACATTTGAAAATGTAAAATAAGAAAAGAGAAGCAGGAACACCACAGATGCGTTTCGCTGTTGTGGCTTTTTCAAAGGTCATTCCTGCTTGTCTATCCTTATTTTAAATTTTCAAGGGGTTAAATAAGTAAGATCCACTTGGGGGAAGCAAGGCTTACGTTTCCTGAACAGAATGCACAGTACAGTTGGTGGGGTCAAGTAACTGCCATCTCAGCTGGCTCTTCGGCCATGTTCTGCTCAGGAGTTGCAGGTGTTATATTAAAATGAAGGTTGTGTCAATCCAAAGGTTTACTAAGGTACTGTAAGATAACCAGCCAGTAGCCACTTGGCAAAACTCATAATATGACTTACATGTAGAAAGGTAAACAAAAACATTAATCTTAATGTCAACATGTTGAAAGAACTTGTAGGGGTTAAACACATAGTAACCTTGATTCACTACTGCAAAAAAATACATATTCTAAAGAATTAGACAATTACATTTCAAGTCAGGGGTGCCCAACCTTGGTGCTCCAGAGGTTTTGGAACTAAATTTCCCATGATGGTCAGCCAGCTGATGCTCAGTGGCTGAGCATCATGGGAAATTTAGTTTCAAAACCTCTGAAGCACCCCTGCTTTAAGTAGAAACCTCAATTGGATAAATTTTTAGAATGGTTTTTATTGTTTCTTTTAATCATGACCGTTATTGGTTGGTATAATGTGTTAAGGGATGTATACAACTACTATTGTTATGTGAGTTTTTGTAGACAAAGTTAAAATGAGTACTTGGGTATACACTATGTTTTCAGTTTAGCATCTTTTATTTGTATGACGTGTACTTTGCAAGTGTGATCTTTAGATTTTTCTATTTAAATAGGTATTTTTTTACTATGCCTAATGAAATGGCTAAAAGATTCAGTGGCAATAACTTTCTGCTTAGTCTTTTATATATTATTATTATAAGTCTGAAGACTCGCCAGAAACACGGCCCTTCAAGCTTCACTCGGAGCTTGATAAATGGGCCTCATTGTCAAGACATCTGTGGACAATGCATCGTTTACTGGAGTATTACTATGCTAGGGTCAATGGATCTTTAACCCTCCTTTTTCCGCAGAGTCCTGTGAGTTGTCAGCTGTAGAGTTATAATATTTCATTGCTGTATGTGTACTGTGTGAAATTATTTACATGTTTTTATAAATGGTTTGTAACATATTTAAATTCTTTCGCGTAAACAATTCCTGCAGTTAGAACTATTTCCGTAACAGGTTAGAGCAGAGAAAACTTTTTTCTTCTTTCCATTGCCCACTGCTCAATTATTACTTTTGAATTAAAAGCGAAATTAAACTGAACACATTTATGTCATGCAAATGAAAGCACTACTTAAACCTTTTTTTTTTACATCTTTAAGTTGAAGCTATATTGATTTGGAAACTTAAAAAAAACAGAAACAAAAAAAGATTAAAAGAAAAAGAAAAAAAACCCTGCATGCTGACTCATGGTCTAGGTAAAAAAAATAATACAGAACACGCCTCCAGAATGCCACAGAACACCCGTACCGTCATTTAACCGTCACAACCACATCTATAAGATATCTAGCAAGATTACTTAACTGTAACAAAGCAGACATGAATATTTAACAATAACATACATTTACAGAATCAGTTTTGCAAATGTGCTTACTAAGTTTTGAGGTGTTTTTTCCATGTTGCTAGCAGTTCGAATTTGCTGTGTGAGATATCACATATTGGAGCATTTAACACAAGAATATATGTTATTGGAAGGAACATGCGCTGTTAATACGCTGGAAAAGATAGGTGAAGAGATCCTCAATGAATTTTGAACATTTTCTAGCCAAAACAACGAGACCACTCGCCAGCATAAAAAAAATCTTTGAATATAGCCAGTTGACAGAGAGGGGTCCAAGATAATATCCACAGAGATGCTGTTATTAAATGAATAATATTTTTTTTATTATTAGAATAAAAAGCAAAGGCCTTATACAAGATTATAAATATTTCTGAGATTATGACGGGTTTAAAACTGAAGGTCAATGTCTACCGGAATTGACCGGGTATTGGAAAGCACTTAAAGGTACATTAACTTTAAATTTGAAACCTCCTTAAAATGTTTAATCACGTTTAATTAAAAGTGCAATGTACATTCATTATTTATTTGCATACATTTTTAGTTATTTACCTCTGAGAATTTGTACTTTCTAATAGCCCCCCCCCCCCCCCCGAGAAGCTGAAGTGCATCATGTAGGCTACAAATTACCTACACCTGCTAAACAGTGATTGCTTAATTATTACATAAGCTTGCTTATATCTGGCCTTAAAGGGACACTGAACCCAAATTTTGTCTTTCGTTATTCAGATAGAGCATGCAATTTTAAGCAACTTTCTAATTTACTCCTTTTATCAATTTTTCTACCTTCTCTTGCTAACTTTATTTGAAAAAGAAGGCATCTAAGCAATTTTTTTTGGTTCAGACCCTTGTCACTTGTTTATTGGTGGGTGAATTTATCCACCAATCAGCAACCCAGGTTGTTCACCAAAAATGGGCTGGCTTCTAAACTTACATTGCTTTTCAAATAAAAATACCAAGAGAATGAAAACACTTTGATAACAGGAATACATTAGAAAGTTGCTTAAAATTGCATGCTCTATCTGAATCACGAAAGAAAAAAATTGTGTTCAGTATCCCTTTAAATAGCCACAGCAAAGAAGATAAGATAAACATGTTCCAGAGCCTTTTCAAGCAGTATGTCCCTGGACTGCTATGAAATAGTAAAATCCTTTAACTTTGGCTAACAGACGGATTTGTTCCAGCATTTCTGTTCTTTTCTGACATTAGAAAAATGGGAAAAGGCATTTGTTTTGTTTCCCTAAAAAAGTGATCACAATCTTTTCAAGTCAAACACAGCCAATATTGTTCGCTTATACGATATTTGGGGCTCTATTTATCAAGGTCTGGCGGACCTGATCCGACATTGTGGATCAGGTCCGCCAGACCTCGCTGAATACGGCGAGCAATACGCTCACCGTATTCAGCATTGCACCAGCAGCTCACAAGAGCTGCTGGTGCAACGCCGCCCCCTGCAGACTCGCGGCCGCCAGCAGGGGGTGTCAATCAACCCGATCGTACTCGATTGGGTTGATATCCGGGGATGTCTGTCTGTCTGCTCAGAGCAGGCGGACAGGTTATGGAGCAGCGGTCTTTGTGACCGCTGCTTCATAACTGCTGTTTCTGGCGAGCCTGCGGGCTCGCCAGAAACACGGGGCATCAGGCTCCAATGGGAGCTTGATAAATATGCCCCTTGATCTCTATTAGATAGAGGGATGTTTATGATAAATGGTTAAAAATATGAATTCCATTTGTTTATATGTATGCTGGGTATACTAAGCAATTTGGATCAATTATGTTTTTCAAAGTTATTATTATATTATTATACTTTATTTATGAAGCGCCAACATATTCTGCAGCGCTGTCCATGGATACAATTCATTTCAATAAAACAATGATATAAAACTTGTAAGAGACAGGATAAAATTTACAAACACAAACAGGAGGAATTGAGGGAGAATATTAAAGTTTTCATATGTTAAATGTTTTTTAATTCATTGTACATTTATTAAGAAAAAATATTTTCTGTTTTGGTGAGATTTTCATTTAAACTCAAGAAGTGAATTTCCATAAGACGAAAGTGGACACAATTTCTAAAATGTGATTTAAACATTTCTCACACTGTAAATCATGAAAATGTCAAGTGACACGTTTTAAAAGTTCCAAACCGCACTGTACCAAATATCTATTACGCAAGGTTCTAGAAACTGTCAATCACGGATTTTCAAAACACAATTTTAGTGACTTTAATGTAAAAACCTGTTCAACGTATCTACCAATAAGCAAGACGTAACAGCTAATTGTTAAATCATGATTACGAATAAACATTGCTGATAGAAATCCCATTTATAAAGATCAAATTACCATGACTTAGAATCACAAAAATGTAATCATGAAATTAAAAAAAATATAATAATTGAAGAGATTGGATGCTAAAAGCCATTTCTAGATGTCGGAGTCATGATTTCTGCAAATTAAAATATTTTCAATATGAGCTACCATCTTCTTCAAACATAAAGGTGGATTCCACTATTGTTTATCCTGTTTATTGGCTATTTATATGCCTTTTTCAACATTGGGCTGATCACAATCCTGTAAGATAAATTGTGGGGCTCACACAACAGAAACTGTTAAAAGGAGTTCACACAGAGAGACCCACTCAGATTAGAACTGAATACATACTCTCACCAAGGAACTAATCACATCTATCATAGATCTCATGCAGACCCACACACACACAGAGGGGAGGAGACTAATTGAACACAGATTCCAGATACAGATCTTCATGTTCTCATCCTACTGAATACTTTTTCCCTCAGATCACGAAGGATTCTTTTTCTCTCACTTCATACTCACTCTAACAAGCATTCTCAACTCAACACCTCAGAGGGTAGACACACTTCAGGGGCTCACTGGACACAGAACACCTTTCACAAACCAGACTCTCACCACAGACACAGGCTAAGAACTCAGGAAGCGAAAGCTGGCGGGTGAGAGTAGACAGCCCAGGGGTCTAGAGATCACACAGCCTGACCAGAAACACAGGACCACACATACACACAGGACCACACATACAGGGGAATAGAGTTGATCCATACAAAGAGACACCCTAAAGAGTCAATTGCAGATCCAGTCCTACACCTGGCATTTCTATCCAGAGCCCTGTCTCCCTATCATGAATTGGGTAGTGGGTAACATATATAGCGATTATATACTGTATCTGTATGGGTGCTATATGTTAAAGTGATGGTAAATCCTAGTGATTTTTAACACTAGGATTTACCAGTGGAACAAATAAAGGGGACTTTCAGTCATAAAGTATAAAATAAAATACTTCATGCTGAAAGTTCCTTTATTTATTTGAAGCATTCACGGCACTCAGGCATAACGCTATTTTGCTGTGAGGTGACGTTTCCACCTCTTAGCCAATAGCCCTGCAGGCTATCCGGCTTGGCGCCAGCTGGCCAGCACGGCTATTGGCTAAGGAGCTCAGTGCGGCAAACTCTTCAAACAAATAAAGGAACTTTCAGCATGACTTTTTTCCTTCATGACTGAAAGTCCCCTTTATTTGTTCCACTGGTAAACCCTAGCGTTCATGATTCTAAGTTAAAGGGACAGTATACACCAATTTTCATATAACTGCATGCAATAGATACTTCTATAAAGAATAATATGCACAGATACTGATATAAAAATCAAGTATAAAATCATTTAAAAACTTAGAAGCTTTTAGTTTAGCTCTGTGTAAAAGGTTACTGGAACACCCACTGCAAGTGGGAAATAGCAGACACTCCCCCTCCCTCTTCCTTTGCATATGAAAAGACCCTTTACACAAACAGGAGCAAGCACCTAAAACTTTGGGGCTTGGTTAGGAGTCTGAAAATCAGCACAATGTTTTTTAAAAATAAGCAAAACTATCCATTTTTAAAAACAAAACAAAACTGTATGGGCTATATAAATGAATCATCTACAAAACATTTATGCAAAGAAAAATCTAGCGTATAATGTCCCTTTAAAGTAATTTCATCTTCTTAAACAGGATTCTTATCGGCAAACGCGACTTTGTGCCATTCCATGTTGTATACTGGTAACCAAGAATGTTAGCACAGGTCTATACAGTAAACAGAAGTTTTGAAAATTCGGGATTTACAATATCTAAAATTTAGGGGCCTATTTATTAATCCCTGATATTGCGGATCATGTCTGCTGCACATCGATAAATGCCGACAGCATACGCTCTTTGCATTTATCATTGCACCAGCAGTTCTTGTGAACTACTGGTGCAATGCCGCCCCCTGCAGATTTGCGACCAATTGGCCGCTAGCAGGGGGTGTCAATCAACCCAATCGTATTTGTTGATTTCTGGCGATGTCTGTCCGCTGCCTTCAAGCAGGCGGACAGGTTATGGAGCAGTGGTCCATATGGAGCTTGATAAATATGCCGCATAGTGTCTCCATCTTCTTACGGTAACAGATATTTGGCAACGATAACCCTCATTCTGCATAGTGCGGTTTGGAACTTTTGCCAGTATTTGAAACCTTGTCACTGAGCAGTTTCATGACTTAGAGTGGGAGAACTGATGAAATCCTGTTATAGAAGATGAGATTAGTTGAGGCCACTTTTTTCTTAAGGAAATTTAATCTGAGCACTGGTCTTGATGTTAGATGAAGATCTTGTCTAATCAGAAAACAGAAAATATTAAAAGTAAAAAAAAAAGAAATCATTGAACAAACATGTCCAGTATACACATCATCATCATATACAAACGACATTCAGATTGTTTAATTCTTATAAGAAACAATACTCTATCCAACTGTAAAACATACACATGGACTAAATTAATCTCATTAGCCCATCTTATTTGTCGCTGATTGACAGGCATTATGGGCTGTTAATTGTATCATTATGAGTAAATGAAGATCGAATACCATAGGAGTTATCAACCTCCATATTGAATGAGAATTTTGGAATTGAACCCATAATGTTCAAGAGTCCAATTTTAATAAATTTTAGCGTTTTGGGGAACTCTAGAAGCCTTTATATTTAGAACCAATTGTTTATTCAAATATGTTAATGTACCATATTTCCTTAAATAATGCATTTTGAATCTTTCAGGTTTCGTACACTAATGCAACAAACTATGAAAACACAAGTAAACAAGAAAAAATTGTTGATACGCTAAACATGATTACATTTGACGTACATAAAGTGGAAGCAATCAAACACAGATTAAGAATGCTCAATCGGGTCAGACGGAATTCCCCAGTCAAATGTGGTGCCAATTTAACTTTTGATGTAGAAAGAAAACATTGTTGTAAAATGTGCCCTAAAGGTAAGTGACACATTTTTATAGGCAACATTATACTAACTGTAAGCATCATATGGTGAAACCATGGTTTTGCTTTGTAAGCTATTGGTTGCCAATAAGGCTGAAGCTCTTTGCTATGTAATTTCTTGCAACTATTGTTGGCAGATTGTGGCAGAACTACCAGTTTCTGAAGGAGGTACAAATGCCACTAGGCCTGTCTTATACTGCTGTCATATGGTCTCATAGTTCGGGCAGTCAGTATTACTAGTATCTTACAATCTTACTGCTTCAGCTTTGTCCTTTGCTGAGATGAAATATGGAGATATTCTGAAATCTGTTGTTAGATGTCTTAATGGGTTATGATTGGAACCCTGTCTTCTGCACCTCATCCCCCCCCCACTATTTACTCCCAGCTAATCGAAGCAAGCACCCCCTCTGCTAACTACTATTCACCTCAACTTGTGTGCATTGTTAGCAAGGACATTTTCTTCTTAGTAAACCTATGGTTGTGGGGAGAGTGTTTAAAAACCTATATCTCAACCCCCAGACTACTTGCAGAGACAGACCTTCCCTTTAAAATGAGGGCTCCCTTGCCCCTGTAAGATGCAGATGATCACCCCATTTGTTCAAAAGGGACAAGCCCTATTTCAAATTAGGGTTCTCTTGTTCATCTAGGATGCAGGTGATCACTTTTTAGAATGATAATACCCTGCTCAGCTAGAAACCAAATAATTTCTAGTGGTGGGGGATGGGGGCTATTATGGAGCCTCTATCTCTACTTTTGATTTAATTAGATGGGTATGAGACACCTCGGGTGAAAAAGGTGATCAGCTGCCTCACGTACATACCTATGAAGTGTTTGATGATGGGAAGGGAGCACCTTTAAAAAAAAATTTAGTTACTATATATAGTTTTCCAAACACTTTCTACACTGACATACCCATAACAATGGGCTGAGACTGCAAGTATTTCTGCTAGGTATTGAAATGCTAATTATGGCTTGGGGTTAAATAAATAGAACCAGCTATTTCACATATGAAATCTCTCTCTCTCCCTCATACCCTCCACTGGTAGATTGATCAGTGCTATTGTCTCATATTTACATAGCTTTTCTACATAGAAAACATTTGTTACTCATATTTTGTCCCTTACAAGTTTAAGAGTTTTGTGGCATGGGAGGTCTACCCACTCTGGCATGAGAGCGCAATCCACCTCCATGTTTTATATGTGTCTAGAAAAATAACATATGGCTGTAGCATGTGTGACTGTAGGTTAGGGACCTACAGTAGGTAAAAAGAGGCCTTGATGAGGCAACTAGGCCTATCACTATTTGGCCAATTCCTATAAGTAACTCTTCATTTTGGTTTTAACTTAGCTGTGTGCATCTGAGTGAGTGCTGTCTTTATACACACAGATAATATTGATGTAATATTTTGACCTTGATTTCATTGGATATGTTGCTGTGATCAGCTCTTGTTAAAGTAATGGAATAGCAGAGAGGCGTGTCAGTCACAGTACTTTCTGTTTGGTAGACGCCAGATTTTACGCGATTTTGGTATTACATATACGGCGTAGTATACAAGTTACGCACATATATTTCACCCGTCGCTCGCAATTATTACTCCCATAGGCTAACATGGGACCGCGTTGTAAATCGGTATCCAATATCCAGCGCAAGGCCTTACGTGGCGAAAATGGAGAAATCTTACTCCATTTTTACCTCGCCATAAAAGGCAGCCGTAGCAGGCCTTGCACTGAATATGGGAGCACCGTAACTCCCGAAAATGCCTGCAAAAATAAACTAACACCTAACGCATGCGCAATGTCTATCTACCTGACAACCGCAATCCCCCACCGCAATAACTAATAAAGTCTATTAACCCCTATATCCGCCATCAAACCCACACTGCAAGTAATAACTAAATTATTAACCCCTAAATCTGCCAACCCAACATCGCAAACTACCTTTTAAAACTATTAACCCTTAATCCGCCATTAACCCACAACGCAATAAACCTATTCAAGTATTAACCCCTAAACCGCCATAGCCCACATAGCCTATTAAATGTATTAACCCCTAATCTGCCGCTGCCAACATCGCCGCCACTATAATAAAGTTATTAACCCCTAAACCTAAGTCTAACCCTAACACCCCCCTAACTTAAATATTATTTAAATAAATCTAAATAAAATTAATATTATTAACTAAATTATTCCTATTTAAAACTAAATAGTTACCTATAAAATAAACCCTAAGATAGCTACAATATAATTAATAATTACCTTGTAGCTATTTTAGGATTTATTTTTATTTTACAGGCAACTTTGTATTTATTTTAACTAGGTACAATAGTTATTAAATAGTTATTAACTATTTAATAGCTACCTAGTTAAAATAAATACAAATTTACCTGTAAAATAAATCCTAACCTAAGTTACAATTAAGTTACAATTACACCTAACACTACACTATCATTAAATAAATTAAATTAATTAATTACAATTACCTAAAATTAAATACAATAAAATAAAATAAACTAAAATACAAAAAAAAACACTAAATTACATAAATTAAAAAAAAATTACAAGAAGTTTAAACTAATTACACCTAATCTAAGCCCCCTAATAAAATAAAAAAGCCCCCCAAAATAATAAAATTCCCTACCCTATACTAAATTACAAATAGCCCTTAAAAGGGCTTTTTGCGGGGCATTGCCCCAAAGTAATCAGCTCTTTTACCTGTAAAAAAAGATATACAACCCCCCCAACATTAAAACCCACCACCCACACACCCAACCTTACTCTAAAACCCA
Source organism: Bombina bombina (assembly GCF_027579735.1). NCBI lineage: Eukaryota > Metazoa > Chordata > Amphibia > Anura > Bombinatoridae > Bombina > Bombina bombina. The sequence continues at coordinate 58,644,558 of NC_069506.1, forward strand.
CCCAATCCCCCCTTAAAAAAACCTAACACTAACCCCTTGAAGATCACCCTACCTTGAGCCGTCTTCACCCAGCCGGGCAGAAGTCTTCATCCGATCCGGGCAGAAGTCTTCATCGAATCCGGGCAGAAGAGGTCCTCCAGACGGGCAGAAGTCTTCATCCAAGCGGCATCTTCTATCTTCTTCCATCCGACGAGGAGCGGCTCCATCTTGAAGACATCCGACGCAGAGCATCCTCTTCGTTCGACGTCCAACTGAAGAATGAAAGTTCCTTTAAATGATGTCATCCAAGATGGCGTCCCTTCAATTCCGATTGGCTGATAGAATTCTATCAGCCAATCGAAATTAAGGTAGGAAAAATCCTATTGGCTGATGCAATCAGCCAATAGGATTGAGCTCACATTCTATTGGCTGATTGGAACAGCCAATAGAATGTGAAGTCAATCCTATTGGCTGATTGGATCAGCCAATCGGATTGAACTTCAATCCTATTGGCTGATTGCATCAGCCAATATGATTTTTCCTACCTTAATTCCGATTGGCTGATTTATTTAAAGGAACCTTCATTCTTCAGTTGGACGTCGAACGAAGAGGATGCTCCGCGTCGGATGTCTTCAAGATGGAGCCACTCCTCGTCGGATGGAAGAAGATAGAAGTTGCCGCTTGGATGAAGACTTCTGCCTGTCTGGAGGACCTCTTCTGCCCGGATTCGATGAAGACTTCTGCCCGGATCAGATGAAGACTTCTGCGCGGATCAGATGAAGACTTCTGCCCGGCTGGGTGAAGACGGCTCAAGGTAGGTTTTTAGAGTAAGGTTGGGTGTGTGGGTGGTGGGTTTTAATGTTGGGGGGGTGTATATCTTTTTTTACAGGTAAAAGAGCTGATTACTTTGGGGCAATTTAGTATAGGGTAGGGAATTTTATTATTTGGGGGGGGGCTTTTTTATTTTATTAGGGGGCTTAGATTAGGTGTAATTAGTTTAAACTTCTTGTAATTTTTTTTTATTATCTGTAATTTAGTGGGGGGGGTTTTGTACTTTAGTTTATTTTATTTAATTGTATTTAATTTTAGGTAATTGTAGTTAATTAATTTAATTTATTTAATGATAGTGTAGTGTTAGGTGTAATTGTAACTTAGGTTAGGATTTATTTTACAGGTAAATTTGTTTTTATTTTAACTAGGTAGCTATTAAATAGTTAATAGCTATTTAATAACTATTGTAACTAGATAAAATAAATACAAAGTTGCCTGTAAAATAAAAATAAATCCTAAAATAGCTACAATGTAATTATTAATTATATTGTAGCTATCCTAGGGTTTATTTTATAGGTAATAATTTAGTTTTAAATAGGAATAATTTAGTTAATAATATAAATTTTATTTAGATTTATTTAAATAATATTTAAGTTAGGGGGGTGTTAGGGTTAGGGTTAGACTTAGGTTTAGGGGTTAATAACTTTATTATAGTGGCGGCAACGTTGGCGGCGGCAGATTAGGGGTTAATACGTGTCGGGCTTATTTTTGGGAGGCGTGTTATTTGTTATTTTCTTTACTTTTCTTAGGCACCGGCAGTTTCTAAAGTGCCGTAAGTCACTGGTGACTCCAGAAATTTGTATTTACGTTCATTTCTGGACATCGCTAGTTTATCAGACTTACGGCACTTTATGAACTGCCGGCGGGGTTATGTAATACCCCGATGTGCGAGGTGAAATTATGGGCGGTGCAGGTTCCCATGCTTGCGCCGAAACCTGCGCCATATATTTGATCGCGCCCCTGGTGTCAGGAATCATAAATAGTTATAATTCCATATCTACATAAATCCCAAGCAAATGAAGTGTTAAGAAGGTTTGCTGAGAATAGTTATAATCCATAAGAACATAAATCCCAAGTAGTGAAGGTTAAGAAGTTTTGCTGAAGAGGATTTAAATAATTCCAAGTTGTTTTGCACAGCCACTCACAGTCCTTTTTCTAAGGTTTAAAGCACAAGTAATTCAATCTTAATGGGACAGTATTAACCAATTTTTATATAACTGCATGTAATAGACACAACTATAAAGAATAATATGCACAGATACTGATATAAAAATCCAGTATAAAACAGTTTAAAAATGTACTTAGAAGCTTCCAGTTTAGCTCTGTTTAAAAGGTTACTGGAACACCCACTGAAAGTGGGAAATAGCAGACATTCCCCCCTCCCCCTTCCTTTACATATGAAAAGACCCTTTACACAAACAGAAGCAAGCTGGAGTAGGTATACGTCAGTATTCTCCTAAAACTTTGGAGCTTGGTTAGGAGTCTGAAAATCAGAGCAATGTTATTTAAAAATAATCAAAACTATCCATTTAAAAAACAAAACAAAACTGTATGGGCTATATGTATGGATCATCTACAAAACATTTATGCAAAGAAAAATCTAGTGTATAATGTCCCTTTAAGTTCTACTAACTTTGAATTTGATATTATCTAACTCTGGGTTAGCTTGTCAATATCCAAGCAGTGTGCTGAATGGTTGAATAATTTAAATAGTTTAATTACATCATAGTCCAGGTGCAGGTAAGTCATCCCCTGTAGGTAATAAAAGATCACTTAAGGTAGTATTGTAACAAATATTATTCAGGTTTAAACTAAAGGTGGTATAGTAAAAAAAAAAAAAAAAAAGGTTTATCTTTTATAATTGAATGGATTGCACTTGACGCCTATACTGTGTGCATATCTGTAATTTGAAAACCTAGGACAAGCTCTCAGAGTAAACTGGGTGCACATCCTGACAGACAGCTAATCCCAAAGCAGACTAGGTGCAAAGTCCACTATGGATTTACAAAAAATAAACAAGAAACTGCAATAGAAATAGGATGTCCCTTACTCACATACAAAAACATAGCAAATAGTAAAAAATAAAGTGGAGGATTTGTTACCTCTATTGCACAAGAGGACATAAGCCTAAATGTCTCACCCAACATCCCTACAATGCATCAATACTAAACTCAGCATTTCCTATTAGCTTTTAAGAGTGTTTACTGATTGCATTTTTATCATTTCAAGTGGAAATCCATGAATCTACTACACCTTCTGTAAAGAAGTGCTTGGCTACTTACACGCATCCTGCTTGTGTCTATAACTTGAAGATTGTAATTTGTCTAGAACTTAATATTTTGGGGGCTAATTGGTGGGCTAAAATAGGTGGTAAACATAATAAATGGAGCCCTTTGTAGCTCAACAGGGGTGCTACACATGCATTTGGAGGTGCATAGCACCCCCATAAGACTGCCAACATTCCTTGAGCTCTAATCTTTAACCTATTATATATGGGACACATATTCTGCGCTATTAATTTCTGAGTTGTTTACCATACTGTGTGGTGGCTGTTTGAGTTTAATAAACTATAGCCTGATACCACCTACAGGACTTCAATGTATCCTTAATCTCATAACTGCTACAACTCTTGAATGTTTATTATACCATACTCAGGCCTAGATTTAGAGTTCGGCGGTAGCCGTCAAAACCAGCGTTAGAGGCTCCTAACGCTGGTTTTGGCCGCCCGCTGGTATTTGGAGTCAGTGATTAAAGGGTCTAACGCTCACTTTACAGCCGCGACTTTTCCATACCGCAGATCCCCCTACGCCATTTGCGTAGCCTATCTTTTCAATGGGATCTTTCTAACGCTGGTATTTAGAGTCGTTTCTGCAGTGAGCGTTAGAGCTCTAACGACAAGATTCCAGCCGCCTGAAAATAGCAGGAGTTAAGAGCTTTCTGGCTAACGCCGGTTTATAAAGCTCTTAACTACTGTACCCTAAAGTACACTAACACCCATAAACTACCTATGTACCCCTAAACCGAGGTCCCCCCACATCGCCGCCACTCGATTAAAAATTTTAACCCCTAATCTTCCGACCGCCACCTACGTTATACTTATGTACCCCTAATCTGCTGCCCCTAACCCCGCCGACCCCTATATTACATTTATTAACCCCTAATCTGCCCCCCACAACATCGCCGCCAGCTACTTAAAATAATTAACCCCTAATCTTCCGACCGCAAAGCGCCGCCACCTACGTTATCCCTATGTACCCCTAATCTGCTACCCCTAACACCGCCGACCCCTATATTATATTTATTATCCCCTAATCTGCCCCCCTCAACGTCGCCGACACCTGCCTACACTTATTAACCCCTAATCTGCCGAGCGGACCGCACCGCTACTATAATAAAGTTATTAACCCCTAACCCGCCTCACTAACCCTATCATAAATAGTATTAACCCCTAATCTGCCCTCCCTAACATCGCCGACACCTAACTTCAATTATTAACCCCTAATCTTCCGATCGGAGCTCACCGCTATTCTAATAAATGTATTAACCCCTAAAGCTAAGTCTAACCCTAACACTAACACCCCCCTAACTTAAATATAATTTTAATCTAACGAAATAAATTAACTCTTATTAAATAAATTAATCCTATTTAAAGCTAAATACTTACCTGTAAAATAAATCCTAATATAGCTACAATATAAATTATAATTATATTATAGCTATTTTAGGATTAATATTTATTTTACAGGCAACTTGGTATTTATTTTAACTAGGTACAATAGCTATTAAATAGTTAAGAACTATTTAATAGTTACCTAGTTAAAATAATAACAAATTTACCTGTAAAATAAATCCTAACCTAAGATATAATTAAACCTAACACTACCCTATCAATAAAATAATTAAATAAACTACCTACAATTACCTACAATTAACCTAACACTACACTATCAATAAATTAAATAAACACAATTGCTACAAATAAATACAATTAAATAAACTAGCTAAAGTACAAAAAATAAAAAAGAACTAAGTTACAGAAAATAAAAAAATATTTACAAACATAAGAAAAATATTACAACAATTTTAAACTAATTACACCTACTCTAAGCCCCCTAATAAAATAACAAAGCCCCCCAAAATAATAAATTCCCTACCCTATTCTAAATTAAAAAAGTTACAAGCTCTTTTACCTTACCAGCCCTGAACAGGGCCCTTTGCGGGGCATGCCCCAAGAAGTTCAGCTCTTTTGCCTGTTAAAAAAAACATACAATACCCCCCCCAACATTACAACCCACCACCCACATACCCCTAATCTAACCCAAACCCCCCTTAAATAAACCTAACACTAATCCCCTGAAGATCTTCCTACCTTGTCTTCACCATCCAGGTATCACCGATCCGTCCTGGCTCCAAGATCTTCATCCAACCCAAGCGGGGGTTGGCGATCCATAATCCGGTGCTGAAGAGGTCCAGAAGAGGCTCCAAAGTCTTCATCCTATCCGGCAAGAAGAGGACATCCGGACCGGCAAACATCTTCTCCAAGCCGCATCTTCTATCTTCTTCCATCCGGTGCGGAGCGGGTCCATCTTGAAGCAGGCGACGCGGATCCATCCTCTTCTTCCGATGTCTCCCGACTAATGACGGTTCCTTTAAGGGACGTCATCCAAGATGGCGTCCCTCGAATTCCGATTGGCTGATAGGATTCTATCAGCCAATCGGAATTAAGGTAGGAATTTTCTGATTGGCTGATGGAATCAGCCAATCAGAATCTAGTTCAATCCGATTGGCCGATCCAATCAGCCAATCAGATTGAGCTCGCATTCTATTGGCTGATCGGAACAGCCAATAGAATGCGAGCTCAATCTGATTGGCTGATTGGATCAGCCAATCGGATTGAACTTGATTCTGATTGGCTGATTCCATCAGCCAATCAGAAAATTCCTACCTTAATTCCGATTGGCTGATAGAATCCTATCAGCCAATCGGAATTCGAGGGACGCCATCTTGGATGACGTCCCTTAAAGGAACCGTCATTCGTCGGGAGACATCGGAAGAAGAGGATGGATCCGCGTCGCCTGCTTCAAGATGGACCCGCTCCGCACCGGATGGAAGAAGATCGAAGATGCCGCTTGGAGAAGATGTTTGCCGGTCCGGATGTCCTCTTCTTGCCGGATAGGAGGAAGACTTTGGACCCTCTTCTGGACTTCTTCAGTGGATGTCTAGCCCCCGCTTGGGTTGGATGAAGATATCGGAGCCAGGACGGATCGGTGAACCTGGTATGGTGAAGACAAGGTAGGAAGATCTTCAGGGGCTTAGTGTTAGGTTTATTTAAGGGTGGTTTGGGTTAGATTAGGGGTATGTGGGTGGTGGGTTGTAATGTTGGGGGGGGGGTATTGTATGTTTTCTTTTACAGGCAAAAGAGCTGAACTTCTTGGGGCATGCCCCGCAAAGGGCCCTGTTCAGGGCTGGTAAGGTAAAAGAGCTTGTAACTTTTTAAATTTAGAATAGGGTAGGGAATTATTTATTTTGGGGGGCTTTGTTATTTTATTAGGGGGCTTAGAGTAGGTGTAATTAGTTTAAAATTGTTGTAATATTTTTCTTATGTTTGTAAATATTTTTTTATTTTCTGTAACTTAGTTCTTTTTTATTTTTTGTACTTTAGCTAGTTTATTTAATTGTATTTATTTGTAGCAATTGTATTTAATTTATTTATTGATAGTGTAGTGTTAGGTTAATTGTAGGTAATTGTAGGTAGTTTATTTAATTATTTTATTGATAGGGTAGTGTTAGGTTTAATTATATCTTAGGTTAGGATTTATTTTACAGGTAATTTTGTATTTATTTTAACTAGGTAACTATTAAATAGGTATTAACTATTTAATAGCTATTGTACCTGGTTAAAATAAATACCAAGTTGCCTGTAAAATAAATATTAATCCTAAAATAGCTAAAATATAATTATAATTTATATTGTAGCTATATTAGGGTTTATTTTACAGGTAAGTATTTAGCTTTAAATAGGATTAATTTATTTAATAAGAGTTAATTTATTTCGTTATATGTAAATTATATTTAAGTTAGGGGGGTGTTAGTGTTAGGGTTAGACTTAGCTTTAGGGGTTAATACATTTATTAGAATAGCGGTGAGCTCCGATCGGAAGATTAGGGGTTAATAATTGAAGGTAGGTGTCGGCGATGTTAGGGAGGGCAGATTAGGGGTTAATACTATTTATGATAGGGTTAGTGAGACGGATTAGGGGTTAATAACTTTATTATAGTAGCGCTCAGGTCAGCTCGGCAGATTAGGGGTTAATAAGTGTAGGCAGGTGTCGGCGACGTTGTGGGGGGCAGATTAGGGGTTAATAAATATAACATAGGGGTCGGCGATGTTAGGGCAGCAGATTAGGGGTACATAGGGATAACGTAGGTTGCGGCGGTTTACGGAGCGGAAGATTAGGGGTTAAAACTGTAATGCAGGGGTCAGCGATAGCGGGGGCGGCAGATTAGGGGTTAATAAGTGTAAGGTTAGGGGTGTTTAGACTTGGGGTTCATGTTAGGGTGTTAGGTGCAGACGTAGGAAGTGTTTCCCCATAGGAAACAATGGGGCTGCGTTAGGAGCTGAACGCTGCTTTTTTGCAGGTGTTAGGTTTTTTTTCAGCTCAAACAGTCCCATTGTTTCCTATGGGAGAATCGTGCACGAGCACGTTTTTGAGGCTGGCCGCGTCCGTAAGCAACTCTGGTATCGAGAGTTGCATTTGCGGTAAAAATGCCCTACGCTCCTTTTTTGGAGCCTAACGCAGCATTTGTTTTAACTCTCGATACCAGAGTTAAATTTATGGTGCGGCCAGAAAAAAGCCTGCGGAGCGTTAACAGCCCTTTTACCGCCGAACTCCAAATCTAGGCCTCAATTATTTAACATTTGCTTAACTTTTATTATTTTATATCATTTCCATTTTTAAAAAATGTGGAACTGTTTCTCAGCAAGGATGTAGGCTTCAGAAATGAGCTTATGTCATATTATCTTCATCATGAATCTGGATGCACAGTCTGTCCTTCTGTGTTGTGTTTTTGTTCTTATATGTCAGTGTGTGTGTGTATTTGTGCGTAGATTTTTTTTTCCCCAACCCTGCCATGTTTGTGTTAGAGTTTAAATTATCCAAATTCATTAGAAAAATATTGATAAAATAAAAATTCTGTGCCACAAGATAGAACCATTATTACATTCTAAAACCAGCATTTCAAATAAACTTCCTTCTGTTTGGAACAATCTTATGGTACTATAGAATTGAATAAACTTGATCTTGATTGGTTATTGTATTTAAGTATCCAATCAGGATCTGAGTACACTTTAAGCAAACTAAAATCTGCCAATAAAATGATAGCATTGGTGGCCAGTTTAGTCTGATGTCTGTAGCCTAGATTACTATAGTGATAATACAGTTTAAAAAAATCCACCTAATAGTGAAACATTATTAGCAGAACACTGTCCCATAATATAATGTATGGTCCATAGAAGGAATTAAGGAAGTCCAAAACGTATGGTAGAGTCAAGTCATTATACAAAGTGGACAAGCGTTCCTCCGTAGAAAACAATTTTGTTTCAAAACCATGCTGTGGTGTCTTAGTAATGGTAGCAGAGCTATGATAAATATGTGATAGTTATCAATGGAGAAATAGGACTCTAGTACTGTGACATTCAGGTGTTTAGCCCGATAAACTTGCTCATGCCTGTAATCCTGTATTGGAAAGGTGTAGTCTGGAGCCGGGGGTATGATCCCCCACGCCACATTATCTGCAAAGTCTGCAAAGTTCAGCGTAAGGTAGAGTTTCCCCAGCACCTCTCAAGTGGGTAGGTATCAAGATCTCATATCTAGAGGTCACGTGGTAGGTATTCAGTTAACAGAATAACTATGGATATAGCTGTTGGTAAACCTCCAGGCAGAACTTCCCTCTGCCTTAAACAGACACACAGTGATATAAATGAGAGTCTCTTGATTGAGTTTGTGAATCTGTTTGCATAATAATAAAAGATTCCATTGATTTATACTTGGGACTACCTCCATACTTTTTCATTGCTGTTTAGATATAATTTAGATATTTTCCCTCTACTTAATAGCAGTGTCTCTAGCATGAGGGTTGGGTATATTATCTTGAACTTTTAAGGGTTGATTATAAGTGACGTGCTAACTTTTGCACACAGGCGATATTGGTTCCCCCCCCCAGCTTTTTTTGCATCAGAAATAGCACACATATTACAAGCTGAAAGTAAACGTGAAAGCAATCGCAAAAAAACAAGTTACATAAAAAACAATATAAATACATTTATAAAGTATAATCATATAAATACTATCTGATAAAAAATATTTAATAAAAAGTTATAAGGGCTCAAATATATATGGTATAAGGTGTTTGACAAAAAAGACTCTAACATATATATATATATATATATTTATATATATATATATATATATTTATATGTACATATATGTGTCTAAATATGTGTATGTGCATATATATATGTCTGTACATATATATATATATATATATATATATATATATACACACCGTATTTTTCGCTCCATAAGACGCACCTGCCCATAAGACGCACCTAGTTTTTAGAGGAGGAAAATCAAGAAAAAACATATTCTGAATGATTTGACCCAATTCATATAGAGCAGCAATCTATTATGTCAAAGTAAGTGCAGTGAATAAACAGAATCATAGAAATAAGTGCATACAATTATTTGACCCAATTCATATAGAGCAGCAATCTATTATGTCAAAGAAAGTACAGTGAAAAACTTTTTTGCAAAACAAATTAGAGCTGTAACTTTTTACCCATAAATAGCTGTAGGCAGCAAATATAGCGGTAATTCTAGAGCCATAAGGAATAAGACAAAACCAACAGGATCAAAGGTTATCATATCTATCTGAAGCCCATGCTTTGTGTTCCCATCGGACCTCTTGTAGTGACAAGGGGCAGCTGATGATGGCTTACCATACTTATGAGAAGGTCTGAGTATAACTCCGACACTGATCCTCTGCACCTCACAGACTGAAGTGCTGGGCCGTAAGTCAAAAGCCACCACTGCATAGAGCACACATTGACGGCCTCCAGTATATGGGATCTCGCCAGTCACCATCTGCCACAGGGTTACTGCAAAGGAGTAAATGTCCGCCTTTACTCTGACCGGCTCTTCTCTCAGCAACTCCGGGGCTCAGTGCGTGTAGGTGCCTCCCAGGTGGGCGGAGTTGGGTGCAGCACAGGTTGTCTTCTCCGTTCTGTACGCGGGAATATTTTTTTATTGCTTTCAATCAAATCAATGCGCTGCTGCTTACTAGAGGGAACATGGTGATTTGGCTCTAGGGCAGACACACATTCGCTCCATAAGACGCACAGACATTTCCCCTTACTTTTGAGGTGGGGAAAAGTGCGTCTTATGGAGCGAAAAATACTTTATATATATATATATATATATATATATATATATATGTATACACACATACAAAGTTGTAATCAAAATTATTCAAACCCCATTGCAAATTAGCTTTATTGTCAAAATTTACAGACTTTCAGCTGCTTGCAATAAACAAATCAAACAAAAGCAATTGAAATAGCTCAACACAATGAATGCTTCAACTGGTTCCTCCAAATTTAACTGAAAATGCAATTTCTAATTAATTTTGCAGTGTCAAAATTATTCAACCCCTTCATGGCAAGCATCTTTAGTACTTAGTAGAGCACCCTTTTGCTGTTATAATTTGCTGCAAATGAGATGCATAGCCAGATACCAACTTCTGGCAGCGTTACTGAGGAATCTTAGCCCACTCCTCATGAGCAATGGCCTCCAGTTCAGTAATATTCTTGGGTTTGCGTGCTGCAACCCAATTCTTTAAATCCAACCAGATGGTATGCTTTGGACCATTGTCCAGTTGGAAGGTCCAATGACGTCCAAGCTTCAGCTTCCTCGCAGATGGCATGATGTTTTCTCCTAGGATTTCCTGATACTTCAATGAATCCATCTTGCTTTCCACACACTGCAGGTTTCCAGTACAGAGGATGCAAAGCATCTCCAGAGGATCACCGAGCCACCACCATGCTTAACTGTAGGCAGAGTGTTCTTTGCAGCATATGCTTCATTCTTCTTCCTCTAGACATACCGCTGATCCATCGGGCTGAAAAGTTCCAGTTTTGTTTAATCACTCCACAGAAAGAATCCCAAAACTTCTGTGGCTTATTTATATAATTTTGAGCATATTGGAGCCTACTTTGTTTGTGCTTTTGGGTCAGTAGTGGTGTACGTCTTGGAGTTCTGGCATGGAATCCTTCTGAGTTTAGTACGCACCTTACAGTGAAAACTGAAACCTCAGTGCCTGTTGCCACCATGTCTTGCTGCAGGTCTTATGCACTCCCTCAAGGGTTTTTCTCTACCTGCCTTCTCAGAAATTTGGTTGCAACCGTTGATAGCTTCCTTTTTCTGCCCCATCCAGGTAGTGTAACCACTGTTCCTTTAACTTTGAACTTGTGACCTATGCTTCCAACAGTGTCTCTAGGAACATTCAGTGCCTTCACTATCTTTTTGTATCCTGTTCCTTCTTTTTGAAGGGCGATTATCTATTCTCTTAACTTTTTGGACAATTCTTTTTACTTAATATCTTTCCAACATGCAGTCAAATGTGACACTCAACAAACCCCTGGTATTTCATGTGTTCTAGCTCAAACACACCTGGTGCAACTAATGAAGCCCTTGATTAGTTGCATCAGGTATGCTTGAGACAACACCTGTTTTGTATATTTGTGCTGCTGTGAGGGATTCTATTCAGGGGGTTGAATAATTTTGAGACTGCAGAATTCATTAAAAGATGCATTTTCAGTTGAATTTGGGGAAACCACTTGAAGCATTCATTGTGTTGAGCTATTTCAATTGTTTTGGTTTAATTTGTTCACTGCAAACAGTTGAATGTCTATCAATTTTAACAATAAAGCTGGTTTGCAATGGGAATGAAAGTTGAATAATTTTGATTGCAACTGTGTATATATATATATATATATATATATATATATACACACACACACACACACACACATTTAGTCAAATACTTGAAAACAATGACAATTCATGTTTATTCATCTTTAATGTGTTTAACTGTGTATATAATGTAAATATTTACATTCCAATGGGCAGAATATGTTCTATGTAGGTTTAAATATATATGTATGTGTATATATATATATATATATATATATATATATATATATATATACAGTATATATACATATATATATATGTGTGTGTGTACCTTTACCTGTATATATTCATATAGATATACAGGTATAGAGATATGTTTTTCACAATAATAATTATATACATATAGAATCATGGCAAAAATATTGGCACCCCTGCATTTCTGTCAGATATTGCACCACTTCGCCCAGAAAATTGTTGCAATTACAAATGTTTTTGCATTCTCATGTTTATTTCTTTTGTTTGTATTGGTATGACACAAAAAACTGGAGAAAAAACAGTCAAATCTGACACATTCCACGCAAATCTCCAAAACTGGACTGGACAAAATTATTGGCACCCTCAATTTAATATTTGGTAGCACACCCCTTGGAAAAAAATAACTGAAATCAATCGCTTCCTGTGACCATCAATGAGTTTCTTACACCTCTCTACTGGAATTCTGGACCACTCTTCTTTCGCCAACTGCTCCAGGTCTTTCAGATTGGAAAGATTCCTTTTCCCAACTGCTGTTTTGAGATTTCTGCTCAGATGCTCTATGGGATTAAGATCTTGACTCATTGCTGGCAAGTTCAGTACTCTCCAGCAATTTGTCTTAAACCATTTCTGGGTGCTTTTTGATGTGTTCTTTGGGTCATTGTCCTACTGTAAGACCCATGACCTCTGACAGAGACCCAACTTTCTGACACTGGGCCCTACCTTGCACCACAGAATTCTTAGGTAGTCTTCAGATTTCATAATGCCATGCACACAGTCAAGGCATCTAGTGCTTGAAGCAGCAAAGCAACCCCAAAACATCAGTGCACCTCCACCATGTTTGACTGTTTTCTTCTCTTTCAAAGCCTAATTTCTTTTTCTGAAAACAGCAGAATGATGGGCTTTACCAAAAACCTCTAATTTTGTTTAGTCTGTCCACAGCACATTCTCCCAAAAGGATTGTGGCTTCCTCAGGTATGTTTTGGCAAACTCCAAACTGGCTTTTTTATGTGTCTGTGTCAGCAGTGGGGTCCTTCTAGGTCTCCTACCAAAACGTCCCTTTTCATTCAGATGGTGGCATATAGTGCAAGCTGACACATTTGTATGCTGTGCCTGAAGGTCAGCTTGAATTTGTCTGGAAGTTGATCATGGGTCTTTATCCACCATTCAAACAATCCTTCGTTGCAATCTTTGATCAATTTTTATCTTTCGTCCATGTCCAGGGAGATTATCTACAGTGCCATGGGTTGTAAACTTCTTGACAATATTGCGCACAGTGGACACAGGAACATTAAGATTTCTGGAGATAAGCTAAGATGGTGCTACCGGTGTATAGCAGAACCACACAGGCGGGCAATGCCTTTAGCTCCTGGAATGATTATTTGGGACTCTCTGTTCTCTTTATCATAGGCTTGAAGGTGTTGGACCCCCGGGAGGATGACAAGATGCTGCCAGTGTCTCCTTCATGGAGCTGTTTCTTCTCCGCCCCCTCAGAGCACGAGCAGCCTGTGGTGAGCCAGGGGAAGCAGGGCTGTGCATTCTGCAAAAATAACCATGAATGTGCTGCATTCTACAGCACACACTGCCTGAAAGGACCAGATGGCCAATTCCAGTGACCGGTGCTGCGTGGATCCACCTGTCCTCAGTGCGGAGCCAGTGGTGATCACTCTCATACAATGCGATACTGCCCCCAGCAGATGCTTATGGCCAATACACAGACTGCCCTATTCCATGCTGGGAAATGTTGCGGCTAAACTCAGTGGATTCATCTTCCTCATCTGTCTGAAGAGCTAACAGGTTAGCAACAGCCATGTTGAGAAGCCCGCGGTTCCTCTGGCACATGGACATTTTATTGAAACTTTGGATCAGTTTTTGAAACAGCATCATTTATTCACCTATATTCCACTGATCAGGATCAGACTGCTACAATGTAATCACTGCACTTTTTTTTTTTATTACGCTTTTTCACTGCTCCATGGTTTGTATTCAAATTTATGCTTTTTACACAATGTATCAGATGAAAATGGAATTTAAGGGACAATGCACATGGATTTATTTTGGATTTCCAATACCCTGATCTATAGAGTAATCTGAAGGTGCTAAATATCCACAAAGAACTGCTATCACCCAAAATGAAATGCACGTGTCTTTTCTGACAATTGTTAATCACTGTTTAAGTGTTTTGAATTTCATTGATGTTTATCTGTTAATCACAAATTTAGTTTAATCTTGTTTAGAAGCTAGCTGCTTGTTGAAGGGCACTTACCTCTACACTACTGAGGCAGATTTTATTATTGAACTCACAAGGTTTACTTGATTTCTTAACTCACTATGCTTTATAAATGTGCACTCTGTATCTAATTATAGCTTGTAGCATAGAAACCCACAAATGTCTAGCTGATTAAGCTTTGCCTTTTTAAGGTTTTAATAAAAATTAATCATTTCTTAAAAAAAAAAAAAAAGATCTCTGGAGATGGACTTGTAACCTTGAGATTGTCCATGCTTTTCCACAATTTTTGTTCTCAAATCCTCAGACAATTCTTTCTCTTCTCCATGCTCAGTGTGGCACACAGAGACACATAACAGAAAGGTTGAGTCAATTTTTCACCATTTTAACTGGTTGCCGCTGTGATTTCTATATTGTCAGCACCTGTTAATTGATACAGGTGAGTTTAATTACAAATTACAGGAGCATCACAAACTTGGAATGCAATTATTTCTTACAATTTTGAGAAGGTGCCAATAATTTTGTCCAGTCCATTTTTTGAGTTTTGCATGGAATGCGTCAGATTTTTATTTTTTCTCCACTTTTTTGTGTCATTCCAATACAAACAAACGCCTAGATTTAGAGTTCTGCGTTAGCCGTCCAAACCAGCGTTAGGGGGTCCTAACGCTGGTTTTTACCGCCCGCTGGTATTTAGAGTCAGTCAGGAAAGGGTCTAACGCTCACTTTCCAGCCGCGACTTTTCCATACCGCAGATCCCCCTACGCCAATTGCGTATCCTATCTTTTCAATGGGATCTTTCTAACGCTGGTATTTAGAGTTGCAGTGGCGGTAAATATGCTATACGCTCCCTTTTTGGAGCCTAACGCAGCCCTTCTGAGAACTCTAAATACCAGCAGTATTTAAAAGGTGCGGGGGGGGGGGAAACACGCGTAGCTAACGCACCCCTTTGGCCGCAAAACTCTAAATCTAGCCGAAGATAAATAAACATGAGAATGCCTAAACATTTGTAGTTGCAACAATTTTCTGGGCAAAGTGATGCATTATCTGACAGAAATGCAGGGTGCCAATATTTTTAGCCATAACAGTATATAGAAATATATATTTAAAAATAATTCGAACATTGGAATGTAAAATATGCAAATCTCGATTTTGGTAAAAAAAAAAAATCTGCAGCGCAGCCATTTAAATTCAACAGTGCAGCCATTAAAGGGACACTCAGGTCAAATTAAACTTTCATGATTCAGAAAGAACATGCAATTTTGAACAACTTTCCAATTTACTTCCATTAAAAAAAATTGCACACACTTTTATATTTACACTTTTTGAGTCACCAGCTCCTCCTATGCATTTGGTTGATGGCTGTCACATGATACAGAAGGAGTAGAAATAGACATAACTTTGAAATTTGTTAGAAAAAAATCTACTACTCATTTGAAGTTCAGAGTAAGTTCTATTGTATTGTCTTGTTATTATGAATGTGTTGATTGTGCAAATCTACTGTATTTAGTGGTCTTTTAAGGGTAGAAGAATACTTGGTTATACTTGGAGAGGTATTAGCAGCATAAATATCAAGGTTTATGTGCCACTTAACAGATCACTAGTTAGAGCTCATCTTGAATATTGTATATAGTTCTAGAGACCATGGGGCTGATTTATCAAGTGTCTGGCGGACATGATCCGCAGTAGCGATCATGTCCACCAGACATCGATAAATGCAGACAGCATACGCTGTTGGCATTTATCATTGCAGAAGCAGTTCTGGTGAACTGCTTGTGCAATGCGGCCCCCTGCAGATTCACAGCCAATTGGCCGCTAGCAGGGGGTGTCAATCAACCCCGATTGCATACAAGCAATATTAGCACTCCACTTTGTAATACTAGCGCACACTGGTATTAAAAGTATATCATAATGCAAACGCTACCTCGCGTTCGCACTGCTAGGAAGCATTGCACTCACGCAAGCATGCTTTCATAGGCTCCTATGGGAGCCTCGTTCTGATGCTGTCACAGAGGGGGGGCTAAGTAGCACAGTGATGGACAGCATTTTTAAATATATATGTATGTGAATATATACATATATATTTAGGTGTTAATATGTGTAGCAATAAGCAGCCACTTATAATTTGCCCGTTTGCGGTCGCAAACATTTTTTTGGCGTTCCACTTGTAATCTAGCGCAAAATGTTCAAAGAAATAGTTTAGAAGAGAGAAGGGAAAGAGGTTAACGCGTCACTTGTAAACTGGCACAGTTTTTTCTATGTTTAAATGTTTTTGTAATATTGTTAATGTGCAACAATGTTTGATTGTCAAAGGTATTTTAGACATATTTTATTCTTTAAATATTGCCCAAATATGTCATCATAAGAACAAGAAAATAGACTGAAAAATATATTTATTTTATACCAAATAAAACAGTACATGCTCAAAAATGTGGCCATGCAGGTTAATGGTCGCGAGTAGCTGAAGCTCCGTGCCTAAACACACCAAAACCTGCTCTTAAGCGAAGCGAATCCTCACACAAGTCAGCATTATCAAGGCTGAAGTGAAGATTTAACATCCGGAGGTGGAGGTGACTGAAAAAACACGCAATACACGGTACTTATACCACAGACCGACCCTCAACACACGCGGCCTAGTGCCGGGGAACTGAATCTGCTGTATCACATTGTGACTAAGTGCTGGATTAAACGCGCTAGAAAACCCTGACAGATAAAACCTCCTTCTCTTCGGAACTACATTGTTGGGATCCAGAAAAATGCCAGGTAACTAGAACCATCGCAGGGAAACAGAACAAACCGAGAGGTAAATAAAATCCCTATGTTACCGGCCCAACTCCCAACTCCACAGGAGCTAAATACAATGGCAACTTCTCATAAACTATAAAACATATGACAAATATGTCAAATAGACAAAAACTGATGCATAACTTTTGTTAGTTTTATAAAACTTCAGCATTTCATATATTTGCTTCTAGGTTTAAGTTTATGCTTATTATTACTTATTTTATGAAGGTAAAATGTGTTTAATTAAGCAATCTCCTCCTTGTTTGTGTTATATATGACACAAGGGATTTATCAATGTTTTATTTCTATGTTTTATTGTATTATTTCGCAAATTTATTTAAGTATTAAGTCAGAACATGTTCATACACACTCAACAAAAGTATTCCCTGGTAATTACCCCACCATAACCAAGGTTGTTCCTAATACAGTCACTCATTACAGGATAACAAAGTTTGTTTTTATACTCCCCAACACGATACTCACACACATCATAGTGCCATACACAAATTCATATCTCAAAAATGACAGACTCCAAGACAAATACCTTAACATTCTTATCAGCTAACACAAAGGGCTTGAACAGTCCCCATAAAAGGAATATAGCATTGTGAGACTTCCACAAGAAAAAAGGCGATATAGTTTTTATTCAGGAGAAACATTTCCTACAGGGTAAAGATCTTAAAACCTTTGCACACAAATTTGATGAAACCCACTATGCATCAAACATACAAAAAAAACAACGGAGTAGGCATATTAATAAATTGAAACAACCCATTTCATTTACTAAAAAAATATAAAGATTAGTCAGGCCGATACATAATCCTAGTAGGAAAATTAAATAACACAATTGTAACACTGGTGAATATATATGCACCTAACTTAAAACAGGACCCGTTCTTCAAATCAGTGGCTAACCTACTTTTAGAGGTTTCCAAAGGGGCCTTAATAATGGGCAGTGACTTTAACCTCATGCTGAATCCTTTACTAGATAACTCTAATAAGATTTCTTCAGTCCCTCCCAGAATAATAAATCAAGTAAAGCAATACCTGAAAGAACAAGCAATACACAATGTTTGGCGAGTAAACAATCCAGATAGTAGAGATTATACATTTTATTCCAATCCACACTGCAGGCACTCTTGGTTGAATTACTTTATGGTAGATGTTATCAATTTAACAAAAATTTAACATATTGAAATCCTCCCCAATTTTTGGTCAGACCACTCAATAGTGAGCTGCTCTTTCAGATGGCCATTAAAACATGTCTTACACTACACCTGGAAACTTGACGACTCTATTCTTTCAGACCCTATACACTTACAAAAAATTGAGAAATCGTTACAAGAATTTTTCAAAATCAATGAACACTCAGTTGACAACATCAGGTCCCTTTTGGGATGCTCAGAAAACGGTAATTCGAGAAGAACTAATCAGCATTAAATCACACCAAATCAAACAGCACAACAAACTCCTTAATGGCACATTACACAACCTTTCAACTCTAGAAACTCAACATAAACTAAACCCAAATGATAAACAAATCTTGCAGAACATTTACGATTGCACTTATCTAATGTAAAAAGATTGTAAAAAAATATGCTCTCAAACTCCAACAAAAATATTATGAGGATAACAATAAAAGTGGCCCAATACTAGCTAGAAAACTGAAAAGAAAAATACACAAAAATTATATTTTAACAATTAAAAATAAGCAAGGCAAGGAAGTACATACCTCAGAACAAATAGTGGAGGTATTCAGATCCTATTACTCACAACTATACAAAACTATCAACGCCACACACTCAAAACTCACAAAGAGATTCAAACAAAAAGAGTGAGATTATTAACAAATATCTTTCAGGCATTAATCTTCCAAAAGTTACCCTTGATCAAAAACAGATACTCAATAATCCCATCTCACAAACCGAACTATGGAAGGTAATAAAAAATCTTCCCTCTAACAAAGCACCAGGACCAGATGGTTTCACCAATCAATACTTTAAAAAATGTAAAGAGATTCTATCACCCCACCTGTTATCATTGTTTAATACGATTGATGAAGATTACCCCTTTTCAAATATTGCCTTAGAAGCTCATATTGTAGTTCTCCCAAAACCAGGCAAGTCAACAGACATTGCAGCAAATTTTAGACCAATTTCATTACTAAACACAGACCTTAAAGGGACATGAAACTCAAAATTTTTCTTTCATGATTCAAATAGAGAATACAATTTTAAACAACTTTCCAATTTACTTCTATTCTTTAATTTGCTTCCTTCTTTAATTAGCCAACAGATTTAACTTGATACTTCCTTGTCTTGTGGACAGTGATCAGGTGGGGCTCATACCTTAAAGAGAAGCTAAAGATAATACTGATAGAGCACTCCACTTTATCAACCATGCTCACACATCACAAATCCCAACAATAATAGTGTCAACAGATGCGGAAAAAGCATTTAATTGCATCTGTTGGCACTTTCTATGCAAAATTCTTAATAAGTTCCAATTAGGGGATTTATTCATCAAGATAATGGCACTATACTCCCCCCCCCTCTGCTAAAATTAGAATAAATTGGATACTATCTAACAAATGGCACTAGGCAAGGGTGCCACTTGTCGACACTCCTTTTTGTATGTGTAGTTGAAGCCCTTGCTGCCACAATATGATCACATACAGATATTAAGGGTATTCAAATCCAAAAAACTAACCACAAAATACTCCTATATTCAGATGATATCCTTTTCTGCCTAACAGACCCAATTTCCTCTATCCCCCCACTACTTTTAGAATTCGATAAATTCCAAATGGTCTCCAACTTCCTAATCAATAAAACTAAATCAGAAATGTTAGCTATACAATGCGATGACAATCTTCTTAAGTTAATCACTAACATCAGCCCTTTCCGATTACAAACCACCTCATTGAAATATTTAGGAATATACCTAACACCCATGTCTTAAGACCTATTTACAGCCAATTACCTAAAATTACAAAAAAACTCTAATAGCAGACATGTCCTCATGGAGATCCAAAAATATATCCTGATTAGGAAGGATAAACACTGTCAAAATGAACATTCTCACAAGGGTTTTATATCTCCTCCAAACACTTCTAATTCCCCTACCCCAAAACTGTATACCAAAATTGCAAAACAATTTGTTTGAATTCATTTGGAACAGATGCAAAGCAAGAATAAATAAAAAAAATGATATGCATCCCGATTAAAAAAGGGAGCCTGGGAGTAGTGATGTCGCGAACCTAAAATTTTGCATTCGCGAACTGCGAACGCGAACTTCCGCTAATGTCCGCGAATGGGCGAACTGGGCGAACCACCATTGACTTCAATGGGCAGGCAAATTTTAAAACCCACAGGGACTCTTTCTGGCCACAATAGTGATGGAAAAGTTGTTGTTTTTTAAATTTACACTAATGTTACACCAGATATCAGTGGTGGCACAGAGCAATTAATCACAGTATATGCTGTGGGCCTGACACACAGGCCTGATTGAAAATTAAATTAAATTAAACTAGCAAACTGATGTAAAAGTAGTTTTTTTTTTAAATTTACACTAATGTTACACCAGATATCAGTGGTGGCACAGAGCAATAAATCACAGTATATGCTGTGGGCCTGACACACAGGCCTGATGGAAAATGAAATTAGATTACACTAACAAACTGATGTAAAAGTTAGTTTTTTTTTAAATTTACACTAATGTTACACCAGATATCAGTGGTGGCACAGAGCAATTAATCGCAGTATATGCTGTGGGCCTGACACACAGGCCTGATGGAAAATGAAATTAGATTACACTAGTAGCAAACTGATGTAAAAGTTTTTTTTTTTTAAATTTACACTAATGTTACACCAGATATGAGTGGTGGCACAGAGCAATTAATTACAGTATATGCTGTGAGCCTCACACACAGGCTGACAGGCAGGCAAATGCAATTAGATTACAAAAAAAAAAAAAAAAAAAAGACTGAAGTTCTAGCCCTAAAAAAGGATTTTTGGGCTGAAGTTCTAGGCCTAAAAAGGGCTTTTTGGGGTGCTGTCCTTACAGCAGAGATTAGATGAGTCCTTCAGCACTGTAGTGGACACTGAATACACTAGCCTAGCTATCAATTTCCCTATAAAATCACCAGCAGCAGCACTAAACCTCCTCTCACTAAGAATGCAGGATCGTAATGAATCTAAAATGGCTGCTGCCCAGGAGCTGGGAGGGTCTGGGAGGGAATGTCTGCTGCTGATTGGCTGAAATGTGTCTGCAGACTGTGAGATACAGGGTCAAAGTTTACTTAATGATGACGAATAGGGGGCGGATCGAACATCGCATATGTTCGCCCGCCGCGGAGAACGCAAACAAGCTAAGATCGCCGGGAACTGTTCTCCGGGGAAACTGTTCGCGACATCACTACCTGGGAATCCCCAACCTAGAAAACTACAGAAAAGCCACATTACTACAATGGATAGTTGACTGGTTCGTAAATTATACACACAACAAATGGGTAGTATTAGAACACAACATCACAAACACATCTCACCTAGGGTCCTTCTGCTGGCAAAATAACTCTGCAATCCCACAATCCATGAAACTTAACCCCATAATACAGGAAACATATAGAGTATGGGACAAAACTCTAATAGAATTTCCTCACATGTCTTCTAGATTTTCCACCTTAACGCCCCTAACAGACAATATTGATTTTTCTCCTGGGCAATATATAGGAAAAACATAAGGGAAGTCCCATCGAGTGATAATGATACTAGGAAACGAAAATTCCCTTTTACCCTCGAACACACTGATTGATAATGGGATCTCTATGTTTTCCAATCGGATACTACTACACCAATGCCACTCCTATATCCTGAAACACAACGATAGACAAAACTTACTTTGTACTCTCACACCTTTTGAATCTTTTTGCAAAACTACAACACCTATTAGACGAACACTCTCCCTGGTATACTCATTGCTGCAATCTACACCACCTGGTTACACTCCATGTTTTATAGATCGATGGGCAGATGAACTCAATACATAAATATCTCTTATTGATATGGCTCGCATTTTCTCCAATGTTACTAAGGTCTCCTCCAGCAGAATAATTGAGACTAACTTAAAAATCATACAAAGATGGTATTTAACCCCAGCAAGAATAAATAAATTATTTGCCTCTGCCAGTGATAAATGTTGGAGATGTGAGGAATCAGTAGGTACAATGGCACACATATGGTGGACTTGCCCCAAATACAAACCTATTGGGAAAACATTGTAAAGGCCACCTCCAAAATGCTTGATGTTATATTACCAATGGATCCCACTATTTGGCTATTAAACAATGTCCCTCCTAAACTCCCATCCCACAAAAAGAAATTAATCTTTATAGCCAGTAATAGTATGAAAACCCTCATATCACAAAACTGGAAAAGAAAAGAAATTCCCACATTAGCCCACTGGTACGATCAATTTCACCAAATGCTGGAGCTGGAGGAGTATGAATTACATAAACAAGAATCCTCATCTATTCAGATGAAAATACTATGGGAGTCATTCATTTATGATGAGTATCAACCACAAATAAACAAATAAAGCCTTTTTGTAAATTGGAATGAGAAAATAAAAAACACTACAAACGCAAACTCAAACATTAGCACAAGAAACAAGGGAAAACACATCAAACACAAATCTGACTTTGATGTTACAAATGTAATCAGTTTTGTTCAGTGTTATACTTGTTAGGTATATAATTTAATTCAATATCAGCTGTATTTCTAGATACAATTATCAAGGTATAAACAGTTTTACACAAAATGTACTTTTTTAATATTTTTGTACTGCATTAATTTTCAATAATTAATAAAGCTGATTTAAAACTAAAAAAAAAAAAAATACTTAGATTTTGTAAGAACTCAAAGAAAGATATGGCAAGCTAGCGGCTAGATTACGAGTTTTGCATTATGAGTGAAAAAGCAGCCTTATGGGTTATAACGCTGCTTTTTCACTACCACTGCTATTACAAGACTTGTCAAAAAAGCAGTACCGCACACTTTTTTGGCTGTAACGCAAATTAACTTACGCAATTTGCGAAAAGTCTTTTTTCAATGCGATTTCCATAGCGCCGATATTACAAGCTTTTTCTGGGAGGCCAAAAAGTGAGCGGTCCAGCCTATACCGCAAGATTCGTAACGCAATCTAAAGTCAGTAGTTATAAGTTTTACGCTACAAAGCTGTAGCATAAAACTCATAACTAAAGTGTTAAAAAGTACACTAACACCCATAAACTACCTATTAACCCCTAAACCGCTGCCCTCCCACATCGCAAACACTAAAATAAAATTATTAAGCCCTAATCTGCTGCTCCCGACATCGCTGCCACTATAATAAACATATTAACCCCTAAACTGCAGCACTCCTGCCTCGCAAACACTAGTTAAATATTATCTTGATAAAGGCCTGATTAGGCTGAAACGCGTAGAACCGTGCTCATTTTTTGTCAAAATAAGTAGTAGGTGAGGTGTACAGAACAAGCTCTAACCCACGGAGTTGTTCTTTGAAGCACTAATCCCACCCATGATCTACTCATTCTGTTCAGCACTACTTCACAACGCTGATATTTGAACTAAACGGACACTGTCTTACGCTGTTCCTGCAGCATATCTGCCTAGTAGTAAACGTAGTAGGTGTGGTGCATTGAGCCTCTTTAATACATATAAGTGACTCTATATGCGTAATTCCCACCCATGATCTACATTTGCTAGGCGATTTATTTTATTTTACCTATACTTCAAAGAACGAAGTCTCCCGGAACCGGCTTTCAGCACTGGAAGCCCCGCCGCCACTGTTGTGAGCGCAACTTGGAAACCTTACTCACAGTCATCGAATGTGGAGCAAAGAAAATCTTTTTTCCTCCGCTTGTTTGCTACATCTAACCTACGCCGAGGGAGCTATAAAAGTCAAGTCTTAGTCCACTTAAGTGGTCACATCGGACGGTATTATCTACACGCTCAAGTGTCTATGGACGGTAATATTGACATTGTATCAGTGTATGGTTGTTTGCAATTGTGCAACATTGTTTCTTTAAGGCATATTATCCAGACCCAGCTTTATACCCTAATTCTCGGATACATTGTACAACGTCTTTTTGATGTAATATTTTAATATATTTTTTATTTTATTTTATTTTGATGCCGGCATCCTTCTGTATATTATCTGTATTTTCTATTATCATGTTTATAAAACAATTTTAATATTCATTACTGTTCATTATTTTTAATATAAAATACTGCTCACTTTTTTACCTTCTCATACGCTGTTCACAGCGCGTTCCCATATCCCCTTGTTCTATTAAATATTATTAACCCCTAATCTGCTACCACTAACATCGCTGCCACCTACCTACATTTATTAACCCCTAATCTGCCGCCCCCAACGTCGCCACCACTATACTAAATTTATTAACCCCTAAACCTAAGTCTAACCCTAACACCCCCTAACTTTAATATAATTAAAATAAATCACAATAAAACTTACTATCATTACCTAAATAATTCCTATTTAAAACGAAATACTTACCTATAAAATAAACCCTAAGCTAGCTACAATATAACTAATAGTTACATTGTAGCTAGCTAAGGGTTTATTTTTATTTTACAGGCAAGTTTGTATTTATTTTAACTAGGTAGAATAGTTACTAAATAGTTATTAACTATTTACTAACTACCTAGCTAAAATAAATACAAATTTACCTGTGAAATAAAACCTTACATGTCTTACACTAACACCTAACCTTACACTAAAATTAAATAAATTACCTAAATTAAATACAATTACCTAAAATGCAAAAAAAACCTCACTAAATTACACAAAATAAAAAAAGAAATTATCAGATATTTAAACTAATTACACTTAATCTAATAACCCTATCAAAATAAAAAAGCCCCCCCCCCCCAAAATAAAAAAAAAACCCTAGCCTAAACTAAACTACCAATAGCCCGGCCTTTTGCAGGGCATTGCCCCAAAGAAATCAGCTCTTCTACCTGTAAAATAAATACAAACAACACCCCAACAGTAAAACCCACCACCCACACAATCAACCCCCCAAATAAAATCCTAACTAAAATAAACTAAGTTCCCCATTGCCCTGAAAAGGGCATTTGGATGGGCATTGCCTTTAAAAGGGCATTTAGCTCTTTTTCAAGTGCCCAAACCCTAACCTAAAAATAAAACCCACCCAATAAACCGTTAAAAAATCTAACACTAACCCCGAAGATCCACTTACAGTTTTGAAGACCGGACATCCATCCTCAACGAAGCCGGGAGAAGTCTTCATCCAAGCGGTAAGAAGTCCTCAACGAAGCCGGGAGAAGCTTTCATCCAAGCCGGCAGAAGTGGTCCTCCAAACAGGCAGAAGTCTTCATCCAGACGGCATCTTCTATATTCATCCATCCGGCGTGGAGGGGCTCCATCTTAAAGACACCCAGCACGGAGCATCCTCTTGAATGAAGGTTCCTTTAAATGACATCATCCACGATGGCGTCCCTTGAATTACGATTCTGATTCTGATTGGAACAGCCAATATGATTGAAGCTCAATCCTATTGGCTGATTGCATCAGCCAATAGGATTTTTTCACCTTTAATTCCGATTGGCTGATAGAATTCAATCAGCCAATTGGAATTCAAGGGATGCCATCTTGGATGATGTCATTTAAAGGAACCTTCATTCATCGTGAGCCGTGGAAAGAAGAGGATGCTCCGCACCGGATGTCTTGAAGATGGAGCCGCTCCGGGCTGGATGGATGAAGATAGAAGATGCTCTCTGGATGAAGACTTCTGCCCATCTGGAGGACCACTTCTGCCGGCTTGGATGAAGACTTCTCCCGGCTTCGTTGAGGACTTCTTGCCGCTTGGATGAAAACTTCTCCTGGCTCCGTTGAGGATGGATGTCCGGTCTTCAAAACTGTAAGTGGATCTTCGGGGGTTAGTGTTAGGTTTTTTTAAGGGTTTATTGGGTGGGTTTTATTTTTAGGTTAGGGTTTGGGCACTTGAAAAAGAGCTAAATGCCACTTTAAGGGCAATGCCGATCCAAATGCCCTTTTCAGGGCAATGGGGAGCTTAGGTTTTTTTAGTTAGGATTTTATTTGGGGGTTGGTTGTGTGGTTGGTGGGTTTTTACTGTTGGGGGGTTGTTTGTATTTTTTTTTACAGGTAAAAGAGCTGATTACTTTGGGGCAATGCCCCACAAAAGGCCCTTTTAAGGGCTATTGGTAGTTTAGTTTAGGCTAGGGGTTTTTTTATTTTGAAAGGGCTTTTTTATTTTAATAGGGCTATTAGATTAGGTGTAATTAGTTTAAATATCTGATAATTTCTTTTTTTTATTTTGTGTAATTTAGTGGGGGGGGTTGTAATTTAGGTAATTGTGTATAATTTAGGTAATTTATTTAATTGTAGTGTAAGGTTAGGTTAACCTTAGGTGTAAGACAGGTTAGGTTTTATTTTACAGGTAAATTTGTATTTATTTTAGCTAGGCAGTTAGTAAATAGTTAATAACTATTTAGTAACTATTCTACCTAGTTAAAATAAATACAAACTTGCCTGTAAAATAAAAATAAACCCTAAGATAGCTACAATGTAACTATTAGTTATATTGTAGCTAGCTTAGGGTTTATTTTATAGGTAAGTATTTACTTTTAAATAGGAATTATTTAGGTAATGATTGAAGGTTTTATTTAGATTTATTTTAATTATATTAAAGTTAGGGGGTGTTAGGGTTAGGGTTAAACTTAGGTTTAGGGGTTAATAAATTTAGTATAGTGGCGGCGACAGATTAAGGGTTAATAAATGTAGGTAGGTGGCGGCAATGTTAGGGGCAGCAGATTAGGGGTTAATAATATTTAACTAGTGTTTGGAAGGCGGGAGTGTGGCGGTTTAGGGGTTAATATGTTTATTATAGTGGTGGTGATGTCCGGAATGGCAGATTAGGGGTTAATAAGTATAATGTAGGTCTCGGCGATGTCGGGGGGGCAGATTAGGGGTTAATAAGTGTAAGATTAGGGGTGTTTAGACTCGGGGTTCATGTTAGGGTGTTAGGTGTAAACATAAGTTTTGTTTCCCCATAGGAATCAATGGGGCTCCGTTACTGAGCTTTATGCTGCTTTTTTGCAGGTGTTAGGCTTTTTTTCAGTCGGCTCTCCCCATTGAACTCTATGGGGAAATCGTGCAAGAGCACGTAAAACCAGCTCACCGCGGCTTTCAGCAGCGCTGGTATAGGAGTGCGGTATGGAGCTCAATTTTGCTCTATGCTCACTTTTTGCCTGATAACGCCGGGTTTTTATAAACCTGTAATACCAGTGCTGTAGAGAAGTGAGCGGTGACAATAACATGCAAGTTAGCATCGCAACGCTCATAATGCAAAACTCGCAATCTAGCCGTGAGGCAGGCAAATGGTTTTAACTTTGAGATACATGCATATACATGTCTAAAGATGTACAGTATCCCATAAAAGTGACTACACCCCTCACATTATTGTAAATATTTTATTATATCTTTTCATGTGACAACACTGAAGAAATGACACTTTGCTACAATGTAAAGTAGTGAGTGTACAGCCTGTATAACAGTGTAAATTTCCTGTCCCCTCAAAATAACTCAACACACAGCCATTAATGTCTAAACCGTTGGCAACAAAAGTGAGTACACCCCTAAGTGGAAATGTCCAAATTGGGCCCAATTAGCCATTTGCCCTCCCCAGTGTCATGTGACTCGTTAGATTATCGCACGCACTATATTGTAAGCTTGGCTTTGTACATGGGTCAAGTTAGCACAAGCGCAAAAACTTTTTAATTTCAACTCAGAATACCAGTGCAAGCCGACATGCGCTAGTTTACTTGTAGCACAATTAGCACTCTAGCGAAAGCAATAAATAGCGCTCCACTCATAATCTGGCCCAATATGGTTAAAAGATAGTAATATTCTACAAAATGCTGTTATACGTTTGAACTAAGCTCTCTGTATTAGACATAAATATAGAAATGCATAAGACAATAAGTGTGCATAATGTAATATTACTATTTCTATCTATTTCAGGGGAATATGTTCAAACTCCTTGTTCAACTGCCAATCGGTCTCCAAAATGTGTACCCTGCAAATCTGGAACATATCTACAGTTCCAGAACTACGAAAAAAAATGTAAAATGTGTACAAATTGTGATCCAGGTGAGCAAAAGTAGTTTGATTTGTCACAGCATAATTTTGTGTGATTTTTGCTGGTGATGTAATAAAAACAATCCATAACAAATAAAATCCTTTAGTTGCCTGTGGGTTCGTTTTCCATTGAGTAGTAAATGGGTTTGGGTGAGCTCGAAAAAGAAACAAAAAACACTGTCAGAAGGCATTACTTTTACTGACAGTTTCCAAAGGTGCATTTTCCATCATTACTGGCAGCATTGGTCTGGCTCTCAAATATCATTACGTGTGCCATAGAAAATAGCAGAAGGCAAAAATCTAAATTTGCCCTCCGGTTTCCATTCAAGGTTCAATCAGGTCAAACATGGTTTGGTGCTGTAGTTAATATCTCAAACTTTACAGCATGCTCAACTAGGTACAAAAGAGGAAAAATAAGCTTTTTGAGGCCACTTTTAAATTGAGATCTTAAAGTTTGCAAACAATGTAAGCTTTTCTCTTTTTCATTTTATTTTTATATATAAAATGTATCTGCTGCCACGTGCAGGTTGAGTTAGGTTTCTAATTATATTTTGTATTAACATTTTTTATTATTTATTATTATTATACTTTAATTATGAAGCGCCAACATATTCGGCAGCGCTGTCCATGGATACAGTTCATTTAAATAAAACAATGATATAAAACTTGTAAGAGACAGGACAGAATTTACAAACATATACAGGAGGAATTGAGGGCCCTATTCCCGTGGGAACTTACAATCTAGAAGGGTAGGAGGTTGAAAAACAGGAGGTGAGGACTGCAAGATTGAGAAAGATGTTAATGCAGAATTAGATGAGGGAAATGTTAGGTAAGTGAAATATTATTGAGTTGGGTGGTAGGCTTCTCTGAACAGAAAAGTTTTTAGAGAGCATTTAAAGGAAGAAAGATTAGGGCAAAGCATGAGGTAGAGTGTTCCAGAAGGGTAGGTGCTACACGACAGAAGTCCTGCAGTCTAGCATGAGAAGAGGTGATAGTCGAAGATGCAAGGAGCAGGTCATTGTTGGATCTTAGTAGGCTGGCTGGAGTATACTTGTTGATTAGAGAGGATAGGTAGAGGGGAGCGGCAATGGTTAGAGCTTTGTATGTAAGGGTGAGGATTTTGAATTTAATTTTGCAGTGAATGGGGACCCAATAAAGGGGCTTGCAGAGAGGTGCAGCAGATACAGAGCGACGGGAAAGGTGGATCAGCCTGGCAGAGGCATTTAGGGTGGATTGAAGGGGGGAGAGGCGGGAAAGAGGAAGGCCAGTAAGTAGGTTATTGCAGTAGTCAAGTCGGGAAATAACAAGGGAGTGGATAAGTTGCATATAAAAATACAATCAAGCTCATAACTCCAACTATTGGGGCAGCACTAAATATTACATAGAAAAATACATTTTAAAATAAATTAAAACAAAAAATATATCTGACCTGCATTTAAAATTGATTCTTTAAATTATTTGATTATTTATTAGACTACTACATTTACTTTACCGGGCTCACAAAACACCAAACTCCTAACACTGCCACTAACTTCCTTGTCTTTCCCTCTCTAGCTGATCACAGGTGCAGTTATAATCTAAGGTTGGGTTACCATATCAACATACTTGTTATGGTGCGATTTTTGAGAAATCCGCCGTCGGATGGAAGTGTTAACATAACGTTAAATTACACAAACGCTAAACGAGCAACTGCAAGCACTGTGCAAAAATATTTTAATGGAAACCTGGTACTAAAACTGAGACGTAAACTACTTACCTGTCGGCATCTTCTGTAGCTTACGGCTCCAATTTTAACGACTCAATGGAAAGGTGCCGTAAGAAAGCTAAAGTATTGCAAAGAAATCTATAACAGCCTGGTCGGGCAGCCAATGCGTTCATTAAGGAATTTTTCTATAGAGTTAATTTGAAAAAAATAGTTTTTGCAAAAAAAGGAATCCTAAAACAAAAAGAAATCATTACAATATATAGGTATAACGTTTCCAATATAAGGCTAGATTACAAGTGGAGTGCAAAAAAAATCACTATTGTGCATTAACATTGCTCAAGAGCAATTAATAAATCTTGTATTTTTGCTCTCATATTATTATATAAGTCCAAATATATTTTTTACCGCTCAAGCAATATTCTTGTGCACGCTAACATCTGTATGATGGATAGCACAAGTGTGCTTAATCCCTCACATAAAAGTCTTCTAAGGGGTCGTGCATAAAATCAATGTTGGTTATCGCACGAGCACTAAGTGCAAAAAGAAAACAAGAGTTCTTCATGTAGCTCTGTGCTGTACTATTTTAATGAAAATTAAAGGGACAGTCAACACCAGATTTTTTGTTGTTTCAAAAGAAACTAATCCCTTTATTTCCCATTCCACAGTTTTGCATAACCAACACAGTTAAAATAATACGTGTTTTACCTCTGTAATCACCCTTATTTCAGTTCTTTTGACAGACTTGCATTTTAGCCATTCAGTGCTCACTCCTAGGTCACTTCACGTGCATGAGCTCAATGTTATCTATATGAAACACATTAACTAATGCCCTCTAGTGGTCAAAATGCATTCAGATTAGATGCAGTCTTCAAGGTCTAAGAAATTAGCATATGAACCTCCTAGGTTTAGCTTTCAACTAAGAATACCAAGAGACAAAGCAAAATTGGTGATAAAAGTAAATTGGGAAGTTGTTTAAAATTGAATGCCCTATTTAAATCATGAAAGTTTGTTCTTTTACTTGACTGTCCCTTTAAGAATAAAATCCTGCTGTCCTGCTCCCTGTCACATACAATATCCCTTTAATTCTTCAACAAAAAAGCTTTTTTTTCATTAATAAACCTTTACTTCATAAGTGATAAATAACCTAAAACCTTTATTTACATATGGCTAGATTACGAGTTGTGCGTTAGGGTAAAAAAGCAGCGTTAAGAGGTCCAAAAGCTGCTTTTTTACGCCCGCTGGTATTACGAGTCTTGAAGGTTTAGGGTCACCGCACACTTCTTGGCCTTACCGCAAAACGACTTACGTAAACTTAGTAAAGTCTTTTTTCTATGGGACTTCCATAGCGCCGGTATTAAGAGTCTGTCCTGGGAGGCCAAAAAGTGAGCGGTACACCCTACCCCGTCAAGAGTCCTAAGTCCTAACTAGTTTAAAAGTCAGTAGTTAAGAGTTTTATGGTACAACGCCGTAACATAAAACTCATAACTAAAGTGCTAAAAAGTACACTAACACCCATAAACTACATGTTAACCCCTAAACCGAAGCCCTCCCACATCGTAAACACTATAATAAAAATTTTAACCCCTAATCTGCCGCTCCGGACACCGCCGCCACCTACATTATATTTATGAACCCCTAATCTGCTGCCCCCAACATCGCCGCCACCTACATTATATTTATTAACCCCTAATCTGCCTTCCCCAATGTCGCCACAACCTACCTACACTTTTTAACCCCTAATATGCTGCCCCCAACGTCGCCGCCACTATATTAAAGTTATTAACCCCTAAATCTAAGTCTAACCCTAAACCTAACACCCACTAACTTAAATATAATTTAAATAAATCTAAATAAATATTCCTATCATTAACTACATTATTCCTATTTAAAACTAAATACTTACCTATAAAATAAACCCTAAGCTAGCTACAATATAACTAATAGTTACATTGTAGCTATCTTAGGGTTTATTTTTATTTTACAGGCAAGTTTGTATTTATTTTAACTAGGTAGAATAGTTATTAAATAGCTATTAACTATTTAATAACTACCTAGCTAAAATAAATACAAAAGTAACTGTAAAATAAAACCTAACCTAAGTTACACTAACACCTAACACTACAATATAATTAAATAAACTAAATTAAATACAATTACCTAAATTAAATTAGCTAAAGTACAAAAAACAAACACTAAATTACAGAAAATAATAAACAAATTACAGATATTTAAACTAATTACACCTAATCTAATAGCCCTATTAAAATAAAAAAGCCCCCCCAAAATAAAAAAAAAAACCCTAGCCTAAACTAAACTACAAATAGCCCTTAAAAGGGCCTTTTGTGGGGCATTGCCCCAAAGTAATCAGCTCTTTTACGTGTAAAAAAAATACAAACAACCCCCCCAACAATAAAACCCACCACCCACACAACCAACCCACCCAAATAAAATACTTTATAAAAAAACCTAAGCTCACCATTGCCCTGAAAAGGGCATTTGGATGGGCATTGCCCTTAAAATGGCAGTTAGCTCTTTTGCCTCAAAAACCCTAGTCTAAAAAATAAAACCCACCCAATACACCCTTAAAAAAAATACCCCCTGAAGATCGACTTACCGGGAGACATCTTCCTCCAAGCCGGGCCGAAGTCCTTAATGAAGCTGGGAGAAGTCTTCATCCAAGCCAGGCGAAGTGGTCCTCCAGACGGGCAAAAGTCTTCATCCAGACGGCATCTTCTATCTTCATCCATCAGGCGCGGAGCAGGTCCATCTTCAAGACATCCGACGCGGAGCATCCGATGACTAAAGCTGAATGAAGGTACCTTTAAGTGACGTCATCCAAGATGGCGTCCCTTAGATTCCGATTGGCTGATAGAATTCTATCAACCAATTGGAATTAAGGTAGAAAAAATCCTATTGGCTGATGCAATCAGCCAATAGGATTGAGCGTGCATTCTATTGGCTGTTCCAATCATTGGATTAGCCAATCATTGGATCAGCCAATAGGATTGAACTTCAATCCTATTGGCTGATTGCATCAGCCAATAGTATTTTTTCTACCTTAATTCCGATTGGCTTATAGAATTCTATCAGCCAATAGGAATCTAAGGGACGCCATCTTGGATGACGTCACTTAAAGGTACCTTCATTCAGCTTTAATCGTCAGATGAAGAGGATGCTCCGCGTCGGATGTCTTGAAGATGGACCCGCTCCACGCCGGATGGATGAAGATAGAAGATGCCAACTGGATGAAGACTTCTGCCCATCTGGAGGACCACTTTGTCCAGCTTGGATGAAGACTTCTCCCGGCTTCTTTGAGGACTTCAGCCCGGCTTGGATGAAGACGTCTCCCGGTAAGTCGATCTTCAGAGGGTTAGTGTTAGGTTTTTTTAAGGGTGTATTGGGTGGGTTTTATTTGTAGGTTAGGGTTTGGGCGGCAAAAGAGCTAACTGCCCTTTTCAGGGCAATGGGGAGCTTAGGTTTTTTTTAGATAGTATTTTATTTGGGGATTGGTTGTGTGGGTGGTGGGTTTTACTGTTTGTATTTTTTTTTACAGGTAAAAGAGCTGATTACTTTGGGGCAATGCCCCACAGAAGGGCTATTGGTAGTTTAGAAATCCAGATTGCAATGGGTCAAGGAGGGAGTTTATTGTAAGGAAATGGGATAGGCGTGCATAAGCTAGTTTTTCTAGAAGC
Source organism: Bombina bombina (assembly GCF_027579735.1). Lineage (NCBI taxonomy): Eukaryota > Metazoa > Chordata > Amphibia > Anura > Bombinatoridae > Bombina > Bombina bombina. Next base: position 58,678,199 of record NC_069506.1, read on the forward strand.
TTTGATGCAAGAGGGAGGAGGTAAATGAGGGGAGAATGTGCTAAGTTTAAGGTTATGTGGGTTGTGGTTGATTGAGAGCATTTGAGGGGGTGAGAGAATGGAATTATGTTGAGAGCTGATTTCATTTCTGAGTCGATTTTGTTATTGAAGTGGTTGGCAAAGTCTTTAGCTGACAGAGAAGTTGTATTAGGAGGTGGGGGAGGGTGGAGAAGAGTATTGAAAGTGGAGAACAAACGTTTTGGGTTTGAAGAAATATTAGAGATATGAGTAGAGAAGTACTGTTGCTTATGGAAATTAAGAGCAGAGTAGTTGGAGTTCAAGATAAATTTGTAATGTTGAAAATCAGCTGAACTCCTAGATTTTCTCCAGTGACGCTCAGCAGTACGGGAACATCTGCGTAGGTATCGTGTCAGAGGAGTATGCCAGAGCTGAGGATGAGTGTTTGATTTCCGAGCTATGGTAAGAGGGGCGAGATTGTCAAGGATGGATGTAAGGGTGGAATTATAGTGGCAGATAGATTGGTCAGGGCATGAAAAGGAGGAGAAGGATGAGAGGAGAGGTTTGAGGGAATTAGAAAGCTGTTGTTGATCTAATGACATAATGCTTCTGTGAAGTTTGGTGTGAGGAGCAGAAGGAAGGAGAGTTGTAGGGAGGGATGATATGTTGCAAGTAAGGAGATGGTGGTCAGAAAGAGGAAAGGGAGAGTTTGTGAAGTTTGAGAGGGTGCATCGATAGCTAAAGATCAGGTCAAGGGAGTTACCATCTTTGTGAGTGGTAGAATCAGTCCATTGTGACAAACCGAAGGAGGAAGTGAGTTGCAGAAGTTGTTTTGCAGAGGAGGCAGTGGGATTGTCAAGAGGGATGTTGAAGTCACCAAGAATGAGGGAACTGGTGTCTGAGGAAAGGAAATAAGGTAGCCAGGCAGCCAAGTGATCTAGAAATTGAGTTGAGGAGCCAGGAGGACGGTATATGACTGCAACACGTATAGAAAGAGAAGAGAATAAGCAAATCATGTGGGTTTCGAATGAGGAAAATGTGAGGGAATAGATGGGATGTATTTGTTGAAAGGTGCAATGAGAGGAAAGTAAAATACCTACACCACCTCCTTTTCTATTACCAGACCTAGGAGTGTGGCTGAAGTGGAGACCCCCATGTGACAGAGCAGCAAAGGATGCTGTGTCTAGGGGAGAGAGGCAGGTTTCTGTTAGGGCCAGAAGGTTAAGGGAGTGGGAGATAAAGAGGTCATGTATAGAAGTGAGTTTGTTGCAAACAGAGCGAGAGTTCCAAAGTGCACAAGTGAAAGGGGAAGTGGCTTTTGATACAAGAGGAATGTGAGTAAGGTTGTCAGAGTTTTGTTTTTTGAGTCTGTGGGATGGTATACATGCACATTCGCGGCCAAAGGGATGTCAATCATCGTGATCGTATCTGATCAGGATTATTGCAGTCCGCCACGGTCTTACGACTGCTGGTTCTTAACTTTTGTTTTGCGGCGATATAAATCGCCCCCTAGAACTCGTATTACAAGTGAAAAGCTCTGGTAAAGTCATTGGCCTCTATTTATCAAAGTCTGGCAGACCTGATCAGGTTCGCCAGACCTCGCTGAATACGGAGAGCAATACGCTCTCCATATTCAGCATTGCACCAGCAGCTCACAAGAGCTGCTGGTGCTACGCAGCCCCCTGCAGAATCGCGGCCAATCGGCCGCCAGCAGGGGGTGTCAATCAACCCGATCGTACTCGATTGGGTTGAATACGGCAATGTCTGTCCGCCTGCTCAGAGCAGGTGGACACGTTATGGAGCAGCGGTCTTTAGACCGCTGCTACATAACTGGTGTTTTTGGGGAGTCTGAAGACTCGCTAGAAACACGGGCCGTCAAGCTCCTTTCGGAGCTTGATAGATAGGCCCCAGTGTGACTACTAATACTTCAGAAACCACAAAACTGTCTTCTTAGGTTTTATTTTCACTCTTTTTCAAGAGTTTTTGCAAAAAAATATAGCTTTTGTGCATAGACCCCCCCCCCCACACACACACACACACTAATGTAATTTTTAGATGCACTTAAAGGGAAAGTGTAATGTAATTAGTTTGCCCTTGTGTTTACAATGACTTGTACCAGCTGCAGAATTTAATATCTATGGGAAATTGTTTCTTTAGGTATAGTTTGTATATGAAATACCTCTATATGCTAATTGAAACCACAAGCTAATCAAAATTGACTGATCTTGCAGGGCGAGCAGATCTAATTGTCATATCTGTATATTTTACACAAAATCATCCTTATCTTTATGCTCCCCTCCCTACTGGGAGCTTGATTTCTTCTAAACCTCCTTGTATACACAGATTTTGTACAACCTGTACTTGAGTATTGACATTTACAGTATAGGTGCGGATCCAACAGCCAAAAGCAGCTATTTTAAATGACAATATAAATTAAATCAATATAATACACTCCAGCAGGTAAAATGAATCATTGAGAAGCATTACAATATACTGTCCCTTTTATATAGAATTATCTAGATTCTTTATGGCTATTTTTGAAAGCACAATATTTCCTGTTGTGATGTGGTGACAATATCATATATATTTAGAGGTTGTGAAATCAATAGGGGGTTTTTAAAGAAAAAAAAACTATTTTTTTTAAAAACCATTTGAGCTGTTGCATTACTTGTATACAGTACATGTGTCTATGATATGCTATTTATATGCATTATATTGAAAATGTTCACTATACATTTTTTCTAAGCTTGTTTATTGTATGCTGGAGTGTTTTGGGTTTAGAAGTAGGGGATATTAATATCTTAATAACATTCCAATACTGCATCTGCATCTTTAAGGGAAATAAAACACAAAATGTTTATTTCATGATTCAGATAAAAGTTTCCAATTTACTTCTTTTATCAAATTTGCTTCACTCTCTTGTTATTCTTTGTTGAAGAGATATCTAGATAGGTAGCGTGCATATGTCTGGAATATTACATCACAGGAAATAGTGCTGCCATATAAGATACATGCACACTCCCGAACTTACTTTCCTGCATTTCAACAAAGGATAACAAGAAAACTAGGAAAATTTGATAAAATTAGTACATTGGAAAGTTGTTTAAAATTGTATGTTCTATCTGAATCATGAAATCATTTTTTTTAAGGTTTTATGTCCCTTTAAAACATTTCTCATACTGTAAAATATGTTTTGTAAAAAGGAGCGATTTCTACCATTCAAACTAATGAACCACAATACTGTACCTCATTGTACAATTGCGTTTCTGCAATCTCACTCCACCAACCCCATATGCAATCGATCATCAAATTTACTTTGTTCTGGTGGTTTTCTATAATACTAAGGTAGGTAGTGTACGCTTCTAGAGAACTATAAAGCAGCAGTTTGTGCAGGAATGCATTTGACCACTAGATGACAGCAATGTATAACATTGTTGAAAGTATACAGTATTTGTAAAACTGCTGCCACACAGTTCTTTACGCATGTGCACACCCTGTGTATATCTACCTACTTTTAATCAAAATATACCACAAAAAAAAAACAAAGTACATTTGATAGAAATAAGTTGGAATGTTTTTTAAAAATTTTTTAGTTGTATGCTCTAACTGAATCATAAAAAAACTATTTTAGGTTTCATGTCCCTTTAAATAAGGATGCATATTTATGTCACTGAATATTTAAAATAAGTCTTGTATTGCTAAAATAAAATAGCTAAAAATACAGTACAATTGAAGCAAATATGTAGTGTGGGTCAAGTTTAATAGAACTTTTGCAAAATACTTTTCCTGTTTTTTTTTTAACAAATAACTTTATTGTTTCAGTTACACATGAGATATTGAGAAACTGCTCTATTACACGAAACACAGAATGCGGGTGTAAGAAGGGCCGATATAAAGAGCTTGGTGGACACTGTTTTTTATGTACAAAATGCATAAACAGAGAGACAATCAAGAATTGTAAGTAACCAGTAATTTAATTAATCACACATCTCCAGTATACAACCTTTATTAATTACTATAATATACAACATACCTCTTAACATTTATAAAGTTAAATGTTATAACTGTCATAATTATAAAACCAGAGGCGTAACTAGAAACCACAGGGCCCAGGTGCAAGAATCTAAGAAGCCCCCCACCACCACCAACCCTTCCCCCTCCAAAAAAAGGTGAATTTAATACATTTTTTTTTTACATTTAAAGGGACAGTATACTGTAAAATAGTTTTTCCCTTAATGTGTTTACAATTGCTTTTTTTTACCAACTGCAGAGTAAAAAATGTATGAAAATTAGCTTGTGTATATTAAAGCTCTGATTTTGTGTTTTGAAGCCACAACCTAATAAAATGGGTTGAGCTTGTAGGTATAATCCGATCTCATTACCAGTGGCGTCGCTACAGGGGGGCAAGGGGGGGCACTTGCCCCCCTTGGAAAATGGCTTGCCCCCCCACCAGCCCCAGCACTTACATAATGCTGGAGGACTTGGAGGAGTTTTTTTTTTATGTTTATTTTTAACTCTGGGCGGGATGGGTGACTGAGTCAGTGAATTGAGAATGAAGACTGAGGTAAATAATTGCCCAGTGACAGCGCGCTTCCCCAAACCCATGTTCACACTTGGAACCCACCACACCGGCTCTACACGCAGCACCACGGCACTCTAATATACCGTGCATGCTGGTGCGCTATTTCCTCCTTCTCCAGTCTGAGTATCAGGCAAGGCATCAAAGTCACATGCGTTCCTATCACACATGCCAGCACAAGGAACATAATTGTGACCGGAGACTCACTGCCATTGGAGAGGAAGAGGGAGGAGCCAGACAGCTGGTGCTGTGTGCAGAAGCGCGGGAACATCAAATGCAGCAGCACCAGCAGTGGCACAGTAAGAATAATCAAATCTGTGACGAAGAAAATAGAGCAGATCTTATTCTGGGGTAAGAATAAGAATGCATGATGATTCACTCACTGTTCTGTAAATGTTAAAAAAAAATCCCCAAATTTACTGTTACCGGCATATCTTCTTGCTAATTTGGGTGTTCTGTGCTAGTTGATCACTAAAAAGCATAACAATTGCCAAGCACATCCTCCCTCCATTATACATGATTCACTGTTTCAGGACTCAGGAGTGTAAACGTTAAAAAAAAAAGAATACCTAAATTTACTATTACCAATAATTTATATCTTCTTGGTAATGTGGATGTGCAAAGTGACTATCTGCAGGTCAAATATCGCTAATATCAAAGCAGATTCATTCATACCATCAGTAGAGCACTGTTTATAATGAGAAGTGTATGGTTCTTCAAGAAAATATAACACTCCGTTTTTGCCAAGTATTTTTCCACCACATTTTTCTCTATGGCTCCATCTTCTGGATACTGGTGTGTATAACAACTCTGGCATAGAAACAATAGCATATTTGTTGCACATGCCAGCATTCTGCAATGGTGCAATTGTGAATAATTTAATATTATTTATATAATATAATTTTAGTATAATTTATGATTAGAACTGTATAAATAATGCACTGTAAAATAATTATGTCATTACTTTCTGTGGCCACCAATTTAATAAATACTTTGCAGATAACAACATGTTCAGTGAATGAGACACTGCATTTCAGAAACACATCTCAGATAATATCTAATACTTTTTAATTATAACTGATTATTATTAAATAGTTCAGTTAGGAATCTTGCCATGAATTGAGAGCTAGAATTTGTTTTCATGTAATTGTGGTACAGTACATTCAATATTCAAATTGACTCACTCTTTTACACATTGTCTTATATATTCTAGTATTTACAGTAGAAAACTTGAATATTCACGATTAAAAGGACATTAAAGGGACACTAAACCCATTTTTTCTTTCTTTCATGATTCAGATAGAGAATAACATTTTAAACAACATTCCAATTTACTTATATTATCTAATTTGCTTCATTCTTTACATATACTTTGTTGAAGAAATAGCAATGCACATGGGTGAGCCAATCACACAAGGCATCTATGTGCAGCCACCAATCAGCAGCTACTGAGCCTATCTATATACTGTATGCTTTTCAGCAAAGGATATCAAAATAATGAAGCATATTAGATAATAGAAGTAAATTAGAAAGTTATTTCAAATTGCATGCTCTTTCTAGACCACTAATGAAAAATGTTGTGTTTCATGTCCCTTTAAACACATCTTGCTTTTATTGAAAAAAAGTATTTGTCCCAAAAAAACTTGTGATATACCATATAGGGTGTGTAGTATGTGGGTAAGGTGTGTGTATTATGAGTGTGTGTGTGCTGTATGAGGGTGTGCGGTGTGTGTGTAGTATGAGGGTGAGTGTGTGTAGTATCAGGGTGAGTGTGTGGTGTGTGTGTAGTATGAGGGTGAGTGTATGCAGTATGAGGGTGAGTGTGTGGTGTGTGCACAGTATGAGGGTGAGTGTATGAGGGTGAGTGTGTGGTGTGCAGTATGAGGGTGAGTGTGTGGTGTGTGTGCAGTATGATGTTGAGTGTGTGTAGTATGAGTGTGTGTGCTGTATTAAAGTGTGTGTGTGGTGTGTGTGTTGAATGAGGGTGAGTGTGTGGTGTGTGTAGTATAAGATTGTGTGTGTTGCATGAGGGTGAGTGTGTGTGTGTTTTCAGACCAAACACAAAAATAGAGTCACAAAGGTATGTGGTATCATGGCACTGGGTCTTGGGGGAAAAAAGTTTGAAGAACCCTGATTTACAGAGTCATGCTGTTATTGCTTTAAACTATAAATAAAAGCTTTTGAGAGTTTCCCTCTCTTTCTCAGGTCTGAAGCTATACTTGAGGAAGAAAGGAAAAATCTTGTAAGCTTGTCTTTTAAGTATTAGGTTAGTACAATAAAAAGGTATAACTGCATACTGCATTACTTTGGTATTTTGGAATCTTATTTATATTTATTTAGTTTTTTTCAGCGGCATAATTTTGTGGTGAAAATTATTAGTGCCCCCCCGTTTTGTCTCTGCTATTTTTTGTGCCCCCCCTATATATTGTTCCTAGAGTCGCCACTGCTCATTACTGTATCACATTGTGCAAATATACCTGCTTCTTTATCTTATATCTGTCCTTAAAACAATCACCAGTACTTTGAGAGAACAATGGAAAATTAACATTTTATTACCTTATCTCTGCTATATCGCACTGGGAGTGTAATATCTCCTGCTGGCTGTGTTTACAAAGTTTATCTATAGCTGGTACGCGCGGCCACAAACTTTCAGAATAGGTGGGGATACCACATGCTAAATCAACAATTTCAAATGCCAATATAAGGGTAAAGGAGCTACTTGTAAACAATTTAATACACTCCAGCAGGTAAAGTGGATCATTGGGAACAAATTAAAGGGAAGAAAATTTTTGAGTAAACTGTCCCTTTAACACAGAAAAAAATGTGAATCAGATTACATGTCTGCAAAAGGAGGTACCCTGTGCCCACAGTCTGTGAGATGGTCTGACCCTCTATTACTGTATATATATAGTGACACAGCACTATTTAACCCCCCAGTACTGTATATAGTAAATTAGTGACACAGTCTGTAATCTGCCAGTGAGATGGCTGGCCTGACCTTACCTACCCAGTACTTTATAAAGTGACCACAGTAGTCAGTGACATGGTCCACCCCCCCATACTGTATATGGTCGTACTGTATAGTGACATTGTTTACCCCCTGCCCCCCCCCCATGCTGTAGTAACAAGGTCTGTAATTTGCTGGTTCCACAAACATACACAAACACACATACATGCATTAATACACACACAGTCACATACATACACCATACACACACACATAAACACCAATGGGTAAAACAGAAACACTAACCTCTGTAGTCATGTCACACTCACATGATATCAGTGCAGGCAGTGGTAGGTTAACATTTTTTATAAAAAAAAAAAAAAAAAAAATATATATAATTTTTTTTTTTTAAACTGGGCCCCCACCCTCAGGGGCCCAGTCGCACCTGCGACCTCTGCACACCCTGTAGTTTCGCCCCTGTATAAAACTATTAAAGACTGAAAAGGTAACTTTGTCCTTATCAATGTGCATAATGTAAATTACAGTAAATGTTGGTGCATTTCCATGATATAATAGTATAATGTTATGGCCCTTGCGATTCTGACAATGAATATGATGTCCATGTATCAAGCAGTATTACCAAATTTAATTAAATCCAACACACAGTAATCAACAGACTAAATAAAGGTTCTTTTTTAAATATGTATATATATATATATATATATATATATATATATATATATATATATATATATATATATATATATATATATATATGTGTGTGTGTGTGTGTATATATATAAATATATACTGTATATATATATATCTATATATATATATATATATATATATAAATATATATATTTGTGTATGTGTATTACATTATGTGTGTATATATATATATATATATGATCCACAGAAAGAACCAAAATAAGCGCTTCAAAGCCAAAGTTGATGAATAAAAGAACTTGAGTATTTTATTAGGACATCTAAAAACAAAGAATGTCCACAAAGGACAAAAGGTAATCCAGGTTAGTGTAGCAGGCACACAGAGCTCTGTGTGCCTGCTACACTAACCTGGATTACCTTTTGTCCTTTGTGGACATTCTTTGTTTTTAGATGTCCTAATAAAATACTCAAGTTCTTTTATTCATCAACTTTGGCTTTGAAGCGCTTATTTTGGTTCTTTCTGTGGATCATGGATTTTGCTTTCTGGCGTGTGCAAACAGACACGCTGAACCAACAGCTGCCATAGCCTGTAAGTAAGGGATTTAAATATCCCGCCCTCCCCTTTCTAAATAGAGCCGTCTTTATCTCCAGGGAACAGAGGATTATTTGTGCGCTCCGTTGTGCAGATTATTGTTGGACTTATATATATATATAGCTACAAAAATGACATGCACTCACTGGATTTGTACACAAAGTGCTTTATTGGCACATCATTGTCTTTAAAGTGGGAGTGCACTCTATTGTGGACATTATATATATATAAAGAAATGAAAGACATACAGTATTGTGCTCCCGTAATATGCTACATATACAAGACTCACTATAAAAGTGATTGAGCCAACTTACTCAGTAGCTATTCATTGTACAGCAAATTATTACAAATTTAAGTATAACTACTCAGCATAAACTTTACTTTCTCAGTATCTAGGAGAGCATTAATAAACTTTGCTTTTGCTTTTATTTGTAAACCATTCTCAGTATGCATTATGGTAGATAAAAAAGCTCTTCATTGTAAATAAAATGATATATAATAATTTGTTGCTAATGTAAACACAACAAGATATTTTATTTCATTGTAATTTATTCTATGTTACCATTTTTATATTTTAAAATATTTTATATTTCATAATTTAATATTAATTTAAAACATTACAATGAGGTGCAACTATTCCCCGAGGTTCCATTCTCGGCCCCCTACTATTCACATTATTTATAAATGATCTGCCAAATGTCTGTAAATCCTCAACTGTACACATGTATGCAGACGACACGGTAATCTATGCAATCTGCCGCAGCTTGAGGCAGTGCTCCAAGACCAGTTCACAGAGGTAGAAAAGTGGATCTCAAAAATCAGACTCTTCCTAAACACTGACAAAACTGTCACAATGATCTTTGGAACGGTACCTAAATTACACAAACTACAAAATTCCCATCTACGCATCAAAACAAAATCAAATTGCACGCTGACCGCAGTCCCCTCTTTCAAATACTTGGGTATGTTGTTAGAACCCAATCTATCTTTTGGCCTCCACATAGAAAAACTTGCATCTAAACTTTATCCAAAACTAGGTGCCCTGTACAGAAACAAATCTTGTCTCAGCCCTACAGTAAAGGAAAAGATTGTACAGCAAATGCTGATGCCGATCATGGATTATGGGGATGTAATATATGCACCTGCACCGCAAACTCACCTTAATAAACTTAATACATTGTATAACTCGTTCTGCCGCTTTGTGTTACAATGTAACTACAGGACCCACCATTGTGACATGCTAAAAGAACTAAACTGGCTGTCGCTGGAATCCAGACGCACCCTTCATCTTTCCAGCCTTGTGTTTAAGAGCTTTTCTGGGAAGCTCACACCCTACCTGAGCAGAATGCTCTCCCTGGCTATTCCCACCTCCTATAACTTCCGATCCAGTACCAGCACATTATTTAGTCTGCCTCAATACAAAAAGAAAGGAGCTTGATCCTCCTTTTCCTACAGAGCACCACAATTATGGAACGACCTCCCGCACACTTTCAAACCTTCCCCAAGCCTAATATCCTTTAAGAGATCCCTCTCTGCATATCTCAAAACAAAATGCACCTGTCATGGTTGATTATATATTTCCTACCTGTTCTATGTTACATTGTGCATATATTATGTAGTAATATTGTTTCTGTAGTTTATTGTACCCTATTGTAACAATGCAATGTTTTGTGGAACCATGACATACTTGAAAACGAGATAAATATCAATGTATCCTTCCTGGTAAAATATTTTATAAGTAAATAAAGAAATAAATAAATAAAATCTCTTGCTCGTCAAAATAGCTTTTCATAGCTCGTTCCTGACACTCAGTGGTCAGCCAGTGAATTACCATAGAATCCAACTAGTTAAACATCAGTTAGGGTTCTTCAATTTCAGTCCTCATAAGCTAATAATCAGCCATGTGTTCATGTGAGAACAGGTTAATAAAGTGCAATTAATGAGCAGCTGATTATATCACCTTTGCTCTAGTCCAGACATATGAGATGATTGAATAACCTGTGATGATGCAGTTCAGACATTCTGCAAATCAGCCTGTTATTGGTTCCTGAGGATAGTAATTGAGAACTCAGTAAATGCAATAACAGAAGTAAGTCTCTTAAAATTGCATATTCTATCCAAACCATGAAAGTTTAATTTTGTCTTTCATGTCCCATTTATTGCTGAAGGACAGTTACACACTAATACATATGTATTCAATTCATACAACCATATGAATAACGTCAGTAGCAGACCTACTTAACAGAGGATCCTGGTGCAAAAAATGTTTTGGGGTCCCAAAGGTAATTCAGTAGTGAGAATTATTAATAATATACATGCTGCTCTGTATAATGACCCTAAGGATAGATAGATGGACCTGCAACCTGCACTAATAAAAGGCTCTCCTGCCTTAGGATCAGCATAGTATTAATATGAAGGAGAGAATATATAAAAAATATTAGTGTCATATACAGGTGTCATATGGTGTTATATATACGTGACAATCACAAAGTGGTTAAATAATTAACTAATAATTCCACCACTTAAATCTGGCACGTTTACAGGCATACATTCTGCATAAAGTAGCCAAGATTCAAAATGTGCTAACAAACTACACCTACTAGTTATATACTGAGCAGAAGCATGATGGTGGGGTGGGGATATTTATCAGATGGTCACGAGGCATCAAATACTCCCAAATGGTCCTTAAAAATATACCTATTAATTTATGCATGGTCAAAGACATCCTTACATATATGTGTATGTGATTATACAACATGCTTTTAGTAGTAGCTGATAGAATAGAATTAGTGAACCAGTGCCTTCTTAAATCCCAGCAGGTACCACTGCAGATTACTATTCTACTCATTTTGTGTAGTAGAGTCCATCAACTATAGTCTCTACTGATGAAATTCAAAACTCCTGAGAGGAGACCAAAGATGACCAGTCACAAGAGGCAATAACAGTTTCTAATGAAATATTGTTCAAGGTCACTGAAAGACCTACACTACGAACTCTTGGACATGCTCTGTAGGAGCTGTGCCTCTAAAAGTGTGCATAGAAATACTGCGCATAATTTGATCATTGAAGTAAACTTTTTTTTTTTATTTCATGCTCTATCTGAATTATGAACGTTTAATTTTGACTTGAGTGTTCCTTTAAAGTGTTCTATACATTAACATGTCAAATCCTTTTATTTTAGGCACAGAGAATGAAAATACACAGTGTGGCAGTTGTCTGCCTGGATACTACGAGGACAAAAGAGAATGTCTTCCTTGTGCACAGTATGTTCATTTTTTGTCATTCTTTAATGTATTTATGGTGTCACAATGAAAATAATAACCTTCTGCTATATATACTATATTTCAATTTCACAATAGTGAATGTATTATTAAATGCCATAAATAATTCTATGTTAACATTAATTAACTTAAAACCTAAATATAAAATGTCATATATGATTCTAAACGACATTTCCTTTTAAAAATAGTGTTGTGTATGGAGTTAAGGAGTCATCTAATAATAATTTGGACTTATAAATAGCCGCTTACAATTGCCCAAACTTGTTTAAGGGTCTCTTAGAAAGATACTAAGCAGCAAGTAAGCCTGATCAAGATTTACAGTTTAAAAGAAATGAAAATCCTGTAAAAAAAGTTATTATAATTGTGTTGAATAGAAGCGTTTACAGTACGTTCCAAAATGGAAATGGACCTTTAACAAACAAGAGAAATAAATATAGTTCAATAGAATTCTTGTGAAAGTTGTCAAAGCCCATATAGCGATAGAAAAGCAGTGCACAATCTGGCTATTCACATAACCTTGTTGATGCATTTAGATGGGTTAGCAGTGGTGCGGATGGAAACAGATTGCAATAGTTAGCTTTAAAAACCGCAATTATGTGATCTTCTGTAAAAACCCAATTTTTATAAACCCTGTACTGTTTGTGAAAATCACGTCAGTGCGAGTGAGAAAAACAATCAAATATAAAAAAGCGAAATGTAGGTGTCCTGAAGTGAGTTTCCTGTAGATCCAAAAAGCTATATATGATATCACATAGTCTTCACATTTACATTTGTATATACAGTATATACAGTGAAAAAGTCTAACAAGTTCCCGAAAAGCCCTTCCAAAGACTTGTCAAGTGCCAAGATGTTTCAAGATCAATAAGTCAAAACTGGGCTTGAAATGTGGTTGAACAGTGAGCCAAAAACGTACTGTGATCGCCAAGCAGTTTTTGGCTCCATAGTTTACATAGGACTTTTTTGAGCTGCAGGAAACCCCTTTGCGAGTGCCAGAATTAGGTAAAACTGTGCTATTGTGATCATGCCAAAGTGGAGAGTAGCACCCAATAGATTGTGATTAAGGCCTATATTCTTGCCGTATACAAAGAAGAGAAAAACACATTTTTAGAACCACTATAGCTCTGAGCTTTAAACATTATGAATAACACAATATATAAAATTATATAATCTAATATATTTACAAAATATAGTATTATGTTGACAAATTGTTAGTGATCTGCATGAATCATAATTCATACATATTTGATGTGCTTAATTCAATGTATTAAAGTATTTTAATTATTTGTATATTTATTTCAGATCTTCTCAGAAGCTATGCGGTAATAAAACAGACGAATTCTGTTTTCAACCATGTGAACCAAGGGTCACAAGTATGTATATACTTACTACAGTATATAGAGGGGCAAATATCCCATCAAGCTATGTGAGCAAATATTTATTTCACAAGAAAGCTCTGGTCTCAAAATCCAAATTTGTTATGTGACATTTCAGGGACCTTGTCCCTAGATATGTGCATGATCGAAAAAAAAATTTCGGTTTGGATCGATTCAGAGTTTTTCAAATTTCGCTTCGGATCGATTCAAATTCGGAAAACTTCGAATGAATTCGTTTCGGATTCGTTTCGGATTCGAAAAAATTCGGCTGGATTCGGTTCGGAAATTCTGAATTTCGGTATGTGTGCTGTGTATTAGACTAGTATTATGTACTGTATATTAGGTGTAACCCATAGCAGAGTGATATAACCTAATATACTGTATAATACTAGTGTAATCCATGGCCATCCGAATTAACTGAATAAATCCAAACTAATTCGGATTTATTCGGTAAATTCTGCAGTATTTTAATTCAGAAATTCGTATCGATCCGAATCTCCGAATTTGCCGAATTTCCGAAACGAATTGCACATGTCTACTTGTCCCTTCTTTAGACCTTTCACAAACCATCACGTTAGAAATTTGTACTTTTTTTAAAGACCAAAGAGTTCAGGCCTTTTCATTTTGTGGATTAAGAATATTTCACCCTAGCCGCCCAGGCAGCTTTTACATTTGGTGAGAATGCAGATTCATAGATAGTAAGATCTGCAGATGAAAGTTTTAGTCAATATATGTGATGAAGGGATGAGGGGCCATATTAAACCATATAAAAAAAGTTTTCGTATTGTTTCTGTTCATGTGTCAGTTTTCTAGCAAAATAAATCTCTGGCAGGTAGAGGTTAATCACTAGTACTATCTCTATGGCTGAATGAGGTTAATTACTAGGTCTGTGCATTCAGCAGCTTCATTTCATTGAATGAGCTTGTAAATAGTTATACAATTATCGGTAGATATTTTTCTTCGTGTCTGTAAATACTCAAAACCTTTGCAACTTTGTATTAAAGTGATATACATCTTAAACCCTATTTAATCTTCAGTTTTGCGTTATGAGTGAAAAAGCATTGTTATGCTTCATAACAATGCTTTTTCCCTAACGCCGCTATTACAAGTCTTGCAGGTATAGCTGTACCGCACACCTTTTTGGCCGTCAAGCAACATCAGTACTGCACTTTAAAAAAAGTTTTCAATGGAACTTCCATAGCGCCGGTATTAGGTTTTCTGTAAGGGTTTATTGGGTGGGTTTTATTTTTAGATTAGGGTTTTGGGCAATGTAAAAGAGCTAAATGCCCTTTTAAGGACAATGCCCATCCAAATGCCCTTTTCAGGGCAATGTTTAGCTTAGGTTTATTTAGATAGGTTTTTATTTGGGGGGTTTGGTTGTGTGGGTGGTGGGTTTTACTGTTGGGGGGTTGTTTAATTTTTTTTCCAGGTAAAAGAGCTGATTTCTTTGGGGCAATGCCCTGCAAAAGGCCCTGTTAAGGGCCATTGGCAGTTTAGTGTAGGCTAGGTTTTTTTTTATTTTGGGTGGGCTTTTTTATTTTGATAGGGCTATTAGATTAGGTGTAATTCATTTTTATTTTTGATCATTTTGTTTTTATTTTGTTTAATTTAGTGTTTATTTTTTTTGTAATTTAGATAATTGTATGTAATTAATTTAATTTATTTTATTTTATTGTAATGTTATGTTTAATTGTAAGGCAAGTTAGGTTTTATTTTACAGGTAAATTTGTATTTATTTTAACTAGGTAGTTAGTAAATAGTTAATAACTATTTACTAACTAGTCTACCTAGTTAAAATAAATACAAACTTACCTGTAAAATAAAAATAAAACCTAATATAGCTACAATGTAACTATTAGTTATTTTGTAGCTAGCTAAGGCCTAGATTTGGAGTTTGGCGGTAGCCGTGAAAACCAGCGTTAGAGGATCCTAACGCTGGTTTTAGGCTACCGCCGGTATTTGGAGTCATTCAAAAAAGGGTCTAACACTCACTTTTCAGCCGCGACTTTTCCATACCGCAGATCCCCTTACGTCAATTGCGTATCCTATCTTTTCAATGGGATCTTTCTAACTCCGGTATTTAGAGTCGTGTCTGAAGTGAGCGTTAGAAATCTAACGACAAAACTCCAGCCGCAGAAAAAAGCCAGGAGTTAAGAGCTTTCTGGTCTAACACCGGTTTATAAAGCTCTTAACTACTGTGCCCTAAAGTACACTAACACCAATAAACTACCTATGTACCCCTAAACCGAGGTCCCCCCACATCGCCGCCACTCGATTAAATTTTTTTAACCCCTAATCTGCCGACCGCCACCTACGTTATACTTATGTACCCCTAAACTGCTGCCCCTAACACCGCCGACCCCTATATTATATTTATTAACCCCTAACCTGCCCCCCACAACGTCGCAGCCAGCTACCTACAATAATTAACCCCTAATCTGCCGCTCCGTAAACCGCCGCTACTTACATTATCCCTATGTACCCCTAATCTGCTGCCCCTAAAACCGCCGACCCCTATATTATATTTATTAACCCCTAATCTGCCCCCCTCAACGTCGCCTCCACCTGCCTACACTTATTAACCCCTAATCTGCCGAGCGGACCGCACCGCTACTATAATAAAGTTATTAACCCCTAATCCGCCTCACTAACCCTATAATAAATAGTATTAACCCCTAATCTGCCCTCCCTAACATCGCCGACACCTAACTTCAATTATTAACCCCTAATCTGCCGACTGGAGCTCACCGCTATTCTAATAAATGTATTAACCCCTAAAGCTAAGTCTAACCCTAACACTAACACCCCCCTAAGTTAAATATAATTTAAATCTAACGAAATAAATTAGCTCTTATTAAATAAATTATTCCTATTTAAAGCTAAATACTTACCTGTAAAATAAATCCTAATATAGCTACAATATAAATTATATTTATATTATAGCTATTTTAGGATTAATATTTATTTTACAGGTAACTTTGTATTTATTTTAACCAGGTACAATAGCTATTAAATAGTTAAGAACTATTTAATAGCTAAAATAGTTAAAATAATTACAAATTTACCTGTAAAATAAATCCTAACCTAAGTTACAATTAAACCTAACACTATACTATCAATAAATTAATTAAATAAAATACCTATAATTATCTACAATTAAACCTAACACTACACTATCAATAAATAAATTAAATACAATTCCTACAAATAAATACAATGAAATAAACTAACTAAAGTACAAAAAATAAAAAAGAACTAAGTTACAAAAAATAAAAAAATATTTACAAACATTAGAAATATATTACAACAATTTTAAACTAATTACACCTACTCTAAGCCCCCTAATAAAATAACAAAGCCCCCCAAAATAAAAAAAAGCCCTACCCTATTCTAAATTACTAAAGTTCAAAGCTCTTTTACCTTACCAGCCCTGAACAGGGCCCTTTGCGGGGCATGCCCCAAGAAGTTCAGCTCTTTTTCCTGTAAAAAAAAACATACAATACCCCCCCCAACATTACAACCCACCACCCACATACCCCTAATCTAACCCAAACCCCCCTTAAATAAACCTAACACTAAGCCCCTGAAGATCTCCCTACCTTGAGTCGTCTTCACCCAGCCGAGCCAAATTCTTCATCCAAGCGGAAGAGGTCTTCCATCCGATTGAAGTCTTCATCCAAGAGGCATCTTCTATCGTCATCCATCCGGAGCGGAGTGGCAGCATCCTGAAGACCTCCGACGCGGAACATCCATCCTGGCCGACGACTGAACGACGAATGATTAAGGTAGGAATATTCTGATTGGCTGATGGAATCAGTCAATCAGAATCAAGTTCAATCCGATTGGATGATCCAATCATCCAATCAGATTGAACTTGATTCTGATTGGCTGATTCCATCAGCCAATCAGAATATTCCTACCTTAATTCCGATTGGCTGATAGAATCCTATCAGCCAATCGGAATTCGAGGGACGCCATCTTGGATGACGTCATTTAAAGGAACCGTCATTCGTCGTTCAGTCGTCGGCCAGGATGGATGTTCCGCGTCGGAGGTCTTCAGGATGCTGCCGCTCCGCTCCGGATGGATGACGATAGAAGATGCCTCTTGGATGAAGACTTCAATCGGATGGAAGACCTCTTCTGCCCCGCTTGGATGAAGACTTCTACCGGATGGAGGACCTCTTCTTGCTCCGCTTGGATGAAGAATTTGGCTCCGCTGGGTGAAGACGACTCAAGGTAGGGAGATCTTCAGGGGCTTAGTGTTAGGTTTATTTAAGGGGGGTTTGGGTTAGATTAGGGGTATGTGGGTGGTGGGTTGTAATGTTGGGGGGGGGTATTGTATGTTTTTTTTTACAGGAAAAAGAGCTGAACTTCTTGGGGCATGCCCCGCAAAGGGCCCTGTTCAGGGCTGGTAAGGTAAAAGAGCTTTGAACTTTAGTAATTTAGAATAGGGTAGGGCATTTTTTTATTTTGGGGGGCTTTGTTATTTTATTAGGGGGCTTAGAGTAGGTGTAATTAGTTTAAAATTGTTGTAATATATTTCTAATGTTTGTAAATATTTTTTTATGTTTTGTAACTTAGTTCTTTTTTATTTTTTGTACTTTAGTTAGTTTATTTCAATGTATTTATTTGTAGGAATTGTATTTAATTTATTTATTGATAGTGTAGTGTTAGGTTTAATTGTAACTTAGGTTAGGATTTATTTTACAGGTAAATTTGTAATTATTTTAACTATTTTAGCTATTAAATAGTTCTTAACTATTTAATAGCTATTGTACCTGGTTAAAATAAATACAAAGTTACCTGTAAAATAAATATTAATCCTAAAATAGCTATAATATAATTATAATTTATATTGTAGCTATATTAGGATTTATTTTACAGGTAAGTATTTAGATTTAAATAGGAATAACTTATTTAATAAGAGTTAATTAATTTCGTTAGATTAAAATTATATTTAATTTAGGGGGGTGTTAGTGTTAGGGTTAGACTTAGCTTTAGGGGTTAATACATTTATTAGAATAGCGGTGAGCTCCAGTCGGCAGATTAGGGGTTAATAATTGAAGTTAGGTGTCGGCGATGTTAGGGAGGGCAGATTAGGGGTTAATACTATTTATTATAGAGTTAGTGAGGCGGATTAGGGGTTAATAACTTTATAATAATAGCGGTGCGGTCCGCTCGGCAGATTAGGGGTTAATAAGTGTAGGCAGGTGGAGGCGACGTTGTGGGGGGCAGATTAGGGGTTAATAAATATAATATAGGGGTCGGCGGTGTTAGGGGCAGCAGATTAGGGGTACATAGGGATAATGTAAGTAGCGACGGTTTATGGAGCGGCAGATTAGGGGTTAAAAATAATATGCAGGGGTCAGCGATAGCGGGGGTGGCTGATTAGGGGTTAATAAGTGTAAGGTTAGGGGTGTTTAGACTCGGGGTACATGTTAGAGTGTTGAGTGCAGACGTAGGAAGTGTTTCCCCATAGGAAACAATGGGGCTGCGTTAGGAGCTGAACGCGGCTTTTTTGCAGGTGTTAGGTTTTTTTTCAGCTCAAACAGCCCCATTGTTTCCTATGGGGGAATCGTGCACGAGCACGTTTTTGAGGCTGGCCGCGTCCGTAAGCAACTCTGGTATCGAGAGTTGAAGTTGCGTTAAATATGCTCTACGTTCCTTTTTTGGAGCCTAACACAGCCATTCTGTGGACTCTCAATACCAGAGTTATTTTAAAGGTGCGGCCAGAAAAAAGCCAGCGTTGGATACGCGGGTCGTTACCGACAAAACTCTAAATCTAGCCGTTAGGATTTTTTTACAGGTAAGTTTGTATTTAGTTTTAAATAGGAATTATTTAGGTAATAATTGTAAGTTTAATTTAGATTTATTTTAATTATATTTAAGTTAGGGGGTGTTAGGGTTAGGGTTATGCTTAGGGTTAGGGTTACGTTACGGTTAGGTTTAGGGGTTAATATATTTATGTAGTGTTAGTGATGTGGGAGGCCAGAGGTTTAGGGGTTAATGACTTTAGTATAGTGGTGGCGACATTGGGGCGGCAGATTAGGGATTAAAAACTGTAATGTAGGTGGCGGCGATGTTAGGGGCGGCATATAAGGGGTGTTTAGACGTCGTTTTTATTTTAGGGTGTTAGGTTTAAACATAACTTTTTCTTTCCCCATAGACTTCAATGGGGCTGCGTTACAGAGCTTTTGTTTCCGTGATCGCAGGTGTTAGGCTATTTTTTTTCTGGCTCTCCCCATTGATGTCTATGGGGAAATTGTGCACAAGCACTTCAAAGCAGCGCTTGTATTTTGGTGCGGTATGGAGCTCAATGCCATCATATCGTCCGCACAAGCCTGCTTTTTTAAAAACTGTAATAGCAGCGTTATAGGCAGGGATAGGCACAGACAAAGGCTGTGGCGGACATTTTCTAAAGTACAGACCTTAGTGAAGGACACTAAGGTACATTTGAAATTAAAAAACATTACTTAATAGTGCTTGGTGTTATTATACTGATGCAGATACCACTGACCCTATAACATAAAAACATAGAAACATAGAATTTGACGGTAGATAAGAGCCAAAAAGGCCCACCAAGTCTACCCATATTACATGTTACTTTTTCCTTAGGATAGCTTTATGCATGTCCCAGGCATTTTTTAATTCCTTTACAGTCTTTGTGTTTACCACCTCAAATGGAAGTTTATTCCATGAATCCACCACCCTTTCTGTAAAAAAAAATGCTTCCTCAAATTTCTCCTGAATCCAGGAGAATCCTGGATCCTCTGGCTATACCCATGTGCCAGTGTCACTACTGTGTCATTATATAGCGCTGGGTGTTATTATACTGATGCAGATACCACTGATCATATAACCAGCCCTCCTCTGGCTATACCCATGTGCCAGTGTCACTACTGTGTCATTATATAGTGCTGGGTGTTATTATACTGATGCAGATACCACTGATTCTATAACTAGCCCTCCTCTGGCTATACCCATGAACCAGTGTCACTACTGTGTCTTTGTATAGTCCTTGGTGTTATTATACTGATGCAGATACCACTGATCCTATAACTAACCCTCCTCTGGCTATACCCATGAACTAGTGTCACTACTGTGTCATTATATAGCGCTGGGTGTTATTATACTGATGCAGATACCACAGATCCTATAAGCAGCCCTCCTCTGGCTATATCCATGTGCCAGTGTCACTACTGTGTCATTATATAGTGCTGGGAGTTATTATACAGATGAAGATACCACTGATCCTATAACCAGCCCTCCTCTGGCTATACCCATGTGTCAGTGTCATTATATAGTGCTGGGTGTTATTATACTGATGCAGATACCACTGATCCTATAACCAGCCCTCCTCTGGCTATACCCATGTGCCAGTGTCACTACTGTGTCATTATATAGTGCTGGGTGTTATTATACTGATGCAGATACTACTGATCCTCTAACCAGTCCTCCTCTGGCTATACGCATGTGCCAGTGTCACTACTGTGTCTTTGTATAGAGCTTGGTGTTATTATACTGATGCAGATACCACTGATCCTATAACCAACCCTCCTCTGGCTATACCCATGTGCCAGTGTCACTACTGTCTCATTATATAGTGCTGGGTGTTATTATACTGATGCAGATACCACTAATCCTATAACCAGCCCTCCTCTAGCTATACCCATGTGCCAGTTTCACTACTGTGTCATTATATAGTGCTGGGTGTCATTATACTGATGCAGATACAACTAATCCTATAACCAGCCCTCCTCTAGCTATACCCATGTGCCAGTGTCACTACTGTGTCTTTGTATAGAGCTTGGTGTTATTATACTGATGCAGATACCACTAATCCTATAACCAGCCCTCCTCTAGCTATACCCATGTGCCAGTTTCACTACTGTGTAATTATATAGCGCTGGGTGTTATTATACTGATGCAGATACCACTGATCCTATAACCAGTCCTCCTCTGGCTATACGCATGTGCCAGTGTCACTACTGTGTCTTTGTATAGAGCTGGGTGTTATTATACAGATGCAGATACACATCCAGTTTTTTACTCAGGCTTTATCCATAACTTTTCACCCAATATCACTAGCAGTCTCTTGACAAGTCACTAACTTTATTCACACTACATATTTTTTTTTTTATTCCTATTATTTAATCAGAAAGAAAAGATATACTTAGGTTGTGGCGGACACTGCAAGGACTAGTCACGGACACCAGTGTCCGTGTATGGACACCTTGCCTATCCCTGGTTATAGGGATGTGAAATAACGCTTTTGTGGCGCTCGTTCATTTCCCTATAGCACTCAAAACTCGTAATCTAGCTGAAAATATGGTAGTAGATCGAATCAAACCGAATACATGTGGCTACTATTCTGACCACAAATAAATTCAACAAATGACCACAATAAGCATTTCTACCTATATTATATGCCAATTTTATTTTATACATTGAATTATCTTCTGAACCCCAGGGTTGTTCAGTTTCAGTCCTCAGATCTAATAACAAGCTAAACAGGTGTTAGGATCCTATAAGCTCTGTTTATACTAAAATGAAAACTGCACAGTGAGGATGCCACATGAGTTAATGCTCTAACCATGTCCCCTAACATATTAACCATATACCACAAACTCCCTACCAAATTGATCCTATCAACATCACAGCTACCCTCTAATTACCCAGTGAATTAACCCAGCGTCACCACTGTATAAATTAGGGATGGGCAAATGTTTCGCAACATTCGAAAAACGGCACGAATTTTAACACATTCGGTCGTTCAAATCAAATTTTGAATGTTCAGTTTCGAATTTTACGATTACATTCGAAAATATTCTTTTCGAAAAATTCGAATTTAGATTGTAATAGTATTTCTAATGCTATTTCTTTAAATGTAATATTCGAATTATGCAATACGTGTATTCGAATTCGAAAAATTCGAATTTAGATTCTAATAGTATTTCTAATGCTTTTTCTTTAAATGTAATATTCGAATTATGCAATATTCGAATTCGAAAAATTCAAATTTATATTCGAATTCGAAAAATTCAAATTTATATGTTTGTAATAGTATTTCTAATGCTTTCTTTAAATGTAATATTCGAATTATGCAATATTCTATATGGAAACATTCAAAATGATATATTTGTATCTATTATGTATCAATTTACTAGATTCCCGCCCTACCACATGAACTATTGAACTTCTGAATAGTATTTGTTAAATAGAATGTTAAATTCGAAATTTCGAATGTGGACATTCGATATAATTATAAAAATTCAAATTCGAAAGTGACATTCGAAAACTGTAAATAACATTCGATTTTCGAATTTTTAAGAATATTCATTCTTATCGACATTCGGATTTAGAATTCGAATTTCGGTAATAACATTCGTTCTACATTCGAAATTCGAAAATTTACACATTCGCCCATCCCTAGTATAAACTCTAACCATAGCAGCCACTCTATCTGCCTTATTAACCTGTTGCTCTTTGGTCCCACTGTAATTAATTAAGCCCACACCACAGCCTTTGCAATGTGGGATTCGGGGGAAATTATAGGGTTTACGTGGTTTAAAGAATATACAAATTTTATTGCTGTTAAGGTAGGATTTAGCCTTTAGTTGACAGCAGATAATCTGGGATTTGAAGATCCACCTCATATAGGAATAAGACCAGAGGAGGCTGTATGATTGGAGCAGGTGGGACTACAAGAGACAAGCTAAATTTGGGAGGTGTTGCTTATAATGTGTATTCCAGCTACTAGTGTCCTCGTAAAAGTAATTAAGAATATATGAGAAATTATTCTCACACGGGATCCCTCAGCTGGGTATCAGCATGCACTCAGGAGAAAATTATATCTACTGAACTTTAGGACTGCTGACATAATTAAAGGCTGTATGTAGTCACAAATCTTGCTTTACTATGGTATTTCCCAATAAAAAAGACCCAGTTGGGGTACTTTTAAATGAGCGGTGCTGGTGCTTTATTGAATATCGCATTGGAATTTGGGGTAGCAGAGCCCTACAACCTTTGTGCACATTTAAAAAGACTGCATAAGTTGGTGCTGTTCTTCAAATTGGTTATAAGCATAATATCTTGCACCAACTGTGGATAAGATTGCTATATAGATACCAGTGCTAACGCAACCTGATGGATCATTTATATTTAATTTTATTTGTCAACCAGAGTTTCAACTTATGGATTGAAATTGTTTGCATTACAGGTGACAATACTTATCAATCCTTTGACACATAATTGTTACATTACTGAGATATTGAGATCTAACCCTTTATTTAGGAAATCCAGGGATTAGTAAAATGATGAGATACAAGGCCTTGTACAAATTATTTAAAGGGTCAGCCTATTTACTGCAATTTTTCCAACTATCAAACTCCACCTACCCATTTGTCTTATTTGGAGTGTCATGAATTGGATCCGCTCATTGCCGTGTCGCCGCGGCTCACAGATCCCCTCTGTATCACGTCACGTTGCCTAGCAACGTGACGCGGTATCTGGCTCTCCTCCTGACGTCAGAGTCTCCCTGCCTTCAAATCTCGGCGGGAGATCTGAATTGGCGCCCGTTTGTCTTTCTCTTTCCTACCTCCCGGACCGGACCTGTGTGAGTAATTCTTTTATGTCTCCCTTGCCTGAATCCTTGCCTGAATATTCTCTGCCAGTTTGCTTAACCTGCTAAAAAGGATTTTATGTTTGTTTACTAACCTGCATTCAGGAACATTTGCTTTATTTAAACCTGCTAAAAGGATTTTCTATTTGTTTGCTAACCTGCATACAAGGACATTTGTTTTATCTATACCTGCTAAAAGGAATATCTGTTTGTTTGCTAATCATCATAAAGGGACATTTGCTTTATTCAAATCTGATAAGAGGAAGATATTACTGTTTGTTCATTAACCTGCTTAAAGGGACATTTGCTTTATTCAAACCTGCTAAAAGGATTTTCTATTTGTTTGCTAACCTGCATACAAGGACATTTGCTTTATCTAAACCTGCTAAAAGGAATATCTGTTTGTTTGCTAATCATCATAAAGGGACATTTGCTTTATTCAAATCTAATAAGAGGAAGATATTACTGTTTGTTCATTAACCTGCTTAAAGGAACATTTGCTTTATTCAAACCTGCTAAAAGGAATCTCTGTTTGTTTGCTAACCTGCTTAAAGGGACATTTGCTTTATCCAAACCTGCTAAAAAGAATCTCAGTTTGTTTACTAAACCTGCTTAAAGGGACATTTGCTTTATCCAAACCTGCTAAAAGGAATCTTTGTTTATTTACTAACCTGCTTAAAGGGACATTTGCTTTATCACTTGCTAAAGGAATTTCACTTAGTTTATTTATCTTCTTAAAAGGACATTTGCTTTCTTCAATCCTGAGTGGGTCACGTCCAGGATATTTCTCAGTGTGCTAGCGTGTGTTTTTTACTTTTCACGCTAGCAGTTGGGTTGAATCCTGAGCTGGTCCTTTACGGCTGACATTACAAACGGGCCATAAAAATGGACCCCACTGAATTATCCATGGCCGTGACCCACCAGGGACAGTTATTGGGATCTCATGCTACCCACTTACAATCCTTGGACGCAAAGTTGGATCAGATAACTACTTTACTTCAGAATATGGCTGCTCCTATACCTCCTAATCCTATTCCTTTGGATCCCTCTCCCCCTACGAATCCTACCAATCAGACACAAGCTCAGCTCAGTCCCAGGATACCTCTTCCGGACAAATATGATGGGAATCCTGAGGATTGTAGGGGTTTTTTGAATCAGTGTCGCCTTCATTTTCGGAATAGTCCGGTTCTCTTTGCAACTCCCTCCTCTAGAATCACTTTCCTTATATCCTTAATGAAAGGTAGAGCCTTAGCCTGGGTATCACCTTTGCTTGAAAAGAATGATCCAATACTCCAGGATGTGGATACATTTCTCTCTGTCTTTTCAAATGTCTTCGATAAGCCAGGGAGGTCTGCCGCTGCTGAAGCTTCTCTTCTAGACTTACGACAAGGTGGTCAACCTGTATCTCAATATGCCATTGAATTTCGCACTCTAGCTTCTGAGACTACCTGGAATCAGGGAGCTCTTAGAGCAGCTTTTCGCAAAGGACTCTCTGAACGTCTCAAAGATGAGTTGGTCTATCGTGAAATCCCAGAATCTCTAGAGGCTCTGATAAATCTTTGTATTTGTCTCGATTCCAGATACCGCGAACGCCAACAAGAAAGAGAGAGAAATCAGAAAGCTTCTAATCGTCCTTTTCGTCTGGTACCTCGTATCTCTAACCCTTTAACTCCCGCTTCTCCACCTTCCGATCAGACTGAACCAATGGAAATTGGCACCATTAGATTAACTGAAACTGAACGTCTGAGGAGACGATCTCTTGGACTGTGTTTATACTGTGGCCTTAAAGGACATTTATTAAAAGATTGTCCTACCAGACCGGTAAAAGCCAGGGCTTAACTTCTGTCCAGGGAGCTAAGTTAAGCCAAATAGGATCTCATTCCCTCAATAATAAACTTTTTGTCCCGGTTACTCTTCAAATTGGAGGAGACAGGATTCATACTCAAGCTCTTATTGACTCTGGTGCTGGAGGAGTCTTCATCGATTCCACATTTGTA
The DNA here is from genome assembly GCF_027579735.1 of Bombina bombina. Classification (NCBI taxonomy): domain Eukaryota; kingdom Metazoa; phylum Chordata; class Amphibia; order Anura; family Bombinatoridae; genus Bombina; species Bombina bombina. Next base: position 58,704,255 of record NC_069506.1, read on the forward strand.
ACTACTCACTCTATTCCATTAAGCAAAAAGGAATATTCTATTCCAGTCTCCACTGTTAGTGGAGATCCTTTGGGTCCCGGACTTATCCAGTTTGCTACTAGACCCATTCTCTTTTCTGTAGGAACTCTTCATTCAGAGACAATATGTTTTGATGTAATCTTGACTCCTCAATTTCCCATAATATTGGGTCTTCCCTGGCTCCAGTTACATAATCCTGTATTCTCCTGGACTCAAGGCGAACTCATTTCCTGGGGATATACTTGTCAAAATAGGTGTCTTCAGATTCCCACGAAAGTGCCTCTCACTATTGCTCTCACTATTGACACCTCTGGGTCGTTACCCACACCTTATCAAGATTACGTTGATGTTTTTTCCAAGAAAGAAGCAGAACGTCTTCCCCCACATCGTACTTTTGATTGCCCCATTGATCTACTTCCTGGGGCAACCTACCCTCGTGGCAAGACGTATCCGCTCTCAAGGCCAGAGAATGTTGCCTTAGAGGAATATATCCAAGATAGTTTGGCTAGAGGTTTTATTCGACCTTCCTCTTCTCCTCTTGGGGCAGGTTTCTTTTTCGTGGGAAAAAAGGATGGAGGACTGCGACCTTGTTTGATTATCGGGGTTTGAATCAAATCACAGTCAAGAATAGTTACCCTCTGTCTCTTATTCCTGAACTGTTTACTTATCTTCAAGGAGCTACAATATTTACCAAACTGGACCTTCGTGGTGCTTATAACCTTATTCGCATGCGCAAAGGAGACGAATGGAAGACAGCCTTTAACACTCGATTTGGGCATTATGAATATCTGGTTATGCCCTTTGGGCTGTGTAATGCCCCTGCTGTTTTTCAACACTTCGTGAATGAGATCTTTCGGGATTTTTTGAACTCCTTCGTCATTATCTACCTTGACGATATTTTAATTTTTTCCCACAATTATCAAGATCATGTACACCATGTCAGGAAGGTTTTGCAACGGTTACGAGACAATCATCTATTCGCCAAGTTGGAGAAATGTTCATTTCATCAAAAATCCATACCCTTCTTGGGTTATGTAATATCTGAATCTGGATTTGAAATGGATCCGAATAAACTTTCTTCCATTTTGGATTGGCCTAGACCTGATTCTCTTAAGGCTCTACAACGGTTTCTTGGCTTCGCCAATTATTACAGGAAATTTATCAAAGGATTTGCTACTATTACTTCTCCTCTCACGTCACTCACTAGAAAGGGGCAAGATTGTAAAAAGTGGTCCCCAGGGGCTATTAAGGCCTTTGAGTCTCTCAAAAAGGCCTTTTCTTCTGCACCCATACTCCGTCACCCAAATCCGGATTTTCAATTTATCCTAGAAGTGGATGCTTCTTCTGTTGCTGCTGGGGCTGTTCTTTCCCAACGAATACCTGACACGGGTAAGATTCATCCTGTAGGTTTCTTTTCCAAGAAATTTACTTCTTCTGAATTAAATTATGACGTTGGCAATAAGGAATTATTAGCCATCAAGATGGCTCTGGACGAATGGAGGCATTGGTTGGAGGGTACTACCTTTCCATTTTCCATACTCACGGATCATAAAAATCTTCTTTATCTCCAAACTGCCAAACGATTGAATTCCAGACAAGCTCGTTGGTCTTTATTCTTTTCACGTTTTAATTACAATCTTTCCTATATACCTGGTTCTAAGAATATAAAAGCGGATGCCTTATCCAGGCAGTTTCAATCTACCTCTACTCCAGAATCTGGTACCATACTTCATCCACAAGAAGTCATAGCTCAATTATCAACCTCTTGTTTACAGGAGTTACAGTCTGCTCAAAAGGATCTTCCTTCTTCCTTTAAATCTCCTGACGGTTTACTATTTGTTCCTGAACGTCTCCGTCCAAAGATTCTCCATTGGGCTCATGATAGTCCTCTCTCTGGACATCCTGGCGTCAGTAACACGACTCGGAATCTTAAACAGTATGTCTGGTGGCCTACTCTCTCTCAAGATGTTAAAGATTATGTCTCAGTTTGCTCTCAATGTGCTACAAATAAAGCTCCTCGTCAACTCCCTTCTGGTTTACTTCAACCTTTACCCATTCCTCACCAGCCTTGGACCCATCTATCTATGGATTTTATTACAGACCTTCCTCTTTCTGCCGGAAACAACACTATTTTAGTGGTGGTCGACAGGTTTACGAAGTCTGCCCATTTCATTCCTTTGCCTGGTCTTCCATCTGCCAAGGGACTTTCTGAGCTTTTCCTTTTGCATATCGTGAGATTACATGGTTTTCCTTTGGACATCGTCTCCGATAGAGGGGTACAATTTGTTTCTCGGTTCTGGAAATGGCTCTGCAAACATTTTGGCACTACAATCTCTTTATCAACCTCTCATCATCCACAGTCTAATGGCCAAACCGAGAGAGTAAACCAATGTCTGGAGACTTACCTTAGACATTATGTGGACCATCATCATTCTAATAGGACTCGTTATCTTCCTTTAGCGGAGTTGGCCCATAATGCTCGTTACAATTCATCTCTTCAGTCTTCTCCCTTTTTTGCAGCTTATGGATTTCAACCCAGAACATTTCCTCTGTATACTTCCTCTTCTGAAAATCCTGCTTCTGATCAAACTGCTCGGAGATTAACTCGACATTGGCGTAAAATACGTGATCTTCTTTCCAAAGCTTCTAAAAGATACAAGTTTTTTGCTGATCGCAGACGGAAGAAGGCTCCTAATTTTCGTCCTGGAGACAAGGTGTGGATTTCTACTCGTCACCTTCATCTCAAACAACCTTCTATCAAATTGGGGCCTCGATATGTGGGTCCTTTCCGAATACTGGGTCAAGTTTGTTCTACTGCATATCGAGTTGCTCTTCCCAAGACTCTCAAAGCTCACCCTGTGTTCCATGTTTCTCTCCTGAAACCGGTGAAATCTAATAGATTTTCTAAATCTCTACCCAAACCTCCGCCTCTCTTGGTACAGGGACAGCCTGAGTTTGAGATTGCTCACATTCTGGATTCCAAACTTCGTGGCAAGAAACTATACTATCTCATCCATTGGAAGGGTTATCCGGTCACGGAACGGACTTGGGAACCAGCCCGGCATGTTCACGCCCCTGCTTTGATTAAGGCCTTTCACAAAGCTTATCCTGCTATGCCTGGTCCTGTCCCCCGGAGGGGTCCTTGAGAGGGGGGTGCTGTCATGAATTGGATCCGCTCATTGCCGTGTCGCCGCGGCTCACAGATCCCCTCTGTATCACGTCACGTTGCCTAGCAACGTGACGCGGTATCTGGCTCTCCTCCTGACGTCAGAGTCTCCCTGCCTTCAAATCTCGGCGGGAGATCTGAATTGGCGCCCGTTTGTCTTTCTCTTTCCTACCTCCCGGACCGGACCTGTGTGAGTAATTCTTTTATGTCTCCCTTGCCTGAATCCTTGCCTGAATATTCTCTGCCAGTTTGCTTAACCTGCTAAAAAGGATTTTATGTTTGTTTACTAACCTGCATTCAGGAACATTTGCTTTATTTAAACCTGCTAAAAGGATTTTCTATTTGTTTGCTAACCTGCATACAAGGACATTTGTTTTATCTATACCTGCTAAAAGGAATATCTGTTTGTTTGCTAATCATCATAAAGGGACATTTGCTTTATTCAAATCTAATAAGAGGAAGATATTACTGTTTGTTCATTAACCTGCTTAAAGGGACATTTGCTTTATTCAAACCTGCTAAAAGGATTTTCTATTTGTTTGCTAACCTGCATACAAGGACATTTGCTTTATCTAAACCTGCTAAAAGGAATATCTGTTTGTTTGCTAATCATCATAAAGGGACATTTGCTTTATTCAAATCTAATAAGAGGAAGATATTACTGTTTGTTCATTAACCTGCTTAAAGGAACATTTGCTTTATTCAAACCTGCTAAAAGGAATCTCTGTTTGTTTGCTAACCTGCTTAAAGGGACATTTGCTTTATCCAAACCTGCTAAAAAGAATCTCAGTTTGTTTACTAAACCTGCTTAAAGGGACATTTGCTTTATCCAAACCTGCTAAAAGGAATCTTTGTTTATTTACTAACCTGCTTAAAGGGACATTTGCTTTATCACTTGCTAAAGGAATTTCACTTAGTTTATTTATCTTCTTAAAAGGACATTTGCTTTCTTCAATCCTGAGTGGGTCACGTCCAGGATATTTCTCAGTGTGCTAGCGTGTGTTTTTTACTTTTCACGCTAGCAGTTGGGTTGAATCCTGAGCTGGTCCTTTACGGCTGACATGGAGGAGCCAATCTGGGCTTTAGTCAGCAGCCAACAAGGTTAGCACAGTCCTAATGTTAGTATTAAATGCATGGGTTTGCTGCTATAATAGTTAAAGCCAATTAAGGACATTTTTGTAGCAGAGTTGGCCACGAGCAGGGGGGATTTCAAGTTTAATTCTTTCAAAAATCTTCAATTTTTCAGAGTTTTTTCATAAAAAGAGGGCAAATAAGTAATGGAAATCTATTACAAAGTTGTTTTATTACCCATTATTAAACCTTTTATATAAACATCACAAGGTGTTTACTTTCCTTTTAAGACATGATAAGAAAATATAATCTAATGATAATTATCTTGTTTATTATAGATCTGCCAATAGCCTACATAGTAACAGGTCTTGGCCTCTTACTACTGTTACCTGTGGTTGCTCTTGTCATTTACCAACAGAAAAGAAAGAAGGAGAAAGTTCAAAGTAAGTTAATATTATGGAGCCGATTTATTAAGCAGCGGATGCTGCTAATTCCGTGCGAGGAGTTAAGAAGCAGCTATAGTGAATCATGTCTGCCCCGGGGTATGATAAATCTACCCCTATATATTTTTGCCATTTTAAGCAGCCCAACAAGTTATCGTGATGTTCCAGTTCTTATTGTGATTTTGAAAGGGACTTTGTAATGTAAAAGGTTCCTACTTATTGTTTTCTCAATGATCCATTTGACTCTTTAAAAAATAGCTCCTTCACGTATATATATATATATATATATATATATATATATATATGTATAAATAGTCCAAGTAAAGGATAAGCACTCTCAAACCCCAGGCTGGGGTAAATACATACTAGGGTGCTGGATCAAAAAATGAATAGTCCAGAGGAATGACAGCACTCACTGAATTTCAATTAAAAATAACTTTTATTAGAAAAGTTTAAAACAGAGTCCCATGACGTTTTGGTGCCCACTGGCACCTTTATCGAATAGAATCACCCAGCTTGAGAACAGATGGATAGTCCTGACATCCGGGAGACAGAATAAAATGCATCCTAAGAAGCAGCCTTATATACCCTCTATTGTGCCTTAATTGAGGCAAACACCGTGACTCGATTTGCGTGTGTTCGCGAGGCCACGCCCCTTCCAGTTTTCCGCTCATTCATCATTGGTAGCGGTCATGCTCACACCCATCATGGGTATACCTTGTATGCACATGGCTAATTACCATAAGAACTGCGCATGTCCCTGTCAAAGTACCTGGGCATAACGGCTTGTAAGAGCTGCTTGTAGGAAAAACCACCACCACTTTCAAGGAGAGGATGGCTAACCATCGATATGCCATCAGGGAGGCCATAAAAAATTGTACCTCTGAGCAACCAGTGGCCCGGCACTTTGCTCATCGAAAACACAATGTCTCCAGCTTGAAAACCATGATCACTGATCACGTCCCCCCCCATGAAAAGAGGGGGTGACCGGGGGAGAAAGCTATTACAGATTGAGTCCAAATGGATTTACACCCTGGATACAGTGGATCCCAGGGTTCTCAAAAGCAAGATGGACTTTGGGCCATTTATTGGTTAATCTCCTGAACTTTCGAACTTTCTAACACTGAGATCACTATTGACATTATTTAGTAGCTATAATCCTTATTATTGGGGTTTATTGTGGAGCAAGTTCCGCTAACAAATAAGGATAATGATAGCACATACTGAAATTTCTAACATCCAGGTAATGGACATATGTAGTTAACTGCACTTCATAACATGGCTGTCCCTACAGTGTGCAGTATTATTGCATTGCTTGTTGTCTGTGTGCAGAGTTCTTATAGTAATTAGCCATGTGCATACAAGGTATATCCAGGATGGGTGTGAGCGTGACCACTACCAATGATGAAAAAGCGGAAAACTGGAAGGGGCGTGGCCTTGCAAACACACGCAAATCGAGTCACGGCGTTTTCCTCAATTAAGACACAATATAGGGTATATAAGGCTGCTTGTTAGGATGCATTTTATTCTTACTCCCGGATGTCAGGACTGTCCATCTGTTCTCAAGCTGGGTGATTCCATTCGATAAAGGTGCCAGTGGGCACCGAAACGTCATGGGACTCTGTTTTAAACTTTTTTAATAAAAGTTATTTTTTATTGAAATCCAGTGAGTGCTGTCATTCCTCTGGACTATACATATATATATATATATATATATATATATATTGTATCATTTGCTCACTGGCTTTTACAAGCAATTTCTACAGATCTACAGTAGAGGAAGATATAGCAGTTATATTTCTGTTAAATTTATAATGTAATAGGGTTGTCACCAACTGATAATAAAACATGTCATTTCGATTTATATATACCATTAAACATTATATCATATTAAAGAGACAAACACTAAGGGCTAGATTTGCCCATTTGCAGGAGCACAAAAGTTAAACAGCTATTACAATTTGCGCTCCGAAAATTGACAAGAGATTAGATATTTTCTAAAAGTGCCCCAAATGCCCTCAAAATAAAGGTCATTGTAGCTTTTTATTTAAAAAATTCTAGCTTTTTTTAAATAAGCTTCCCCCTCCCGGAGATCCTCTCTTCACACGTCAGCAATGACTAATCCGGCTTCCTCCAATTACGGCTTCCCCCCCAGGGGTAACATTGCCTAAGGCCATGCCGCGATTGGAGGATTAGTCATTGCTGATGTGTGAAGAGAGGATCTGCGGGCCGGGGAAGCTGCTCCGGCTGTGAAGAGAAGAAATTTAAGTTTTTAAACAAAACGGCTGCTTTCTAAACTTTGATGAATGAAAGTGCCCCTGTTTTTAATAGTATTTTTAAAAACCTGACTTTCATTCATCAAAGTTTACCTTTACTTTAACTATCTGTTCAACAGACTTGGTTTTACACTTCAAGAGTATTTCATTAGAACTACTTATACATTGGTTGTTTATTTTGATGCCGGCATTTGTTTTATAGTATTGTTGTTTATTAATGCATTTTTAGATTTGTATCTCTATTTTTAGTATTAATCATTACATTGATACGGAAAAAAAACAACTTTCTTACTCACTTAATTTTGCTACTTTCTTTTTTTATTTTAGATATTACATTTTACTTACATATTATTATTTTGTATAGGAGATCTCTTTCTGCTTTCTTTTAGTGCTCCCCTTATTTCTTCTGTTATGTGTGATCAGTCCACGGGTCATCATTACTTCTGGGATATTATCTGCTCCCCTACAGGAAGTGCAAGAGGATTCACCCAGCAGAGTTGCTATATAGCTCCTCCCCTCTACGTCACCCCCAGTCATTCTCTTGCACCCAAAGACTAGATAGGACGTGTGAGAGGACTATGGTGATTATACTTAGTTTTTATAACTTCAATCAAAAGTTTGTTATTTTACAATAGCACCGGAGCGTGTTATTGCCTCTCTGGCAGAGTTTGAAGAAGAATCTACCAGAGTTTTTACTATGATTTTAACCGGAGTAGTTAAGATCATATTGCTGTTTCTCGGCCATCTGAGGGAGGTAAAAGCTTCAGATCAGGGGACAGCGGGCAGATAAATCTGCATTGAGGTATGTAGCAGTTTTTATTTTCTGAATGGAATTGATGAGAAAATCCTGCCATACCGTTATAATGACATGTATGTATACTCTACACTTTAGTATTCTGGGGATGGTATTTCACCGGAATTACTCTGTTAAAAGTACATTAAACCTTTTAATAGGTATTTATTATGTTAAACGTTTTTGCTGGAATGTAGAATCGTTTGCATTTTCTGAGGTACTGAGTGAATAAATATTTGGGCATTATTTTTCCACTTGGCAGTTGCTTGTTTTAATTGTGACAGTTTCGTTTCTCTCTCACTGCTGTGTGTGAGGGGGAGGGGCCGTTTTTGGCGCTCTTTGCTACGCATCAAAAATTTCCAGTCAGTTACTCTTGTATTTCCTGCATGATCCGGTTCATCTCTAACAGAACTTAGGGGTCTTCAAACTTCTTTGGAGGGAAGTAGATTCTCTCAGCAGAGCTGTGAGACTTATATATTGACTGTGATTACAAACGTTGCTCTGTAATTTTTATGTTTCAAATTTAATTATTGTTACTTTACTAATGGGAACAAACCTTTGCTAAAAGTTGTGTTGTTTTTTAAGGATTGATGCTATAACTGTTTTTTCAGTTCATTATTTCAACTGTCATTTAATCGTTTAGTGCTTCTTGAGGCACAGTACGTTTTTGTTAAATAAGATTGTAACCAAGTTGCAAGTTTATTGCTAGTGTGTTAAACATGTCTGATTCAGAGGAAGATATCTGTGTCATTTGTTCCAATGCCAAGGTGGAGCCCAATAGAAATTTATGTACTAACTGTATTGATGCTACTTTAAATAAAAGCCAATCTGTACAAATTGAACAAATTTCACCAAACAGCGAGGGGAGAGTTATGCCGACTAACTCGCCTCACGTGTCAGTACCTGCATCTCCCGCCCGGGAGGTGCGTGATATTTTGGCGCCTAGTACATCTGGGCGGCCATTACAGATAACATTACAAGATATGGCTACTGTTATGACTGAAGTTTTGGCTAAATTACCAGAACTAAGAGGCAAGCGTGATCACTCTGGGGTGAGAACAGAGTGCGCTGATAATACTAGGGCCATGTCTGATACTGCGTCACAGCTTGCAGAACATGAGGACGGAGAGCTTCATTCTGTGGGTGATGGTTCTGATCCAAACAGATTGGATTCAGATATTTCAAATTTTAAATTTAAATTGGAGAACCTCCGTGTATTACTAGGGGAGGTTTTAGCGGCTCTTAATGATTGTAACACTGTTGCAATTCCAGAGAAATTGTGTAGGTTGGATAAATACTTTGCGGTACCGGCGAGTACTGACGTTTTTCCTATACCTAAAAGACTAACTGAAATTGTTACTAAGGAGTGGGATAGACCCGGTGTGCCGTTCTCACCCCCTCCTATATTTAGAAAGATGTTTCCAATAGACGACACCACACGGGACTTATGGCAAACGGTCCCTAAGGTGGAGGGAGCAGTTTCTACTTTAGCTAAGCGTACCACTATCCCGGTGGAGGATAGCTGTGCTTTTTCAGATCCAATGGATAAAAAATTAGAGGGTTACCTTAAGAAAATGTTTGTTCAACAAGGTTTTATATTGCAACCCCTTGCATGCATCGCGCCGATTACGGCTGCGGCAGCATTTTGGATTGAGTCTCTGGAAGAGAACCTTAATTCAGCTACGCTGGACGACATTACGGACAGGCTTAGAGTCCTTAAACTAGCTAATTCATTCATTTCGGAGGCCGTAGTACATTTAACCAAACTTACGGCTAAGAACTCAGGATTCGCCATTCAGGCACGTAGGGCGCTGTGGCTAAAATCCTGGTCAGCTGATGTAACTTCTAAGTCCAAATTACTTAATATACCTTTCAAGGGGCAAACTTTATTTGGGCCCGGTTTGAAAGAAATTATCGCTGACATTACAGGAGGTAAGGGCCACGCCCTGCCTCAAGACAAAGCCAAAGCTAAGGCTAGACAGTCTAATTTTCGTCCCTTTCGGAATTTCAAAGCAGGAGCAGCATCAACTTCCACTGCACCAAAACAGGAAGGAGCTGTTGCTCGTTACAGACAAGGCTGGAAACCTAACCAGTCCTGGAACAAGGGCAAGCAGGCCAGGAAACCTGCTGCTGCCCCAAAGACAGCATGAACCGAGGGCCCCCGATCCGGGACCGGATCTAGTGGGGGGCAGACTCTCTCTCTTTGCCCAGGCTTGGGCAAGAGATGTTCAGGATCCCTGGGCGCTAGAGATCATATCTCAGGGATACCTTCTAGATTTCAAATTCTCTCCCCCAAGAGGGAGATTTCATCTGTCAAGGTTGTCAACAAACCAGATAAAGAAAGAAGCGTTTCTACGCTGCGTACAAGATCTGTTATTAATGGGAGTGATCCATCCGGTTCCGCGGTCGGAACAGGGACAAGGGTTTTACTCAAACCTGTTTGTGGTTCCCAAAAAAGAGGGAACTTTCAGGCCAATCTTGGATCTAAAGATCCTAAACAAATTCCTAAGAGTTCCATCGTTCAAAATGGAAACTATTCGGACAATCTTACCCATGATCCAAAAGGGTCAGTACATGACCACAGTGGATTTAAAGGATGCTTACCTTCACATACCGATTCACAAAGATCATTACCGGTATCTAAGGTTTGCCTTCTTAGACAGGCATTACCAGTTTGTAGCTCTTCCATTCGGGTTGGCTACGGCTCCAAGAATCTTCACAAAGGTTCTGGGTGCCCTTCTGGCGGTACTAAGACCGCGAGGAATTTCGGTAGCTCCGTACCTAGACGACATTCTGATACAAGCTTCAAGCTTTCAAACTGCCAAGTCTCATACAGAGTTAGTTCTGGCATTTCTAAGGTCGCATGGATGGAAAGTGAACGAAAAGAAGAGTTCTCTTTTTCCTCTCACAAGAGTTCCATTCTTAGGGACTCTTATAGATTCTCTGGAAATGAAGATTTATCTGACAGAAGACAGATTAACAAAGCTTCTAAGTGCTTGCCGTGTCCTTCATTCCATTCAACTCCCGTCAGTAGCTCAATGCATGGAGGTGATCGGCTTAATGGTAGCAGCAATGGACATAGTTCCCTTTGCACGTCTACATCTCAGACCGCTGCAATTGTGCATGCTAAGTCAGTGGAATGGGGATTACTCAGACTTGTCCCCTACTCTGAATCTGGATCAAGAGACCAGAAACTCTCTTCTATGGTGGCTTTCTCGGCCACATCTGTCCAGGGGGATGCCATTCAACAGGCCGGACTGGACAATTGTAACAACAGACGCCAGCCTACTAGGTTGGGGCGCTGTCTGGAATTCTCTGAAGGCTCAGGGACAATGGAGTCAGGAGGAAAGTCTCCTACCAATAAACATTCTGGAATTGAGAGCAGTTCTCAATGCCCTTCTGACTTGGCCCCAGTTAAAAACTTGGGGGTTCATCAGGTTTCAGTCGGACAACATCACGACTGTAGCGTACATCAACCATCAAGGAGGGACAAGAAGCTCCCTAGCAATGATGGAAGTATCAAAGATAATTCGCTGGGCAGAGTCTCACTCTTGCCACCTGTCAGCAATCCACATCCCGGGAGTGGAGAACTGGGAGGCGGATTTCTTGAGTCGTCAGACTTTTCATCCGGGGGAGTGGGAACTTCATCCGGAGGTCTTTGCCCAAATACTTCGACATTGGGGCAAACCAGAGATAGATCTCATGGCGTCTCGCCAGAACGCCAAACTTCCTCGCTACGGATCCAGGTCCAGGGATCCGGGAGCTGTTCTGATAGATGCTTTGACAGCACCTTGGAACTTCGGGATGGCTTATGTGTTTCCACCCTTCCCGCTGCTTCCTCGATTGATTGCCAAAATCAAACAGGAGAGAGCATCAGTGATTCTAATAGCACCTGCATGGCCACGCAGGACTTGGTATGCAGATCTAGTGGACATGTCATCCTGTCCGCCTTGGTCTCTACCTCTAAGACAGGACCTTCTGATACAGGGTCCATTCAAACATCAAAATCTAACTTCTCTGAAGCTGACTGCTTGGAAATTGAACGCTTGATTTTATCAAAACGTGGTTTTTCTGAGTCGGTTATTGATACCCTGATACAGGCTAGGAAACCTGTTACTAGAAGGATTTACCATAAGATATGGCGTAAATACCTATACTGGTGTGAATCCAAAGATTACTCCTGGAGTAAGGTTAGGATTCCTAGGATATTGTCCTTTCTACAAGAAGGTTTAGAAAAGGGTTTATCGGCTAGCTCATTAAAGGGACAGATCTCAGCTCTGTCCATCTTGTTACACAGGCGTCTGTCAGAAAATCCAGACGTCCAGGCTTTTTGTCAGGCTTTAGCTAGGATCAAGCCTGTGTTTAAAACTGTTGCTCCGCCATGGAGTTTAAACTTAGTTCTTAACGTTTTACAGGGTGTTCCGTTTGAACCCCTTCATTCCATTGATATAAAATTGTTATCTTGGAAAGTTCTGTTTTTAATGGCTATTTCCTCGGCTCGAAGAGTCTCTGAGTTATCAGCCTTACATTGTGATTCTCCTTATCTGATCTTTCACTCAGACAAGGTAGTTCTGCGTACTAAACCTGGGTTCTTACCTAAGGTAGTCACTAACAGGAATATCAATCAAGAGATTGTTGTTCCATCCTTGTGTCCAAATCCTTCTTCAAAGAAGGAACGTCTTCTACACAATCTGGATGTAGTTCGTGCCCTCAAGTTCTACTTGCAGGCAACTAAGGATTTTCGACAAACGTCTTCCCTGTTTGTCGTGTACTCTGGTCAGAGGAGAGGCCATAAGGCTTCGGCTACCTCTCTCTCCTTCTGGCTTCGTAGCATAATTCGTTTAGCCTATGAGACTGCTGGACAGCAGCCTCCTGAAAGAATTACAGCTCATTCTACTAGAGCTGTGGCTTCCACTTGGGCCTTTAAGAATGAGGCCTCTGTTGAACAGATTTGCAAGGCTGCAACTTGGTCTTCGCTTCATACTTTTTCCAAATTTTACAAATTTGACACTTTTGCTTCTTCGGAGGCTATTTTTGGGAGAAAGGTTCTTCAGGCAGTGGTTCCTTCTGTATAATGAGCCTGCCTATCCCTCCCGTCATCCGTGTACTTTTGCTTTGGTATTGGTATCCCAGAAGTAATGATGACCCGTGGACTGATCACACATAACAGAAGAAAACATAATTTATGCTTACCTGATAAATTCCTTTCTTCTGTTGTGTGATCAGTCCACGGCCCGCCCTGTTTTTTAAGGCAGGTAAATATTTTTTAAATTATACTCCAGTCACCACTACACCCTTGGCTTCTCCTTTCTCGTTGGTCTTTGGTCGAATGACTGGAGGTGACGTAGAGGGGAGGAGCTATATAGCAACTCTGCTGGGTGAATCCTCTTGCACTTCCTGTAGGGGAGCAGATAATATCCCAGAAGTAATGATGACCCGTGGACTGATCACACAACAGAAGAAAGGAATTTATCAGGTAAGCATAAATTATGTTTTTTGGTTATAAACTGTTTTTTAAAGGTAACGTGACTGGAGGACTGTTTACCTATAAGGGTTCTGCACAGATTGAGTAATCCTTGGAGTGCTGTATCCTAATATTTATTTATTTTTCTTGTTCTTCCTAGTGGGGTTCCACACTTTGCAGTGTCAAAATCCCTCTATCAGTTCTTCTAATGCTTTCTATTGAATTCTTAAATACCCAAATGTTTAAACACTTGAAAGTGATGCAGTATAGCTGTAAAAAGCTGACTAGAAAATATCACCTGAACATCTCTATGTAAAAAAGAAAGATATTTTACCTCAAAAGTTTCTCAGTAGCCACATCCCATTGTAAAGGACTTCAAAGCAGCAAATCAGTATGTCTGTCCCGGGACAGCGGAAGGAGCGAGCTTTTGTGCACACTCATCTTATTTCCCTATTCAGTGTAAGGAAGTTTACAATGAAATCTCATGAGAGTTAAGTGAAATCTCATGAGATCATAGTAAAAGAGTTCATGACCTCCGCACCTGTGATGCTGATTGGCTGCTGTTTATTTCTTCATTTTTATTTTTTTTACCTGCAGCTGGGCAGCAGCTGGGTATAACTTTTTACAAAGAATTTACTCTGCTGAGTTGAGGAGATTGTGAGGTAAAATATCTTCCTTTTTTACATGGAGATGCTCAGGTGATATTTTCCTGTCAGCTTTTTACAGTTATACTGCATCAGTTTCAAGTGATTTAGCATATGAGTATTATGTCCCTTTAACATAGATTTCAATAACTTTTGTGCTGTATTTGTGGAGTATATACTCCTGACAATTTTTTAAATAGCTGCCAAACAATATGAGCTCTAAAATTGCAGTCCTGTTTTGGTTTGTGCAAAAAGAAACACTTAGGGAAGAGTGGCCAATGTCCCCCAGACCTGTGCCAAGTGAATACTTCAGTAAAGTAATTATTATTTCTGCTAGAGCATAAACACTGATGTAAATCCCACAAAAACAGAAATTGATCTATTCCCTCCTATATAAATATGCACACAATACCTTTTCTGCATGAGCATGAGAGAAATGTGATTATGAGTTTGACAAGGTGACATTTGGGGCTTCATCCCCTTGAGTCCCAAACAAATTGTCTTACATTTATGTATATATCTTACTTAACACTTGAATCACATTTATCTATTTACTAAACTGTTTTACTTAGCAATAATTTAAATGTATTCTATAAAAGTGTAGAGAAGGCGCCACATAGTATAATTCTGTATGCGATATCAGAAAAATTTATCAAAATCTGATACACTCACATTTGGTGTAGCTGTATATTATATGTGTTTAATAAACACTTGATTTTAAGCAACTTGCTACTTTGATTCCTATGGCAATTAATCTCCAAACACCTGGAGGTTTGGAACAGAGAGGTGGATTCCCAAGGGTAATTAATCATCTACCCATTGTGAAGGGAGTGAGACCACAGTCATCTGTACCTTGCGAGCCAAGAGGAGAGTTTTACCAGACAACTCTGAGGATCCGGTCTGCCCAGCCCGCACTACATCTTAGTGCTTCACCAAATGTGAGTGTATCAGATTTTGATTAATTTTTCTGATATCGCATACAGAATTTTACTATGTGGCGCTTTCTCTACTCTTTTATAAAATAACCTTGAAGTGGATGGTCTTCTAGCTCGAGGAGGTTTACAATTTTAACACGCATTCAATTGGACTCTATATGCGGTCTAGTAAAAGAATTGAGTCAATTGTTTTGACTATTTATGAATATATGAATATTGACAGTGGATTGTTGTGTTATATTCATATTTGCTGTGATAGCGCCCCTATTTTTACACCTTAGAGCAGAGCTTTCTAAACTTTTCATGTTTGCTGTGACACACTTATTTAGCCCTACATCATTTCATGACACAGTAATTCAGTTGTACTAGCAAACAGGTTAAACTAACTTGTTTTAAGAGATATGGACACATACATAAATGATATAATAACTAAATATATTTACAAGTAACAGTAAGTATCTGCAAGAACTAAAAAAAAGTTTAATAACACCAATAGCTACTTACTATTTTAATTGTCTGTATGAGGTTGATGGGTTGAACACAGTTTCTGAATATTTGGTGGAATATTAGATAAAGACACTCGCATTTCATCATCAAGCATTTTTAAGCTTCCAATTCCTATCCATATATCAAGAGCAGGAGCCGCAATGCACTACTGGGAGCTAGCTGCAAAAAAAAAAACCTTTGACTTCTGACTGAAGCTCAGCGTTTAAGCTGCTGCCCTCAGAGCTCTGCAAGACTGACTGACCGCTGCCCACGCTGCGAACACACTGCTGTCCCACTCACTGACTACACGTGCAATCATGAGCTGATTGAGGAGACTACACGTGCAGTCAGGTGCCATTGTGCTGCCAAAGGGAATAGTTTCAGTTCCCGCTGAGCTGCGCCAATAGGTTAAGATGATCTGTGACCCACTAGGTATCAATCATGTGTCAACTAGGTGATATGTGTAGCATGCAGGCAGAAAGTCAGAAACCAAAAAAAAAAGTTAAATTCCAAACAATTTGTGTTGAAGCAGGGACACAGCTACACACTGCCTTAGAGTGTTATATCTTTTTTTAATTTAAATGTATGCTTTCATGGGTTTTTTTGTTTGTTTTTCAGAGTACACGTTAAAAGAGGTAAGCACCTTTCTACGGCTTGGTTTTTTTTGTTTGTTTTTTTACAGGTAGCCCTTTTTAAATGATGTAATACATAGAAAAGAGAGTATAATATATGGCATTTATTTTATTAAAAAGGAAGTACCACAAAGTTGTTGTTTTTTTTAAATACATTGGCCCAGGTAACAAATTAGCGCAGAAATTGATAGTACAAGTCCATGGTCAACATCACTTTATGGATATCGCGACCACGACACACACACTCACACATATATATATATGGCTAAATGTGAATGTAAACATGGATGTATTCTTTATATGTGAAAATATGTATGTGTTTGTCTTTAGCTTGAGCGATAACTTTTTACTTTCAACTTGTAATACCAGCACAAACCATTAATTTACTTGAGTGCAGTTTGCGCTCAACAGAACTAACATTTTAGCGCTCCACTTGTAATCGAGCTCATTATTATTAAAATATTTACCAAAGATAAGTTTTGAAGTCTTTAGATGACCCTCAATCAGTTTAAATACATCAATGCATTCAGTCAACTACATAGCTAAAATATTGAGTTTTGTTAAAAAAATAATTCCGCTGTATCCTGTTTTGGGAGATAGTACTTCAAACCCTTTGATCTGAGTCTATGGGCCACATTTATTAAGCAGCGGATGCTACTACGGAGACTCATTGTTTGAAGCTCGCCTGAAACGTAAGTTAAGAAGCAGCGGTCATAAGATCGCTGTTTCTTAACTTGTCAGTCACCTTTGACACCCCCTGCCAGTGAGCAGAGGGCAGAATTGCACAAGCATTTCAATAGAAATGCTTGTGCAATGTTAAATGCCAACAGTGTATGCTGTTAGTATTTAGCGAGGTCCAGTGGACATGATTCGCAATAAGCTGTCAGCATACAGCGAATCATGTCCACTCGACTATTGATAAATCTACCCCTCTATATCCATATGTTTGTTTGATTTGTAACCCCTCTGTAGACAATAATAGTGCATGAAATGTCCTGATAATATTAATGTTAAAGTGTTATTTTATTAATAATATTTACAAAAGGAGATGTGCAAAATCTTTTTTTCTTATTTTGCTAACTAAAAATTATAAGGAATAACTCAGAGGGGTGAACTGAGGGGCACATTATACTGAGATATACATCAAGGCCCTGATTTATTAAGCTTCTGAAGCATTTTGGGCCTGCGGATCAGCATCCACTAACAGAATTGCGGATGTAACCCTGCCCCCTGCTTTTGAGCAACCAATGGCTCATGAGCAGGGCTTGTCAGTCACCCTGAATGAACAAGTTTCAGTTTTCTGACGTTTGCAACCTCTGCATATTAAGAAGCAGCAGTGAAACATTAAACACTAAATAAAAGCTAGATCTAATGAAGCATCCAAAGAAAAGAGAAGTCTGAGAATAACACGTATTTTTAAAGTTTCATTAGCTGTTTAAATATTGACAAAAGAAGTTTCTTGTTTTTTTGTTTAAAAAAAAAAGGGGGGAGCTGCCATGTTGTAACTTAAGTTACCTTCTCTGCTGTGGCCAATTAGGGACAGTTATAAATAGGTCACTAGATTGTGCAGCCAATGGTTGTGTGGAATATAACAGTGTTCTGCACTTCCATTTCTAACAGGAACTGAAAAGCCCACAATTTCAGAATGGAATTATAGGAACAGGGGAAAAAATAAATAATTAAAGTATATTGCAGAGGTTTTTTATATATGATTTATCGTTTTATATTACCATCTCAAAGTGTTTAATGTCCCTTTAAGTAGCTTCATAAATTAGGGTTCAAAAGTGCACAAATTATGTTTTTGATCAGTTCAGGGTGTGTGTTTTATTTACCAAATTGTAGCACAGAGAAAATTAAAGTTGTGCATAGAAGGTGAGTGCAGGTCATTTGGAGGAATTTATGGTTCTCCATGTATGTATGTACTCCATTTATTGTATTAAAGGGACAGTCTACTTGAAAATTGTTACTGTCTAAAAGATAGATAAACCCTTTATTACCCATTTCCCAGTTTTGCATAAACGACACTGTTATATTAATACACATTTTGTCTCTGTGATTACCTTGTATCTAAGCCTCTGCAGACTGCCTTCTTATCTCAGTCATTTACAAACTTGCATTTTACCCAGTTAGTGCAGACTCCTGCATAACTAAATGAGTGAGCACAATGTTATCCATGTGGTACACATGAACTAGCACTGTCTAACTTTGCCTTCAAGGGCTTAGAAATCAGCCTATGGCCTCTATTTATCAAGCTGTCAACCGCAAATACGCTGGAATTCCGCAGCGTATTTGTGGCGAGCCTGATTCGCCTTAGTTATCAAAGCCTAGAGACCGGCAAAAGTAGAATTCAGTGACGTAACATACGATCCGCCGGACTCAGTCCGACACAGATCGATGGTTACATCACTCCAGATGTTCCGAACGCAAGTTCGGCACAATCTGACTACTTTTGGAAGTTATCAAGATCCTACCAGGTACGCTCAGCACTTTTCCGGCCCAGCGTACCTGGTTTTCAATCAGGCGGATTCAATCAGGCGGATGCCATAGGAATCAATGGGAGTCTGACAGCAGCGAAAGCTCATGTTCGCTGCTGCCCGATATCCCATTGATTCCTATGGGAAATGTCTACACCTAACACCTTAACATGTACCCCGAGTCTAAACACCCCTAATCTGTCGCCCCCTACACCGCCGCCACCTACATTATACTTATTAACCCCTAAACCGCCGCTCCCGGAGCCCACTGCAACTCTAAAACACGTATTAACCCCTAAACCGCCGCTCACGGATCCCGCCGCCACCTACATTATATTTATTAACCCCTAATCTGCCCCCCCTACACCGCCGCCACCTACATTATATTTATTAACCCCTAATCTGCCTCGCCTACACCGCCGCCACCTACATTATATTTATTAACCACTAATCTGCCTCCCCTACACCGCCGCCACTATATTAATTTTATTAACCCCTAAACCTAAGTCTAACCCTAACCCTAACAACCCCCTAACTTAAATATTATTTAAATTAATCTAAATAAATTTACTATTATTAACTAAATTATTCCAATTTAAAACTAAATACTTACCTATACAATAAACCCTAAGATAGCTACAATATAACTAATAGTTACATTGTAGCTATTTTAGTATTTATTTTTATTTTACAGGCAACTTTGTATTTATTTTAACTAGGTACAATAGTTATTAAATAGTTATTAACTATTTAATAACTACCTAGCTAAAAAAAATACAAAAGTACCTGTAAAATAAATCCTAACCTAAGTTACAATTACACCTAACACTACAATTAAATAAATTAAATTAATTAAAGGGACACTAAACCCAATTTTTTTTCTTTCGTGATTCAGACAGAGCATGCAATTTTAAGCAATTTTCTAATTTACTCCTATTATCACATTTTCTTCATTCTCTTGGTATCTTTATTTGAAATGCAAGAATGTGAGTCTAGATGCCGGCCCATTTTTGGTGAATAACCTGGGTTATTCTTGCTGATTGGTGGATGAATTCATCCACCAATAAAACAGTGCTGTCCAGAGTCCTGAACCAAAAAAAGCTTAGATACCTTCTTTTTCAAATAGAGATAGCAAGTGAATGAAGAAAAATTGATAATAGGAGTAAATTAGAAAGTTGCTTAAAATTGCATGCTCTATCTGAATCACGAAAGAAAAAAAATTGGGTTCAATGTCCCTTTAACTACAATTACCTACAATTAAATACAATTAAATAAAATAAACTAAAGTACAAAAAAAAACAAACACTAAATTACAGAAAATAAAAAAAAATTACAAGAATTTTAAACTAATTACACCCAATCTAAGCCCCCTAATAAAATAAAAAAGCCCCCCAAAATAATAAAATTCCCTACCCTATACTAAATTACAAATAGCCCTTAAAAGGACCTTTTGCAGGGCACTGCCCCAAAGTAATCAGCTCTTTTACCTGTAAAAAAAGAAATACAACCCCCCCAACATTAAAACCCACCACCCACACACCCAACCCTACTCTAAAACCCACCCAAACCCCCCTTAAAAAAAAACTAACACTAACCCCCTGAAGATCACCCTACCTTGAGCCGTCTTCACCCAGCCGTCTTCACCCAGCCGGGCACAAGCAGACCTCCAGAGGGGCAGAAGTCTTCATCCGATCCGGGCAGAAGAGGACATCCAGACCGGCAGAAGTCTTCATCTAGGTGGCATCTTCTATCTTCATCCATCCGGAGCGGACCGGATCCATCTTCAATCCATCCGACACGGAGCATCCGCTTCCATCGACGTCCTAACGAAGAATGAAGGTTCCTTTAAATGACGTCATCCAAGATTCTATCAGCCAATCAGAATTAAGGTAGGAAAAATCCTATTGGCTGATCCAATCAGCCAATAGGATTGAAGTTCAATCCTATTGGCTGATCCAATCAGCCAATAGGATTGAGCTCGCATTCTATTGGCTGTTCCAATCAGCTAATAGAATGCGACCTCAATCCTATTGGCTGATTGCAACAGCCAATAGGATTTTTCCTACCTTAATTCCGATTGGCTGATAGAATCCTATCAGCCAATCAGAATTCAAGGGACGCCATCTTGGATGACGTCATTTAAAGGAACCTTCATTCTTCGTTAGGACGTTGATGGAAGAGGATTCTCCGCGTCGGATGGATTGAAGATGAACCCGCTCTGCTCCGGATGGATGAAGATAGAAGATGCCGCCTGGATGAAGACTTCTGCCGGTCTGGATGTCCTCTTCTGCCCGGATCGGATGAAGACTTCTGCCCCTCTGGAGGTCCACTTGTGCTCAAGGTAGGGTGATCTTCAGGGGGTTAGTGTTAGGTTTTTTAAGGGGGGTTTGGGTGGGTTTTAGAGTAGGGTTGGGTGTGTGGGTGGTGGGTTGTAATGTTGGGGGGGTATTGTATTTTTTTTCAGGTAAAAGAGCTGATTACTTTGGGGCAATGCCCCGCAAAAGGCCCTTTTAAGGGCTATTTGAAATTTAGTATAGGGTAGGGAATTTTATTATTTTGGGGGGCTTTTTTATTTTATTAGGGGGATTAGAGTAGGTGTAATTAGTTTAAAATTCTTGTAATTTTTTTTTATTTTCTGTAATTTAGTGTTTGTTTTTTTTGTACTTTATTTAATTTTATTTAATTGTAATTAGTTTTATTTAATTGTAGTTAATTTATGTAATTATTTTAATTATAGTGTAGTGTTAGGTGTAATTGTAACTTAGGTTAGGTTTTATTTTACAGGTAATTTTGTCTTTATTTTAGCTAGGTAGTTATTAAATAGTTAATAACTATTTAATAACTATTGTACCTAGTTAAAATAAATACAAAGTTTCCTGTAAAATAAAAATAAATCCTAAAATAGCTACAATGTAATTATTAAATATATTGCAGCTATCTTAGGGTTTATTTTATAGGTAAGTATTTAGTTTTAAATAGGAATAATTTAGTTAATAATAGTAATATTTATTTAGATGTATATAAATTATATTTAAGTTAGGGGGTGTTAGGATTAGGGTTAGACTTAGGTTTAGGGGTTAATAACTTTATTATAGTGGCGGCGGTGTAGGGGGGGCAGGATAGGGGTTAATATATATAATGTAGGTGGCGGCGGGCTCTGGGAGCGGCGGTTTAGGGGTTAAACAATTTATTTAGTTGCGGCGGGGTCCGGGATCGGCAGGATAGGGGTTAATAACTTTATGTAGGTGGCGGCGGGGTCCGGGAGCGGCAGGATAGGGGTTAATAACTTTATGTAGGTGGAAGCAGGGTCCGGGAGCGGTGGTTTAGGGGTTAATATATTTATTATAGTTGCGGCAGGGTCCGGGAGCGGCGGTTTAGGGGTTAATAAGTTTATTTAGTTGCGGGGGGCTCCGGGAGTGGCTGTTTAGGGGGTAAAACTGTATAGTATAATGTGGGTGCTTAGTGACAGGGTGGCAAGAAAGCTGTGAATAAGCCGAAAAGCAGCGAGATTGATGACTGTTAGTTAACAACAGTCCGCTGCTCATCGCACCGTACTTGGTGCGCGGCTTTTTGACAGCTTTCTTGATAAATTTGGCGAACGTATTCAGGTCAGCGGCGCCGATGTTAAGCGATCTTAGGCGAGCGTATTGGGGCCGTCGAATGCAGGTAAGTAGACAGCTTGATAAATAGAGGCCTATGAGCCTACTTAGGTTTAGTTTTCAACAAGGAAATTGGAAAGCTGTTTAAAATTGCATGCCCTATCTGAATCATGAAAGTCTAATTTTGACTTTACTGTCCCTTTAAGTATGATGATAAAGACTTTGTATCAAATGATGAGGGTGGGATGGTATGGAATAAAAAAGAACTTAAAGTGATAGTAAACTCTCCCCTTTTTAAAATAAAATCTGGAATGTTTGTAATATTTTAGATGGAGTTTAATTCAAACCATTAGCTCACAGAAAAATTGACTTTTGAAGTGGGGGCGGATCACGGGGTAGTTTAATTTAATATCTATATTAAAAAGTAAATTATAGCGCATCTTCATTACAGCTAATGAATGAAACTCCACCTAAAATATAACCAACATTCCAAATTTAAAAAGATAGTTTACCATCACTTTAAGGAGATGTGCTGCAAAGTAGATCTGAAATGCTGCATAACTAGGTTGCTAGGTAACAAGGAATCATTATGAAGGTACAAGATGGAAATGTAAGGGACATTATAATATGGGTTAGCCAAGAGCAAAAGATACAAGGGGGCGATTTATCACGGCCCGAATGGGGCCGTATACCTCTGTTTCCGCGTGAGCCTTCAGGCTCGTCGGAAACAAGAGTTAAGAAGCAGCGGTCTTAAGACCGCTGCTCCTTAACTCGTACGCCTCCTCTGAGGCGGCGGACAACCATCCGCCCGATCTCATACGATCGGGTTAATTGACACCCATACGCTGCCGGCATTTATCAATGTCTGGAGGACATGATTCGCTACATCAGATCATGTCTGCCAGACACTTGATAAATCGGCCCCAATGTGTGAAAAGCTATGTAGAGCAGATAGGTTGAGGACATCTGATAAAGCAATTATTACTCAAAGTGGGAAAGTCTTATGCTAATGATGACCAGCAATGTTATATTTAAAGGTAACACAGTATTTGAACATGTACTGATAATATGAGGGGCTTGTAATTTTGTAAATATATTAATTGTGTTTAATAGAAATGAGCATGGCAAAACAAACCATTGCTCATAATTAAAGGGACATAAAACTCAAAATGTTTCTTTCATAATTCAGATAGAACATACAATGTTAAAGGGACATGAAACCCACATTTCTTTTCTATCATGATTTATAAAGAACATGCAGTTTTAAACAACTTTCCAATTTACTTCTATTATCTTATGTGCTTAATTTTCTTGATATCCTTTGCTAAAAAGCATATCTAGATAGGCTCAGAAGCTGCTGATTGGTGGTTGCACATAGATGCCTCATGTGATTGGCTCACCCATGTGCATTGCTATTTCTTCAACAAAAAATATCTAAAAAATGAAGCAAATTATCTAATTTATAGAAGTAAATTGGAAGGTTGTTTAAAGATGTATCCTCTACCTGAATCATGAAAGAAACATTTTGGGTTTAGTGTCACTTTAAGTAAATTTCTTATTTACTTCTATTGTCAAATTTGCTTAATTCTCTTGGTATCATTTGTTGAATGAGCAGAGATGCATTACTAGGAACTAGCTGAATGCATAGGATGAGCCAATGGCTAGCAGCATATATGTGCAGTCACCAATCAACAGCTATCTCCCAGTAGTGCATTGCTACCTAGGTATTTTTTGTTGTGTGTGTTTACTGTTCTTTAAATTTCAAAGAGCACTATACAGTCTGTATGTTGGCACTAGCTCCCATTAGATTATTAAATATAATTAAATGTTATGATTAGCATAGAAATACAGGTAACGTATGTTTTTGTTCCTGTCTTCTGGTGTAACCTAGCAACAAAGTCCATCAGACAAAAGGAACGTTCAGGACTCTATGCATTAAACATTTGATTCATGAATAGAATATGAAGTTTATTTTCTTTGTGTGTCAGGATAAAACACAAGGACGTACAGCGTTTGCAAACAGTGTGTGTACTAGAATAGTTAGTGCACAATAATGTCTGAATGATTCAGTGAGTCATCAAATGCTATTCTTTATTGTGAGAAAATATATTGATTCATGGCTGTAGGGGGAAAAAATTAGTAAAAAGGATGGGACCTAAAGAGAAATGACTGGGCCATAGGCAAAATTTTAAACAGGGTGCACTCTATTGTCTTTTCTATCATTTTTGTTTACTTTAAATACACACGTGTATACAACAGATGGGAAAAGCCATTGAAAATATCCATTGGGTTGCCCCTAGAGCTGTGGAGGATCTCATTGTCCAATAAATTAAGTTATAGTTGACGTCACCAGCTAGTCAGCCTTTCTGTGTAAAAATATTTTTTAACATGTTTAATTGCTGGAGGTTTTTTTGTTTTGTTTGTTTTTTAATGTTTATTGCTCATTTAAAGGGATAGTAAAGTCCAAATTAAACTTTTATGATTCAGATAGGGCATGTAATTTTAAACACCTTTCTAATTTACTTTTATCATCAAATTTGCTTTGTTCTCTTGTTATTCTTAGTTTAAAGCTAAACCTAGGTAGATTCATATGCTAATTTCTAAGCCCTTGAAGGCCGTCTCTGCATTTGACAGTTTTTCACAGCTAGAGGACATTAGTTCATGTGTTTCATATAGATAACACTGAGCTCATGCACTAATTGCCTGAAATGCAAGTCTGTCAAAAGATCTGAGAAAAGGGGGTAGTCTGCAGAGGCTTAGATACAAGGTAATAACAGAGGTAAAAAGTATATTTTAATAACGGTGTTGGTTATGCAACACTGGGGTATGGTATATAAAGGGATTATCTATCTGTTTAAACAATAACATTGTTGGTGTTTACTATTCCTTTAAAGTGTTTTAACGTTTAATAGAAAAAGCTACACATAAAAATTCAAAAACATCACCCAATGATACAAAATGAAAAGTATAAAAGATACAAAAATCATACTTTGAAAAGTATGATGATTAAACAATACTACACATTGCTTACAATTAATACAGTTTTATTTGATATATTTGTATTTGATAAGTTTTTCTATTTAAGACAGTAATTGTATGCTAAATATATATAGCTCATAAAAATATTCCACTAACATTTCTTGTTTTTTAAATACCCTACTTGTAATATATTTAGTTTAATTTAAAAAAAAAATGCAGAAATATTTTTCACTCTCAACCTCATGAGAGGTTTTAATTTTTTAAAGAAATGTAACCACATTTGAAACTTGTTTCTCAAAGTAACCAATCATTAAATACTTTTGGATTATTAAAAAACTACTCTTTGTGTTCATAGGAGATACCCACAATTGTTCTTATATATCTTTTGTGTGCAATTATTGTGAGGATTACATATTTGACGTTGTTTTTATTATCAAGAACCTTATTTGATGAAAATCTAATAAAAATGATAAACTTAAAAAACCTCTTTAACCTTAATTTATCCTTATTATTGTAGTGCAATAAGTTAGTGGACAATTTCATAGAACCTGGCGTGTTAGTAAAAGAAGATTCTTCAAATACAGCTCAAGGTAATAAAATAAATATATACATTAGTTCCTAAGGATTT
Source organism: Bombina bombina (assembly GCF_027579735.1). Taxonomy (NCBI): domain Eukaryota; kingdom Metazoa; phylum Chordata; class Amphibia; order Anura; family Bombinatoridae; genus Bombina; species Bombina bombina. Next base: position 58,729,863 of record NC_069506.1, read on the forward strand.
TATTTTTCAAATTAGCATCTCTTATTAGAATTTATCATCCCCTTTTCCTCATTGATGTCAAAGTAACAGTTGTAGTGGATTTATTTAGAGTTTCTTTTATTAAAGGGACAATATACTGTAAAATTGTTTTTCCCTTAATGTGTTTCCAATAACTTTTTTTTACCAACTGCAGAGTATAAAATGTATTAGAATTTGCATTTTAAGGTTGATTTGTGTATATGAAATAGCTGATTTTGTGTTTTGAAGCCACAACCTAATAAAATGGGTTGAGCTTGTAGGTATAATCAGATCTCTCATTACTTTATCACATTATGTACATATACATGCTTCTTTATCTTATATCTGTCTGTAAACCAAAGACCAATATTTGGAGAGAACACTGGAAAATTAACATTTTATTATCTTATTTCTTCTATACCCCAATGGGAGTATAATTTATTCTGCTGGTTGTATTTACACAGCTTATCTATAGCTTCGACCTAAGGCCAGAAACTTTCAGAGTAGGTGGGGACACCACAGGCTAAATCAACTATTTAAAATACCAGTATAAGGGTAAAGGAAATACTTGTAAACAATTTAATACACTCCAGCAGGTAAAGTGGATCATTGGTAACAAATTAAAGGGGAGAACATTTTTTAGTAAACTGTCCCTTTAATGCCCCCCCAAAATAAGCAAAACTATACTTCTTTTAAAAAAAAAAAAAAAAGCTGTATAGGCTATATAAATGGATCATCTACAAAACATTTATGCAAAGAAAAATCTAGTGTATAATGTCCCTTTAAAACCTGGTAATAATTCATTTTTCTGTTTTAAAACTTAAAGGGATATGAAACTCAAAAAAAATCTTTCATGATTCAGTTAGGAGGATACAATTTTAAACAACTTTTTAATTTACTGCTATTAACTAATTTGTTTCATTCTCTTGGTATCATTTGTTGAAGGGGCAGCAATGCACTAATGGTTTTTAACTTAACACATGGGTGAGCCAATGGCAATCAGTACATTTATGCAGCCACCAATCAGCAGATAGAACCTAGGTTCTCTGCTGCTCCTGAGCTTGCCTAGAAAAACCTTTCAGCAAAGCATACCAAGAGAAGGAAGTACATTAAATAATAGAGGTAAATTGGAAAGTTGTTTAAAATTGTATTCTCTATCTGAATCATGAATGAAAAAATTTGGGTTTAATGTCCATTTAAGGAGTAGTCATTAGAAATCTTGAAAATAAGTCAATAAATGTAACTGAAATGTAGTATATTAACAGGATATGCTAATTACTTAAACATAATGCGATAATTGAAGTGATTCCAATTAAGTGTTATAAATTTTAGCAGTGTCTACAGCTAAATTACTGGACAGCTTGGGTTGAAATTTAGCTAAAACACAAGACCTTTAGCTTTAAATAAAATTGTGCTGATTTTCAGACTCCTAACCAAGCCCCAAAGTTTTAGAAGAGTACTTATGTATACCTTCTCCAGCTTTCTCCTGTTTTTGCTATACAACCACTTTCAGTGGGTGTTCCAGTAAACCTTTTCAACAGAGCTAAACTGGGAGCTTCTAAGTAAGTTTTTAAACGGTTTTATACTGGATTTTCAGATCACTATCTGTGCATATTCTTCTTTATTATATGCAGTTAAATGAAAATTGGTGTATACTGTCCCTATAAATCTAGCTGTACTGTCTATAAGTCTATCAAATAATTCCTAAATGTCTGACTATGATATAATGCTTCTAAAAAAGACATAGACACATTGTTTAGACACATTTGCTAAAATAATTAATACTGGCTGCATTTGTTTACTATAAGAAAATACATGAATGAAAAGTTAATTCCATTAAAAAGCAAATATCAAATAATTATAAGCCAAAATATTATATTCAGACATTTAAATTTAGGTATTGCCTTTAATGCAAGTCTATTGGAATCAATATCCAAACATACACCTAGATTACGAGTCTTGCGTTAGCCTTAAAAAGCAGCATTGTGAGGTCCAAACGCTGCTTTTTAACGCCTGCTGGTATTACGAGTCTGGCAGGTATAGGTGTACCACTCACTTTTCTTCTGCGACTCGAGCTTACCGCAAATCCCCTTATGTCAAATGCGTATCCTATCTTTTTAATGGGACTTGCCTAACGCCGGTATTACGAGTCTTGGAAGAAGTGAGCGGTAGACCCTCTCCTGTCAAGACTCCTACCGCATTTAAAAGTCAGTAGTTAAGAGTTTTATGGGCTAACACTGGAACATAAAACTCTTAACTAAAGTGCTAAAAAGTACACTAACACCCATAAACTACCTATTAACCCCTAAACCGAGCCCCCCCCCCCCACATCGCAAACACTTAAATAAAATTTTTAACCCCTAATCTGCCGACCGGACATCGCCGCCACTTTAATAAATGTATTAACCCCTAAACCGCCGCACCCCCGCCTCGCAAACACTAGTTAATTTTTATTAACCCCTAATCTGCCGTCCCTAACATCGCCGACACCTACCTACATTTATTATCCCCTAATCTTCCGACCCCAACGTCGCCGCTACTAAATTAAATTTATTAACCCCTAAACCTAAGTCTAAACCTAAGTCTAACCCCCCCTAACTTAAATATAATTTAAATTAAACGAAATAAATTAATTCTATTTAAAATTAAATACTTACCTGTAAAATAAACCCTAAACTAGCTACAATATAACTAATAGTTACATTGTAGCTAGCTTAGGATTTATATTTATTTTACAGGCAACTTTGTATTTATTTTAACTAGGTACAATAGTTATTAAATAGTTATTAACTATTTAATAACTACCTAGCTAAAATAAGTACAAAAGTACCTGTAAAATAAACCCTAACCTAAGTTACAATTACACCTCACACTACACTATCATTAAACTAATTACTTAAACTACCTACAATTAATTACAATTAAATTAAATAAACTAAATTACGAAAATAAAAGAACACTAAATTACAGAAAATAAAAAAGAATTACAAGAATTTTAAACTAATTACACCTAATCTAATCCCCCTAATAAAATAAAAAAGCCCCCCCAAAATAATAAAAAATCCCTGCCCTATACTAAATTACAAATAGCCCTTAAAAGGGCCTTTTGCGGAGCATTGCCCCAAAGTAATCGGCTCTTTTACCTGTAAAAAAAGACAATACCCCCCCAACATTAAAACCCACCACCCACACACCCAACCCTACTCTAAAACCCACCCAATCCCTCCTTAAAAAAACCTAACACTACCTCCTTGAAGATCACTCTACCTTGAGCCGTCTTCACCCAGCCGGGCACAAGTGGTCCTTCAGAGGGTCCGAAGTCTTCATCCTATTCGGCCAGAAGAGGACCTCAAGACCGGTAGAAGTCTTCATCCAGGCGGCATCTTCTATCTTCATCCTTCTGAAGCGGAGCGGGTCCATCTTCAAGACATCCGACGCGGAGCATCCTCTTCATCCGACGGCCGACGACTGAATGACTGGTCCTTTAAGTGACGTCATCCAAGATGGCATCCCTTGAATTCCGATTGGCTGATAGAATCCTATCAGCCAATCGGAATTAAGGTAGGAAAAATCCTATTGGCTAATGCAATCAGCCAATAGGATTGACCTTGCATTCTATTGGCTGATTGGAACAGCCAATAGAATGCAAGCTCAATCCTATTGGCTGATTGGATCAGCCAATCGGATTGAACTTCAATCCTATTGGCTGATTGCAGATTAGGGGTTAATAACTATAATGTAGGTGTCGGCGATGTTGGGGTCAGCAGATTAGGGGTTCATAAGTATAATGTAGGTGGCGGCGGTGTCCAGAGCGGCAGATTAGGGGTTAATAATATGATGTAGGTGTCAGCGATAGAGGGGGCGGCTGATTAGGGGTTAATAAGTGCAAGATTAGGGGTGTTTAGACTCGGGGTTCATGTTAGGGTGTTAGGTGCAGACATAAAATTAATTTCCCCATAGGAAACAATGGGGCTGCGTTAGGAGCTGAACGCTGCTTTTTTGCAGGTGTTAGTTTTTTTTTCAGCCAGCTCAGCCCTATTGTTTCCTATGGGGAAATCGTGCACGAGCACATTTAGCCAGCTCACCACTACCGTAAGCAGCGCTGGTATTGAAATGAAATGTGGAGCTAAATGTTGCTCTACGCTCACCTTTTTGCGGCTAACGCCAGGTTTAAAAAAACCTGTAATACCAGCGTTGTCTTAAGGTAGCGTTAGAAAAAAAAGGCTCGTTAGCAAAGCACCCCTGTTACCATAAAACTCGTAATCTAGGCGATAGTATTTGATTGTCAAAAGATACTAAAAAAGATTAGTAAGCAACATAAAATATACATTTTTAAAGAATAATTGTGTTGTCTATAACAACTGTAACCCAATTGATAATCAACTGTTGCCATTTTAAGAAATGTATAAGTATTCTCCTACCAATGGGTCAGTCCCTCAGTTTATATATACCTCTACTATAATAGCAGCAAATAATGAGCTATGAAACCAAATCAATTCTAATGATTCAGATAGAGCATGTGATTTTAAACAACTTTCTAATTTACTTCTATTATCAATTTTTCTCCGTTCTCTAGGTATTTTTTGTTGAAAAGTAGGGACATATGCTTAGTAACCGGCCCATTTCTGGAGCACTTTATGGCAGTAGTTTTGCAAGAATGTTATCCATTTGCAAGTTCACTAGATGTCAACACTATTTCCTGCCATGTAGGGCTCCAGACGCCTACCTAGGTATCTCTTCAACACAGAATATCATGGGAACTAAACAAATTTGATCATAGAAGTCAATTAGAAACTTTTTTTAAAATGGTATGAATCACAAAAAAAATAATTGGGGTTTCATATCCCTTTAATAAACTGATAATTTTAGTAATTTCTTCCATCAAACTGGTGCAATATACATTACTAACAACTTTTTTTGTTTGTCTGGTTACTGTGTTGACACTAGGGGCGGAACTGTTAGAGGTGCAGCCGCTGCCATTGCACCAGGGCCCGAGGGCTGGGGGGGCCCGCTTAGACAGAGTCATTAAAAAAAGTAAGAAAGTGGGGTTTTTTTTAATTGCTTTTTTTCATTAACACCCAGCCAGAGCTACTTCCGAAGTTACGTGATTTCACATGACATCAAGTGCGTAAATTTGAAATGTTGCTGCTGTTCTGTTAGATGAGCAAAGAATAATGTTTTAGCCTGAGGAAACAGCTTGTTTTAGCTGAGAAACGCGTCGCTTTTTAATAAAGATTTTTACAGAAATACACTTGCTTTTTGGACACCCTTTTTTATCATTTGTATGCTGCTAACTCTCTGGCACCTGAGAGGTATCTTGTTTTCATCTGGAGGGATCAGTCTACTGGGCGACTGTTTGGTTCCAGTCTGCAGTTTATGCACCTGCTGGTGCTTTGAATCTTGAACCTGTTAATCACTACCATCAAGGACCACAATCTGACTCATGAAGTATACCAGTGAGCTGGACCACTGAGAGGCTCCAGTCTGCTTCATAAGCACCAATGGGTGCACCTCCTTTGTGAGTATTCAATCGCTATCTTGTGGATTTTAGTATCTGTTATCTGGCTGTACTAGGCCATGTTTGGCGCCTCTGTGTTTTATCTTGTTTCAGATGAGCAAATTCATCAGACTAGCAAACAGAAGTGACGTTCCGTCAGCTGTCTAATAACAAACCCATACCACGCATGCGCTCCTCATTGTAGTCGCCTTCCAAAGCCACTACGTCACAACCTAAAGTTCGTTCTTCTGATAGAACACGCGCACACTAACAGCCGTTGGACACTTGTTACAGCGCATGCGGGAAATACAAACACCTTTATATACATTAATTAAACGTAGCTGCAGTTTGTGACCAGTTTAATTATTATATATAAAGGCATTTGTAAACGTTTTAGTAACAAGTGTCCAACAAGTGTATAAACACATAGAGTGATAGTAATGCATATAATTCACGCAGCTTTCTTGTACTCTACTTAGAAAAAAATAATACACATACAATATCTAGACTAGGAAGGAAGCTGCGTGAATTATAAGCTTTACTATCACTCTGTGTGTTTATACACTTGTTGGACACTTGTTACAATGAGGAGCGCATGTTTTATCAGAAGAACGAATTTTAGGTTATGACATAGTCACTTTGGAATGCGACTTCAATGAGGAACGCATGCATGGTATAGGTTTGTTATCAGACAGCTGACGGAACGTAACTTCCGTTCGCTAGTCTGATGAATTCGCTCTTCTGACAGAACACTGCATCCAATGGTCCCTCTTCTGAAGCTGGAACATTAGTCATTCTTAGGAGCGCAGTTTTTTTTTTTTTAAACTTAATTTCTTATGTCCTATTAGTCTAGCAGTAGTGCTAATAGTGCAGCGACATTAGCACAGGCTGACAGAGCACTTAACTTTTGGGGGATACCAGTTGTGCTGGATACCTAACATTTCATTTAAATGTCATTACTAGTGCTGATCACTGCTGATTTTTTTTTTGCACCAGATAGTATCTTTTGGAGGTATAGTGGTCCCAGCCACAGCTTCCTCCTAGCACTACGCGGCTGATTCTGCGTAATCTGCAGCTTATCTCACTAAAGGCAGTCACCTCCCCTTCCTCCCTGAGCGCGGTGCAGTCATCTTACCTGAGGCAGACTATGGCCAGCAGCTTTTTCTTTCATGATTCAGATAGAGAAGGCAATTTTAAGAAACTTTCTAATTTACTCCTATTTTCAATTTTTCTTTGTTTTCATGCTATCTTTATTTAAAAAGCAGGAATGTGATGCATAGGAACAGGCCCATTTTTGTTTGAGAACCTGGGTTATGCTTGCTTATTGGTGGGTAAATGTCAGCCTCCATTAAGCAAGCGCTATCTATGGTTTTGAACCTAAAATAGGCTGGCTGCTAAGATTTACATTCCTGCTTTTAAAATAAAGATAGCAAGAGAATGAAGAAAAATTGATAATAGGAGTAAATGAGAAAGTTGCTTAAAATTTCATGCTCTATCAGAATCATGTAAGAAAAAAATTTGGGTTCAGTGTCGCTTTAATTTAGTAGCTAAATCAGTGAATCAAGGTAAAGGGAAATGAGGCTGCTGCACTAAGTAAGGTCTGTTTATTATTAAAAGATTACCGTTTCTTTCATGTGCACTGCTGTGTAGGGGCTGAGCATGATTGCTACCAGGCTCTCTCACTATAGTTCACAGCAGAAGTAGGGTTGTTTTTTTACCTCTAGTGTGTGTATATGATCTGCTTATTAAGCAGTGTTTCAATTTGTGACATGAAAGAAATAAAAAATTGTTCTTTATTCCTCGCTGTCTCCACACTTTTGCCATTCATAACCAATAATTACACAAATGACTTCATAAAAATATCAGTTCCTTGTAACATACATTTATAGTTTAAAAGAGAATTACAGAATAGCCAGATACCTGTAAATGGTAATAAATGTATTTGTGTGCATAACTCCAAACCATCAAAATGAATATGTGTGTGTGAGTGTGTGTGTGTGTGTGAGACTGTGTGTGTGAGACTGTGTGTGTGAGTGAGACTGTGTGTGTGAGACTGTGTGTGAGTGTGTTAGAGAGACTTTGTGTGTGTGTGAGAAACTGTGTGTGTGTATGTGGGAGACCGTGTGTTTGTGTGTGTATGAGTGAGAATGTGTGTGTGTGTGAGTGAGACTGTGTGTGTGTGAGTGAGACTGTGTGTGTGAGTGAGACTGTGTGTGAGACTGTGTGTGTGTGTGTGAGACTGTGTGTGTGTGAGACTGTGTGTGAGTGAGACTGTGTGTGAGTGAGACTGTGTGTGAGTGAGACTGTGTGTGAGTGAGACTGTGTGTGTGTGTGTGTTTTTGTGATT